>NC_143571.1:84953750-85277500 GCF_054136105.1 Typopeltis vanoorti
TTTAATAAGATTAATACAACTAGTTTCGGCTTATAATAGCCTTCATCAGGTATTCTTAAAGGAAGAGAATAGTAATAAACATTGAAGTATCTAAAAACTTGAAAATACAGGTAAAAAATCGCCACACATAATTGATACATAAAAAACGTTGTATTTTTTTCAAGTTGTTCTAACAGGCGTGCCATTGTTTATTGCAAGTGTGCGTGCAGGCTCACGTGAACACCGATATTGAATAACTGCAGCATGGCTATCTGGGATGTTATAACTCAAATTGTTGTTTAAGTGGACAGGATTCAGAAGGATTTCCCTTGATTCTATAATTTTTCTCTGAAACTCATCATCAGAGCGAAAATTATTTTCTGATCTATCCCAGCAAACGGAGTGGCTTTGTTGATTATCATTAGGATTATTTGAAAAAAGAACATGACTGGATAACGCAGTTGCATGAGATCTTTTGTAAGAGATGTCTCTTTTATGCTCTTCTATACGTTGCTCAATTGATATATATGTATATATATATATATATATATACACAAAATTTTTTGTATGTGTGTGTGTAAATGAATTCGAGCGGGGGGGGGACCGAAATGAATGATAGTCCAGAGTGCTATAGCGTTAAAAACTAGCTTTGTAAATAATTAACAAAAATAGGTTGTCTTAATAAACTGAAAAATGCCAGTAACAGGTTAAAATATTTAATAATGGAAATTGGTTTTATTTAATTGTAAAATTAAAACAATAAGTAAGGAGACCCTGACTAGTTTCACCGCAGATTAAATGAGGCTTCATCAGGTTAAAAATATAAACGCAAGTTTGACAAATACAAATAAGTTATGCTTCTCCATGTTAAGTTCTATGGAATTTCAAACACATAACGATATAGAGAATAATTCTTATATTATACTGAAATCTCAAGACTTCCGTAGACTAGTTGGGAAAAGGACGGAGCAATGTGTCCATTGAGTGGAAAAGATCTGCGTTCAATTATCGTCCAGATGAGAGGAATCTTTTTGAACTTTTTCAAATGAAACTCGAGTTTTTCATCCAGCATACAGGCAAATCGACAAGAGAAGACAGTCATTTATAATACCCCAAACACTGTTAGTGAGCAGAAGATTGCATGTTGTGGATGTTTCGTTGACTCCATGGTGGAGTCACTTAATAAAAATAATATTCTGGAATAACGCTAAACCTTTTTTTTAAATAAAGGGTAACAATTATTAACCCAGTATATGACAAATATAATTCACACCGCAATCCACGCAGTTACAGATACTATACGATGTCTCAAGCCAGAATAATCTGACACCACTATATGCTGTGTTTAATAATAACGTTTGATACTCAGCAGTTGATATCCTGAATGGTAAACAAATCTCTCAGACCTCAGATCTTTCTCAGACAGACATCCGGACATCACCGAGAGCTGCTGTTTAACAGATGATTGGTGATATTAATTGAGTGGACAAGTATTCTAAAAATTGAATTAAAAATGTTAATCTTAAATATTAGACACCACCAGCGCACAGACACATAATCACTATGCGTCATTTTCCCTTTGGATCTTAGATGGAATTCGAACCCAGGAAAGACCTGGGTTCGAATTCCGTCTAAGACTTCAGGAAATCCTTAAGGAGTTAGTGTATTACTCAGGATTTGTATCCCTCACAACTACAAACAAAACAGAAACTCATGCTCATTATTAACAGACATAATATTCTGTCTTCGTAGCTTTCAGTCTAGTGGTTTCATATGAAGATGATTTACTAAATAAAGATATTCACAAATATTTGCAGTGGGATTCGAACTCAGAACCTGTACTTTCATCCCACTTGGTTATCCGAACTTCTCAGGCAAGAATTAAGACATACTCGCGTAAGCATCAATTATATGCTGTTGTGCTATTAGGTCATCTCTTCTTATGCAATGTCGTAGCATTTTCACAATGCAGATGTTGCATGGGATTCTTTAATTTGCATTAAACCTCGTATATCGATAGTCAATAAAGTTTTATGAAATGAAGAAATTGGCACAAAAATAAAACCAGCGTAACTGTTTTAAGTGATCACGAGATCAAAATATCGCCACATTATACTTTTTTCCAGTTTCCAAAATAAAACAGAAACCAAACATAGTACTGCGACAACTTGAAAGTAGAACAAAATCTTGCCGAAACGTCTAAGGATGCAGTTCAACCAAAAACACCGGCGAAATGGGAATCAAGCGACTGCCGTTACAAACACGACATTTTTTGTTGTTGAATTGCGTGACCATACAGGTTCCGTTTTTGTAACAGGAACATCCAGGAACAGGAAAAGACTTGAAAAATGTTCCTGGTACCTTCAACGAAATTCGAACCCACGTCTTTCCAACCAAAAGATATCGGGCATTCCTACCA
Organism: Typopeltis vanoorti; assembly: GCF_054136105.1. NCBI lineage: Eukaryota > Metazoa > Arthropoda > Arachnida > Uropygi > Thelyphonidae > Typopeltis > Typopeltis vanoorti. The sequence continues at coordinate 84,956,149 of NC_143571.1, forward strand.
CTGGATGGAAGGATCAGACATACAGATGCTGCCTTTCTATCTCATTATGAATTCCTTCTACTTTTTTCGTTACGAGTGAAGGAGGACTAGGAGGACTAAGGATTTACCTCAGTGGAAGAGGTCCCAAATATTGTGAAATACAGACCTTTCATGAGATGGAAGAAAGTGGTCGCCAAATTTCTTTTTGGACTCGACATTTACTTTCCCAAAAAATTCACTTCTGGAAACGTGAATGCTGAAAAAAGTAATTGATGAATGCTGTAAAAAAGTAATTGAAATATGTAATAATAGCAGCAAGTGCTATTGCTAAGTTCGCAAAATGAGGACGTGAAAATTTTCATATGTAAGAACAGTTTACGAACAGTTTAATACACCTTTGACGAGAGGCGATAAATCAGTTGATATTCAAATTTAGTTTATCATGTTCACTACTTTAACAAAACTTGACATAGCACTAGTTAAAATTAATTTGTTATTCTGCCTGTATAACAATCCTCATAGAGCTTTAAAAGGCTGATGATGTTTTGTTGTCTTCTCTGTAGCTGTTCGCAAACTACAGCGAAAATTCTTCTCTCCGTATTTCTCCTGACAGGATCATCGGTCCACTTTCGCTATTCAGAGGTCCTTCTGCAATTACTAAACTGGGAGTTAATATTAATTCTCATGACCCTCATTGGAACAGAGCCGCGCTGGCATCATTTTTCGTGTGGTGTACTTGATGCTATTAGCTACATGACGCAATTATTTTAATTGGCCTGTAAACGTGCAGTGTACATATCCTGTTAAATTTAGTCTAAAGCACTTGCGTGCGAAGGTTTCATCAGTAGAACATAAACGTCAAGGAGGCCTTTTAAAATATGTAGAAATCTCTCACCATAAACTAATGATCGAAGCCGAATTTCATTTGGGTTAAGTGAACTCTAATTAATGACTGGTTAGGTTGAATTTTAGATCTGTAACCAGTTCATTGCCTCTGTCACGGAACTTTGATCTTCTGCTCAGCAGGCAGCGAAAACATTTAAGAACTGACGGGAAACTTGGTACTGGATGAGAGAAAGTTTCGGAACCTCACTCAGATGAGTTGTAATTTAAGGTAGAGATGTTTAAAGTTGGGTTAGGTTGTTTCCATTTATCGTTCAGTGAGTTAAGAGTCATTTGTTGTCTAGAACAATATCCACACTACCATATTTTAGTACATGGTTCTCGGATTTTCTAAGAGAGTTTATGGGCTTTGAATTTCCTAAACATAATACAACTTTTCCTACTTTTGTCTGCTACGTATTGATTAACAAATTTTCACATTTCGTGCATACCATGCACTGTCGGTTTTATTAACTTTATCGCCCTAAAATCTCTGTCAGATGCTGCAGTTATAGAATGTTGTTCCATTCTTTTAATAAATCCCAATATGGCCATCGTTTGTTACACAGGTCATTCATCCTATTAAATTCCAATACGTTCCATAATCGAGCCAGCATGTCACTGTTGATGGCTGTGATAACATCCCCGAACACGTCTCTTCGTTCTTCAAGTTCCATCACCATTGTCACTCTATCTTTTACTAATACAAAAAAGTCCAGTGGCTTAATGCATACGATGCTGTTCCTGTCAATGATCGATTGGAAATTCCATTGTCAAGATAGGCAAGAGCAATCTACCGCAATGTGTGTGCATGTGTTGAGGTGAAGGGAGGAATTTGAAATATAGCTGCCTTGTCATTTCCCAGTTACTACACTCAATTAGCTGAACTACTGTACGTTGTTTTTGACATGGTCGGATCAAACGAAGAAAAGCAAATCGGATAATGTGAATGAATTTTACCCATGCAAGACATTGTGTTGGCAGCTATTCTAGACATATTCAATACCTTGTATTGGATTCTTGGAATCCTAAATCTTTACTTGATGCGTAGTCAGTTTCCTAGATACGGAAAAATTTGTCATTCATGAATACAGTTTTCTGCGGTATTTGTTATTAACGTCCAGTTGCAAGCATTTTCTCTGCAGATCTCAAAGGGCATGATTTTTCATATTTCTTCCAAAGCGTGAACAATCTGAGCTATGTGCAGGAACAGATGCTTTCTATGAAGAACTGGATTCGTGCGTGCAGAAGTGATCGTAACTCCTGTTGAGTTGGATGGACTCTTCAGAAATGCTTCCTTTACGAGTTCAACGTTTCCATTCACTTGTGCGTGATCGGTTGCTTCTTTTACATTAGCAACACTCTCAGTTACTGAAAGCTTTTTATCCATTTCGTGACATTGTTTTTGAATTGTGAACGGTTTTTAAATGCACTCGTGGAACTGATTTAGTTTCACCAACCAACATACAGCTTTCTCTTGTGGAGTCGCCATTTTAGCATTTTGTCAGACTTCCCATGATTCCGAATCCCTGGGAGCTACGGACATCTAGTGGCAATATGAGAAACTTCATAATCTCTCCTCCCCAAAAAGCAGAAGAATATTTTGTTTTGTTTTTATTTTATATTAAAAATGCTGAAAGCTTTTGTATCGCCCTATATAGACTTGAGGGTTCTTTGTCTATATTTTTTATCTTGTCAATCGCTATAATTTCACAAACCAACTAAAGTGATAACAGAAATATATATAAACAATAAAAATGAAGATATCGCACGGAACTAATGATTATATACAATGAATTTACATTAATTAATTTATATATGATTTAATTTATATAATAAAAATTACTTCAGTTATATAATTAAATAAGATTTTAATAATTTTCTGTGTCAGCAAAATTATATAAAATCTACACATATTCCATTATAACTGTATATGAAAAAGCGATTTTTGTTTGCAAAAAATGTCTGTATAAACACATATAAAACTCATTATCATCAAGAGGTAGACTCCAGTCGTTCACAGCACATTGACATAATTTCTTTTTAGGATTTTAAAGGCAGCTTTCAAGAATGTATTGTCACGCGCATACACACACAAAAAAATAAAAACTCGGCCATCTCTTTTCTTTGAATTTCTCTTTTCTTTGAATTTGTGGTGGGTAAGTCGATTGATTTTCCGTTGCAGCAAAAGTGAAATCGAGTAGTTAGGTGGCTACGTTGTTGGTTTGTGAATCGGTCAACAAAGGACCTCCATGTTTGCAGTAAACTTCTCTTTATAGTTTAATCTGGTGTTGAAGTTTCGCTTCCGTTCGATGTTATCGACGGCCTTCCCTTCATCGGAGGCCTCTTTTGAAGACACACTGTAGATCATCTACAGGAAGTGATGGCAGATAAGCAAAGTTTTCTTTTTAAAGTGTTTTTGAAAATGTCAAATTTTATTGTGTTCTCGTCTATACAATGCAGTGTGGCGGTCAACTTGGCATCTCTGTTCGAAGATGGCAATTATAAACGTGGCCTAATACATAGTAAATTGGCTGGTATCTTAAATTTTAAGCAGATTTTTTAATAATTTGTGTAGCTAGATGCAGACAAGCTATGACAAAGTACGTTATCAGGAAACTGTATTAAAAATGTTGCGCCTTCTTCCTCCTCTTTCCTGATTTACACTCATGCATTACCGTGCAGGCGTTCGAAACCAAATCCACAGGAGTAGGATGGTTAATCCTTATTCCCGTATTCCCGTGGTGTCCTATGTCTGTATATTGCTTGTGTCCTTCGGAAAACGGTTTGTTATTATAAGAGACGAAAAACCTGTTGGATATCCTGATAAAGGTTCCATGTCATAGACGGTATTCGAACCTCGGCCATTTTCCTGGGTTTTTCTGATTCGCTGTTAATTCCTAACAAATCTTGTATACTTGACATAGAATTGAATGCTGTATTCAGAATTAAGCTCCAGTAGTTCATTTGAACCCAGGTCAAAGACCTGAATTCGAATTCCATCTAGGACGAACAGGGCTTTTCAACGGTAGGTGAGTTAGCCAGTCCCAAAAGGAGGTGGAAAGAATATTTTCAGAGGAAACTCGGGTTTTTCATCAAACCGGCCACGAGAACACTACCCATGCAGATTACGCATAAAACTATTTTACGAAAGCCTATCCAGGCAGGTGATGGGCCTATAAATACCACTGATTATTATTATAAAAAGTAATTCTTAGTGTACGATAAGCTTTAAACAACTTACTTTTTATATAATTTTTGTCACATAATACCAAGATAAAGCAATCTTTCCTTTACTTTATACTGGTCGAAAGAAATGAGGCATTATATTTCATCAAAATATAGTTAGCTAAGAATAAATCTCCAAGTCATCTTCACTAGTATCACTATAGAAGTATGACCTGTAACTTCCAGCGTTGTTTATTAATTTTCAAAATCATTAATTCACAAAGGAAGTGTTGTAGCTACAGTAGCACGGTAATTCAAAATACATCCGGTTCGCATTATTATCATTAATTAACAAAGGAAAGATGTTCTGGTGGGGATAATTAGCAAGTACTAAATAATTATAGAGAAAGGTAATGGGCATAGGGAGAGGACCGTGGCAATTTAATTTTAGTTCCTACAAAACACGTAAGTACTTGATCATTTCAATTTCTGAATAACATAGGATTAAAATATCTGCATTCAAGCCACCAATATCCAATACGAAACCAATATTTAAGCCACTTATAAATGTTGACCTTCTGGTTCACAGCTTCTCTAATTAGTAACTAGATCGCTGACATATTTTTAAAATGTTGATCTGTGACGTCGATAGCAATAAATTATCTCACTAACGAATAGGAATAAATCAAGCCTGTGCATCTGTGGGCAAATCGAATCGGAGAAGGCAGGGGAGAAGGGGTCGAGACTCGTATATAAGAATTTATGCTGTACATGTCGTATCTCCATAAACCATCAATTGTAATCAAGAAATCAAGAAATAACAATAAATCTTTCCCCGCAAACTAAACTTTGGTATTAATTCATATTTTAATACAAAATTTACATAAGGAAATGTGAATGTATTATTATTCAAACTTCAATAAATATGCTGAATATTTGATATCATTGGAATCTTCAAGACCCAGCGGCTATGTCTTTAGAAACAGACGGATGCGAAGAAAGGAAACCCAAAAGATGAACCTTGTCGCAATATTAGCCGGAAAATAATGTGTAATTAACGATCTGAAACCAAATGAAGTAAAGCTGTTTTGCCACTGTTTGAATACTATTTTAAATATATTAATATTAAACTATGCAGCCGGCTATGTGGTTTATTGCTGTCTTGTTGATGAAGCATCTACTTTGGATTAACTAATGAAGAACGGTGTATACACGTCTGGTTGTTGAGAATACAGGCAGATGTTTGGGCCTCGCCCTTGTGGAATCAAGAAAAAAATGGAGGACATACTTGAAATTCCCTAAAACGCACGATGTGATTGGCAGTGGAGGTGTTGGTTCGCTCAGGTTGACTAGTGAGTTTGGCGTGTCCGTATTGTTGAAGTAGATGACGTTCTGTGGTGGATAATTTCGTCAATTCTCGTCTCGTGGATTGGTAATAAATCATCTACCGTCATCGATGGGTTCCTAAGACGGTAAGACGGTGTTGTATAGACAATTAATGCAGACGATTACTACAGATTCTATCGATCCTCCCAAACGAGTGAAGATAACGTCACACAGTTTCCTTTGATACTGTGTTCTAAGACAAACTACAAGTGGTTATGGTCCTTTCAACTTGTAGCGGGGTCTCAAGAGACATGACGATTGATATTCCGGAACATGGGTTGTCTTCGACAATGATATTGTCGACAATGAATTTAACATTTTGTAATATAAAAATACAGTGAGCTTTTTTTTGCATCATTCTGTAATTTCGTTTTGAAGATGTCTCGAATTAGTTTTGTTGCATTATATCTGAAGATCTAATAAAATAGAATTTAACGAATTACATGATTTTGACCACTTGTCTTCAACAATAAAATTTACTTACACTTTTATTACGTATTAAGCATAACGTTTTTTAAAAAATCTCTTATAAAGAGAAATTCTGAAAACTTTTTTTTTCATTCTTGCATCCAGTATACTATCACTCTTGCCCGATATAAATATTTATTTCCTTCCTTTATAGTACCTCATATCATTGGACTGTCTGTTATCTGAAATAATAGTTAGACAAAATTTCCATACTTTTTAACTCTCTGTCTATTGTATCAATATTTGATAAACAGTGAAGAATAAAAATAATTGAACTCGCGCATAAACTTCACCTGTACATCGAAAAGCTTTTTTTTTTACCTTCGTTACAAATAGACCTTTTCGTTTTCACTCATGCATTCAATTAGACTGTGCAACGTTTAGAAAAATTAAGCATCGCATTTCGAATAGCATCTCTATAAGAAAAGTATCGATCATTCGCTACGTTGCATATTTTCTCTTAGAAAGGTCATCCTCCCATTCTCGGGAAAAAAACGTTTCATCGAAATGCGCGAAATGAAATGAAATTGAAGTATATTATTAAATATAAAACTCTGCATCATATTGCAATTTTAATAGAACTGTTTCAAACCTCGTACAGAGAGATACAATTCGGCAAATTTGGTTTTTTTGAATCCTGCATGAGAACTGTTCGGAAACTGCTCCATTAAAGATAAGTAACCTCGTAAGATGCAATAGAAAGAGGTGCTTCGCATGTGTATCAGAAAGAATAGAAAATATCAATTCGTGTTTATTACAAGTCCAAATATTTCCTTAAGGATAAAAAGGCAGCGATAAAATTTAATAGAATATGCATTCCGTTTTAGGCAATACGTACTACTTTATCAGAAAGCGGGTATAAAATAAAATCCAAATGCAAATTCGGGCACAGTAGGTTCGGTGTGTTATGAATAATTGCATAACTGATGAGCGCTTCTTGCTCTGAAATTGCAATAAAGGGATGGTTAGTATTTTTGTCAAAATTATGCGGATTACAAAAGAGAACAGATTTCTCCAATTTTACAGCATGTGAAGTGTTACAAGTGATGTCTTAAAGCAGCTATTCGTTCAAAATATTCAATGCACCGTTTAATTTTTTTTGACTGATGACCTTAAATTATGATTATGCATCGCAATATTGATATGAATCGGCTAAATTAATTTCAGCAAATAAAATGCTTCAAATAAAACTATATTCATAATACCTAATAAATCGGAATGATTAAAATTGTGCAGTTTGGGCTCTCTGTTATATTTCAATTAATAAAAATAGAACTTAGACCATCACGTTTCTGATCTGTAAAATCTGCGAAGATCATCTAAATATTTAATACTGAAACGATTTAACGTAAAGTTATGTGTTCCGCATAATATCCAATACTTTTTATTCGAAATACGAAAGTTGCTCTTGTAATTTTGTACAGGAGAGAGTAGTGTTGGATTATGATGAATGCCATGATCATACATATTATGTCTCGATCTTCTTATATTACGGGTTTTTCCTCTCTCTTGTGGCAATAAAAATTATAATTTCTGAGTGGAAAACTCCATCTGCTTATAAAATGGGCAAACTAACTTTTAGAATATAAGCCTCAAAAAATATTCCTCTCATCCTAAGCAAGATTGAATTTATTTATTTTAAACCCTAAAGATTAATTTAAACTTCAAAGTTAGTGAGCATTTAAATTTTTTCATGTGATACTATCATATCCTGTACACCCCTTAAGAGTATATGTCAGGAATTTGATGATGATGTGCCCCAAAGATGTCCTTGATAAATGCACTACTGGGGATAAATTGAAACTTCGAGAAAAAGAAACTGGATCTGATACCACAGAATCAGCAAACGGAATAAATATAAATATATGCTAACATAACGTGCCAAACAACTTAATCAAGCCAGTTGATACGCAAACTTGGAATGTAACGAACAATCCTATATCCAGACCAACACCCCAAAATCATAGATTCCATAAATAACGGCCTGTTTTGTCAACTGGTTAGCCTATCTGCTCTCGAACCTACAGGCTAAGGGTTCGAATCCAGTCGTAAACATGAACGTGTATGATTATCTTTAAGTAAATGAATTTTATCGTCCGGTGCGAGACTGTAGCCTTGCTTGTTGATTGCCTGAAGCGGCTGTGGGGGGGGGGGCGTTTTGTCTTTAGAGCCGGAATTCCGACTTATGGGTAAAAATAAATATAAAAATTAATAAAAATAGACAAATCATTGGTCCAGCTGCGGTAATAACGTACTATGTCTGTGATCTTTTATGCGTGGAAGTTGTATTAAAAATACGAAGGCCTATAAATAAATAAAAAAAAGAAAGAAAGAAAAAGAAAGTTATTAGAGACTTTTACGAACAAGAAACCTGAAGAATATTTGTTAGCTACAACAGCAACAACAACAGTTTCTTTATAATAACACTTTCGATTTATATGTATATTAATATCTGCGCAGCATTTTAACAATTGTTAGCGATATCTCTTTTTTCGCAGACTTAGGAATTATGGAATTCCAAAACATAAATATGATTCGTTCCAGTTTGTCTTCGTAATAAATATTGATGGCAGCACTTCAATTACTTTGTGTGATTAGGCCTGGATGACCAATGTGCCAATCCGGAAAATTGCGTTCGTTCATGGAAGTGACACCCATCAAACGAATTATATGAAAGAATGATGTTATCCTCAAGCATATAACCCTCACTACTCCTGCAAGAACAACAAATAAGGGATATGCTAGTCTAGTTTTCTTATAGAATACGTCCCTACTTATACTACAAATTGTGATGTTACTTATACTGTTAAATATTGCATTATAAGTTAAATGATATTGAGTAGGCATAATAATAATAACGGAGATTATAATCTGGTCTAAAATTTCACAAACAGAAAAATTTCCTTCACGCTAGCACGTCTTCAGACGTCTTATTAATATATTTTTTTAAAATTCCACTCACCGTAGAACGCACAGTTGATGAAACCTCACTAGTAGAATTTTTAAGCATGTTAGTACGCCTATTCGAAATTCAAATATTCACGAAAAATACTCGTATATAAAGTGAATGCGCTGTGCAAATGAACCTTCACTTTTTAATAACTAGAGAGTAATAAACTGATCCACTTGACACCTTTTACATGAGTAAGAGTACCACTGTGTGCGTGCTTCTTGTTCCAGGAATAGTTGCATATCGAATAATTATCCTACTTTAGTCATCGGAGAAAAGACTGATTAGTTTTCTAGGTTATTAAAAAGACATGTAATGATTATTTAGCTTAAGGAATTAAAAATGAATTTTGTTGGCGAGGACCGAAAGTGAGATCATGAGGATCAAGAGAAGGAGCTTTCAACTAGTGTAAAAAACAGTGTAAGGAAGGTCCAAAAGACTTATTGATGGGACAAGAAACGATCATCCAGTAGTTCGGTAAAAGTCATTTCATGGAATATGTGAATGGAAGTAAACATTTATGGTGGCCATCATTTTCTCGAGACTTGCCCTAAATGTCCACACCTCTTTCCCAAATTTAAAGGTTTCTTGAAAGGACAAATATTTTATTACACGGAAGACATCCAAATAATGTGCTGTGGACTTTGAACGCATGTACAAAAGAAGAGTTTAAGAAAAATCGACAGGATTTATTAGGCCGTTCAAAACATCTGAGCGCTATCTTATGTCTCTCGTTAGAGTTTCTATAAGACGTCAGATTTCGCTTTACTTAATTAAATAGCGTATGTCTTTAATGCGAATAAAATCCTTGGTAATTGATGGCTAGAAGAGTGTTATAAGAACACGGAAGTCAATAGTGTGCAAATAGATTACGTAACAAAAGCCTCTTATAGTCTGTTTCTGTTGAGTTTCTTTCCGAACTGAATTTTCGTTGACGAAGGCGATGATTCAAAGCAAGTTTTAAAATGGTCCTTTTGTTTCATCACCATGTTCTTCTCTTCTGTTTCTCTGGCTTCCGGCCAAAGTTGCTCCATCATTCTGATATAAGTCAGGCACAAAGGGACTGCGATGAAAACTTCTCGTTTTGGCCCTCGCTTCTAAGTTCACTCTTCAACAAAATGCCATCATAAGAAAGAAGAAAGAAAGAAAAATAAACTTAGCCCAGATGTGTTCTAGATGTTTCCTTTTTACCACATTACACAAATAAGGAGGCTTTAATCCCATTGCTTGTTGGCGTCCTTTATTTAGTAAGAAAAACAGTATGTTATGTTTTAAAATAGCAGTAAGAGATCTCCAAAAAATGACATTAACATCAAATAAAGAGAATACAAACAATATTTGACGTGAATTCTGCAAATTCAATATAAGATTAGGTACAGTATCGTGCTACTAAGTAAATAAACGCTTGTTTTCAAAAATTCTGTGTGTACAAGAATTTTCTCTATAAGTACAAAGACATGTTTTCTCTAAATGAGAAAACTTATCACGTATCGTCATCCTTCGAAGAAATCTTATTTCCTCAAATGCTTAGTTATTATGGCATTGTTATAAAGTAATTAGAAGGAATTAAAAGTCAGAAATTATTTCCAAACCACATACTTTTTTCTGAGTAAGACACCCGGCGACAGCTAGTTGCTCAGATTATACCAAAATAATTAAAGCTCTGAGCTTCTACAAATTACGCAATACACAAAATTGTCTTGTATGCAAAACTGGCAAAACAATATGAAGATAATCACACTGCAGTGGATCAAGCAGTGATTACAAGAAAGAAGTTAAAAATAATTAAATGATCATTATCTGGACCGATATTGCTATCGACGAATGGTGATGCCATATGTTCTTGATATTTATAAGTAATGTTTATCAAGTATTAAAAGTTTGATATTCAAATTTGTGGGTGTCTATATACCTCGTTAACGTGAATTCATAACGATATCTTAGAATAAAGAATTTAAATGGCATTTTCCAAAAGATCCTTTTACTGAGCTTTTTTACCTGCAGGATCTCCTTGAGATAGTCGATCTTTGGTACAGGTGGGTAGGGTTTTTATCCCTACAGACAAACAAGGGTTTCTAAATACCAAAAACTGTGACAGTATGATATTTATTGTAATACATGCAAATCATTTACCACTTAGGATTAGGAACACGAGATGGCTACAGATACCTTCCTGATTGTCCTGCCAACTTCCATCTGTGTATGTAGATGAAAGTTGGTACGACACAAAAAAAAAAACAAATATAAATAAAAGTAACATAGAAACAAAATTTGTCATCATCATCATCGTCATCATGCGTATCAAGGATTTAGGCCTAGCATGGCCTGTTCCGGCCTTAGAAGTCATCGTTGAATCGTTTAAGAGGACGTCCTAGTTTTCTTTTTCCTAATGGCTTGTGCTTTAAGGCTTGTTTTGGTAATCTTTCTGTTATCATTCTTTGAACGTGTTCCATCCATTTATGTTTATATTTTTTAATTTTTTCTATTACTGGTTCTTGGTTTAATTCTTTCACAATTTCTTCGTTTCTTTTGTGATCAAATAGGGTATACTTTGCAGTTTTTTTCATAAACTTCATTTCTGCTGTTATTAATCTTTGTTTGTCTTTTTGTTTTATTGTCCAGATTTCGCTTCCATAGATTAAGACTAGTAGGGCTAATATATTGTATACTTTTAGTCTGGTTTGTTTTTGAACTAGGTTTGGTTTAAATATAGAGTTAATTACACCTGTTATTTTTAAATATTTTGCAATTTTCATATGTGATGATACATCCTAGGTAGTTAAATGAATTCACCTGTTCTAAGATCTTGTTATCTATTACTATTTTAGTTCTTGCTAGATCTTGTCCTTTAAAAGCCATAGTTTTTGATTTTTCTGTTGATATTATGATACTATAATCTTTGGATATCTCATTTAGATCTAAAATAGCTTTCCGTAAGCTATCTTCAGAATTTCTAATTATTATTAAGTCGTCGGCAAAAAAGGAGATTGTTTAAGTTCACTGTAGGAGAAAGTTTAATTCCTTGATGTAAATTTTTAATCCATTTTATTATTATTTCATTTAAGTAGATATTAAAAAGAGTTGCTGAGAGAAGACATCCCTGTCGGACCCCTTGGTTTATCTCTCTCGTATATGATAGCTCGTGATTTAATTTTATTTGTATTTGATTATTTTCATATATACTTATGATATTGATATTGTGATAGGTTTAAGGATATTATTTGGTATTTGTCTTTCTTTTAATATGTTAAATAATATGTTTCTTTTAACTTTGTCAAATGCTTTTTCAAAGTCAATAAATACAATATGTGTTTCTAAATTGTATTCTCTTCTTTTCTCTATTATTAATTTTAGGATAAGGGCCGGGTCTATAATTGATCGTCCTTTTCTAAATCCATTCCGTATTCTAAAATAAAGTTTTCGGAATATTTCATTAGTTTGCTATTTAATATTCTGTTATATATTTTGTAACAGGAATTTAGTATACTGATACCTCTATAGTTTTTAGGGTCATCTTTATTACCTTTTTTAAAGATAGGAATCACAATTGCTTTTTTCCATTCTATTGGAGGATACCAGTTGAATAAATTTTATTTTAAAATAATAAGAGTCTTTCTTTGTAGATGTAAACACAATTTGTAGATGAAATTAACGTAAGAATTACACAGAGGTGAGAAAGAGAGTTTTTTGATGCGCATTTCAAAGATATTTCTTTGGGAGTAGAAGTGGATTTGATATAAATTCAAGGTGATCCTGGACATTCATTTGTCGGGCATTCTTCTATTGTAGTTGGGATTACTTCAATGCTTAGGTAATTAAATTGCCAATGGTTGATGAACGAACTATTGCAAGCATTCTATCTGAATTCTGATGCAGATTACATAATCGTATGTTATAGTAACTTACTTCTGAGTACTAATGAAACGTAATATAGTCTGATGCTCTTTCATCTTAATTTTATTATTATATGCTCGGCAGAGATCGCTTCTATTTTATTAACTGTACCCTCAGCAGAAATAATTGAAATGAACTGTTAAAACACTATTGCAACTATCCCGATACATGATGTATAGTTTTTGTTGCATATATTCTTCAAAATTCGTTACATTTTATTATTGTATATTCTTTCCAATTTCTGTTAAATTTACTGTCTTATGCTAATCTAAAATTCGCTTTAAATGACTCTGTTGTCTTTATTTGATTTAATGAAGTCGCATTTCATTTCTGTGTATTCTTCCAAAGTCGTAATAAATTTTATTGTTTTAGACGTAATCTTTTGGCGTTAAATTTTATTATTCATCTGCCTATCTCTTTAAGTGGCTTTCAGTTTAATTCATTTGCAAAAGAAGATGAACGTGTGCATAAAGTTTCCTTCTATTCATTCATCTTCTCAGAAAGCGTGCAAACATAAAACATGGTTCCCAATATTGCCATCAAGCTTTAACGAACATTCTTTGCTTTGCATTGCGAGTGAGTTGCAGCTGGCTAAGACAAATACTGCATCTATATAGGGTTTGGTGGCTAACGACTCGTGACGAATGACAACAGATGCTGGACTGTACAGTACAGTTAAAGATACTTAGCGAAGATGCACGAGCACCCAGAAACCCTTGAAACAGAGCCTCGCATTCTACTCACGTAGTGGGCAAAGCTATCGCTAGCCTAAACGTGCAAGAGGTAATTATAGCATTTGTCTCTAGTGATTTACACGGTACTTCATTCTAGACAACTGATTCCTTAATTTTATTATCCAAATCTCTAGAAAACCAGTAGATAATCTGGCTTTCCTTCATTAATTTTCTGGTGGAAGCTCTCTCAAAGGGCTTTTTCCTTAGTGAAACGCTCCGCTTATTTTAAACGAAATGAATATATCTCTGCATAAAGTTTCACTATTATGAAGGTAAGTAGTATCAATAGTTGGAAACTTTTGGCTGTAATTTTCCTAAAGTTCTGCAGATAAATTAACTAATATTTAAATCTAGGAATGAATCGTTTTAAAAAAGCTAAGATAACAGTCAGAATATATATACTTTTTAATCAGAAAAGAATTGACTACTTTCGAAACCACAAAAATTAGGGGTGCTGAATCACGTTCATCGCTGGATCAAGGCAACTGCTTTGCTTGTTCGAGACATGAAGTGGCTATAACAAAAGTATTATGTTTGATCTATAGAGACTCGGAAAATAACATCTAAATAAATATTTATTGACGAAGGGATACAAAAGATATAATTCGGAAAACTCGATATACTAGTATACTGTGTTAAGTTTTTCTAGTTTTGATTTAAACTTGAACTGATTTATTAGGGATAATTAATGATAAATAACGTTATTAAAAATGTGAAGGGGATGCATTTATCTTTCTTGCAAGCAGCGCTTTTTTTCTGACGGTACGCAACGGTACGCGTACCGGCACCTTTTTTTCTTAAGTTTTTAAAAATTTGCGACTTATTGACAGAAAAATGTATTATAAATATTCCGTTAGGTGGTACTGTGTTTACGAAGTGAATTGTCATTTCTGATGACTCATAGGTTGGTACGCAACTGGAAACAGGAAGTTTATTATTATTATATGACATCTCCAGGGAGTCCAAAGACTCATCGATGGAGAGTGTGCCAACAGCAGCAAACGATCATCCCTTCCAACTGCTAACCGCACTGAAACTTGCTTAACTTTTTGGATGAGCCATTAGTAGCAGAGGCTCTGATTGCTTCCAATATCAGTTTATCAGTTCTATATTCACTCCTCAACAGTGAGGTGTTCAGTAAGTTTTAAATTAATCTAAGTTAAATCAGTGCAACCATTGTTCAAAATGAGTAAAATTAGTTACTTTATGCCAGTCAGTAAAAAAAGGTAGGCTGAAGAAGCAGAAATTGCTTTAAGAGTTTCATGGACAAATTTTATGTGTCTTATCATGCTTCACCTAAGAATGCTAAGGAACTACAGGAATGTGCAGCGACTCTAGAACTTCAACTTCTTAAAATTGGCAGAATTTTAATCACTCTCTGGGTTGCATCTAGCTTTCGCATTGTTTCTGCAGTTTGGTAAGAATTTGAAGCCCTCGTCCATCACTTTCTGGAGGCAAAAGAAGACAGCAGAAGAAGCAAAACAGATCGCTTTCTTCATGAGGGCTTTTTAAGAAAAATAACGTCATGCGAGTTTGTTCTTAATTTGTGTTTTATGTGTGATGCTCTCCAAGAACTTAGGGAACTAAGTCTAGATTTACAAGAGATAAATTATAAATATTTCGGTAGATGGTATTGTGTTCACCAATTGAACTCAGTATTGACTTGTACAAAGCAGACAGGAAGATAAAGAATACAGTTCAACATTTTGAAGAACGAATTGAAAATCCTGGCCCGTACTATACTATTTCTCTTCGAAGTCAGAAGAACATGAAGGTCAAAGGGATTGAGCTCCACAAAAATGAAGACACAGTCCTGCAATAAGTTCATCTGTTTTCTATAAAAGTCTGAAAGAAGCTGATGGAAAGCTTCTGCTTGAAGGAGATGATGCTGATTTTCCTCAGTTTGCTAACATTTTAAATTCCAAGTATTGGCCAGAAAATCGTGGGAAGCATCTGACATTTGGTGAAGCTGAAATGAAAAAGTTAGCACGCAAATTTCGCTTAAATGAAAGAGAAGCAGTTCGTGGTTTCCGTGAATATCTTCAAGAAAATAAAGTCCTGGACATACTACTTCCACTAAAGCACACTTTGGACACAATTGCAATATCTTCCAGTGAATATGAAAGGGGTTTTTCTCAGATGAATCTTATAGTAACTTCATGTTGGTCATCTCTGCTTGTACGGACAACTTCTGCACTGATGTTCATCAGGAGAGTAGGACCTCCTCTCACTCAGTTCAATCCTAGCAAATACGTGGATTCATGGCTTCCCCGAGGTCGGCATTCTGCAGTTGATACCAAAAGCAAGAAGCAATGACGACAAGGATATATCGGAGGATGTGTTAAAAGTGTGGAAGTTCCTGTAATAACACTTCATGGTGAGTATCGACACCTTTTTTTCCAGAAAAAATGCACTGCTTGCAAGTAATAATGGCAATCTCAATTATTTATTAGAATGGATTCAAAAATTTGCCTGATTATCCAGCAAAGCAGACTGATCGGCCGAAGAATACATGAATTTATCAGTCTGATCATAAATTCTTCTTTGCCGTAGTTATTTATGATCTCGAGCAATAACTCTCATTCACTGTCGAATGTAATTTATGTTTTATGATTTATATTTTTAAAGGATCAGAAAACAAACAATTTCCATTTATAATACTAAACAGAAATATTTCGGGGAAAAACTACTTTATAACTGCCCTCCCAACAAGCAGAAATGTCACACTTTTCGCACAAATAATTTTAATAAAAAGCAACATATCATGAAGCAAATTACCAGTCTCCTGTGCTTCAAAATGCAGTTTGTTTAGTGTTAGGATGAGCAGTGGATCGAGCGATTCAAGTTATGGCTCAAAAAGATAACGGATTCTGGATTATAAAAACATGACCATGGAACCGATGTGCACTTGTAGGAAAGAAAGTATCAACATTGATATCTAATGTTAAAACCTGTATGTACTCGAAATATTTTAAACCATCTCCTCTCTGTATCTATCAGATGGTGATAATAAAATTAATAGCAATACTTTTAACTTAATTTCATTCGTTACTGCCAAGTGTCTGTGAAAAATTTTATTTTCTTACTTTCTTCTTTTATTTTTAGAGAACTAGTTTCCTTCTTTTAATTATTTTATGCGTTTTATTAGTAACTTAGTCCTTATTATTTATAATCTTTGGCGTACATTTGATAAAGCAGTTCGCACTTCTTATGTTAATTCAATAAGCAAGTTCAACCAAGAAGGTAATTCTCTTCAACTTCGTTATTATACTTGAAGAGATCATTATTTGACTTTCTTCTGAACATATCCACACAAAATCGTATTTATTTTGTGGCGTCGTAACTCGATTCCCTCGAAAGTTAGAGATAACAGTCATCTTCATCTTTCCCTTGTTAAGAAATACTGATGCGTCTTTATGCATTTAGTTTGTAAAGAAATATAGATCCATTTTAAAGTATTTACTTTGTAAAGAAATAGAGAAGCTTCTCTATTTATTCGATTTGTAAATAAATACAATTTGCATATATAATCTATAGTTGAATATTACACGTGTTCTATATAATCTGCATTTGCAAATTATATTGAACAAGATAAATAGCAAAACAAAGTTAAAGCATTACACATTCCGAATTCAAACCAGATTTATTCATGATAGCATACGTGTGTTTGCTTGTGTACGAAGTCGGATGAAAAACACTGAGAATGGCTTTCATTCTTCAAGATAACAATCAAAATATTGATTTATGCAAATAATTAATGCACCATGTTATTTGCTCTTTAGTTATATTTAGTTATGTATATGACTTCACTATTGAGAAGCTCAAGAATATATTTCTGAATATTAATTTGGAAAATTTGTCTCAAAATCTGTTAATAGATATTTGTAAAAAATTAAGATTCTTCTTGATAAGAGGGTTCTGGTATTTATTATACGTTACTTTTGATTGCGCACACTCTCATATATCTATGTACACTCAGAAATACCCGAGATACGATTAGCATGTTCTCAACCAAAATCACCTGAAAACAACATCACTAGCCGATGAAAACTGGACCATGCTGAGTCTTCCATCCAAAGAAATGCTGAAGAAGACTCAAGAAAATAATCTTTAATATCAAGGGAATAAATGATGTTCGCAGGAGTACTGAACTATCGGAAATCCGATCCAATCAAAATGTGAGAAGGCGGGATCCAGGCTGATAATAAAACACTAATAAAAATGTATTCTGTATCGGATTCTATGAAACAATAGATACACGTGTCAAATATCATGACTGTTCTATATCACAACGTTCCAATGTCCTACGACATTGGAAGGTTGTGATATAGAACAGAAAATCACTACACTATTTTCCGATTCCTTGTGCCAGTGAAGTTCTTTCAAATGTTTGTGGAATGCATTAGGCACCAGTGCTTCACTCTAAATTATTTTAATATCTGAAGTGTATTAGTTTGTCTGGAGATGTTTCCACTTGTATGGAGTTGGACATTTCTTTGGTGTGGTGCCTAAAGGGATGAGCATCAAATATTTAGTTTCGACCAATAGAAAACAACACAGATACACTCAAGACAAAAACACCAAGCCGACACGAAATAGCCTCCACGTTTCCCAGAATAAAGCAGAATTACTTTTGACTAAAATGCAAAACGTCTCGATTTCGCAACTACAGAACGCCTTTGTATGAAGTCGAAAGATCGATTGCTGATACCAGTGAGTATAATAGCTAACTGGAAGATAGAATGAATCGGAAATTGATCGTATTGTCTAACCCATGGAGAGTATGCTATAGAAAGAACCAGATATAATAGATCCTACACGCTATTAAAATGTGTGCAGTTTAGGGTTTTCTGATTTATAATGGTGTCCCAATCAGCTATTAGAGTAGAGTGCCATTCTTAGAATATAAAAAGTCGATGATAGTAATATACACTACCCAGCAAAAAGTTTCTGGACGCTGAATTTATATAATGGATGGGACTGCCAACTCCATATGTTGCTGTTTCCTTCGCTGTCACATGAAACAGACAGATCTGAACAGAAGTCGCTGTGGCGATGCCCTGATACGGTCGGAATTGAATGAGCTTAAATGCTCTGCTCTTCAAAGATTTTCGGTGCACATATCACTGCGGAAAACATCTTTACTTTTATAATCCCTTCAACTTAATGTTTTTTTATCCTTTTAATGGCTGCTGACTTTAGATGATCGATTATAGCGGTCATTCAAAGTCGCAGCTAAGCGATTATGGACCACAATAAGTTTACAGTGCGCAATACGGAAACATCCAACTCAGTTAATTCCCATAAAAAAGGTGACCGCTTTCTCATATCTTTTCTTTTTACTTCTTTTCCCCTCGCTCACTAAAAGGCTTCCAGTTACTAATGGTAACCATTCCGAGCATTACTTTACTTTCTTTTTCATTTTTCATTTCATTTTTCATTTCTTTTTCATTTCTTCAGAAAACAAGTTAAAAAGAAATTTGTTTTCCTGTGATGAACTATTTCTACAAATGAGTTTGCTCAAAATATAATCAGAGTAAAAAAGAAGTATTTTTTTCCAAATGTGAGTAATTTTCAAGTGGATATGAATTAAATTAGTAACAAAAATTAATGAAATACGAAACAGCTGAGCAAATGGACACCAAAACTTTCATATTGTTTTGATGCCATCCTCTCCATGAAGTGTGTTTTTGAAATCAGCAGTAAAGGAACGGAATCTGCCGTTAATATTGAAATTAAAAGTAATAATTTTAATAACATTATGAAAGGAGTCGGATGAGGAGGCTAGATTACTGTACATGTCATTGGTACTCTGCTTTTAAAGGTGTAGTTCGCGTTTACCTTCTTTCCACAGCTGCAGATACACACCAAGTGAAGGGCATACATTAACGAACAGCTTTTACAATTACTAGAATTAGTTAATAAATAAATGCTGTATTTAAAGAAACACCTCGAAAAATTGCTGAATGGAAACATAATTCAATTATCTTTTTTTATATTACGTGTAAATGTTGAGGTAACAAAATATAAATAAATGTATCTGAAAAGTTGATGAAAAATTACACGAACTGATATAAAGTTTTCATTTTAATTTTCATCAAATGTTAGCACCGATTTGCTAAGGCAGAAGAATCTCGAAGAACGGGATCACAGCTAGGTTCTACAAAGGTCAGTTACCACTGAACTGCCTCATTTTTTATTTTCCATATAAAGATAAAATATAATATTTCAATATAATGTTTTTAAAACATGATATCAAAATATTAAACATGGAAGAAGAATAAAATCACATTTAAATTTTGATTTAAAATTCAAATTTAAAATTTAAAATAAAATTAAATTAAATTTTAAAAAATCTTAAACGTATATATAATTTGTGTTACTTATAGGAAGAAGAAGACTACAACAGGTTACATTGTGCTAAATAATTCATGTAGGATGGTTTATTTGGGCTACTCCGTTTTCCTAACAACTGTTGTCAGGTTAAGGAAGGAGCACACAGCAGCAAACATGAAGATGAACTTCTTGATTTGCAGGCAACTTTAGGTAGTGTTACTCCGGAATATTTCAAAATAAAAATTTGGAAAATAAAAAGTTTTGCGCATAGTCTTAGAAAAGGTTTTACTAAAGAAGAAATGGAACAATTTGTCTATTCGTTAGAGAAGACGCTGATAAGAAAACGGAAATACTGGTCTTTGTTGTTGAATAGCAGAGTAGGAAATTACCATTACAAAAATAGAAATGTTTGGGAATTATTTGGAGAAAAGGTAAAAGGTAATTTTTTTTAAACATTTTATTATGTCTCAGTATAAATTACATACAATGATAATATTTACAATATTTACAATAAGGATTATACAGAATTTTTGAATTTAGAGTATACATAATAATTATAATAATAATAATAATAATAATAATTTATTTATTTTATTTATTTATTTATTTATTATTATTATTTTTTTGATGTCTCAGATGAATTGCATACATAGTTGCTGTAGTAATTATATGTATATAATATTTATAACGCATTACAAGTGTGTATAACAGATACTTGCAAGTTAGTAATTTTCTTCCTCGAAGCTTAGCAGAGCTTATCTGAGGAAGATAATAGATGACAGACGGTGGTGGTTTCATGGTTGTGTTCCTATAGTGGTCACAAGCCAGGTGTTGATTTTACTGTTTGTTGGTACGTGCTTGGAAGACTTCGACTGCTATTACAGTTTAACTTTTTTTTTGTGCAAATAGGGTTGGATTTAGACATGGTGTGTTTGTTTCTTTGTGTTCTTGTAGTGATAGTTTTTGAGAGGGGGGAGGGGGTTGTCATAGGTTTGTGTGTGTGTGCATGTGTGGTGGGGAGAGAGAAACAGGAATTGCTCTAATTTTCATTCTCACTATAATATTTATATAGTGCCTGTTTCAGCTCTCTGTATGTTCCTAGGTTTCTGTTGTCGAACGGCAGTTTGTTTATCATGTCAGGTACGTAGAAGTTTCGGGTGGCTTTGCCGTGGTGATTGTTGTACTTATATGTTATGTAGTTTATTGACTGTGGTCTTGTTATTTGATATGTTGTTCTGGTTACTCTATATGTTTGGGCTATAGTAGTGTTTTAACATGACTGTGTAGTGGCATAAGTGTTTCACCTTAAATATTTTGTGTTTTGTCCGTGCTTCTTGCATAAGAGTGGGTTGTTCCCAGAATATCAGTTTTATCATTTTATCTTGCAACCATTGTAGCCTGTTAAGTCTGTAGTCTGCGCAGAATGCGTATGATGTGATTGCATATCTTAAAATGTTTCAACATAATGTTTTATAGATTAATAGTTTTATGTGGGTTAGGGCAATGTCTTTTAATCTGTATAGTTTGCTTGCTATTATCCTAAGCTTGGTATGTAGGTAGTTTGTATGGCTAATCCAACTTTGATCAGCATCGAAGTGAAGTCCAAGATAGCGTGTTGTTTTCACCTGTGTGATGGTTGTGATTTTAGGTTCTGCACTTTCTGTATAGGGGGATGAATGTTTGATAGTGAGATATTTAGTTTCTATGGGCAGGGTTTGGGGGTTTTTGAATATCATTAGCTTTGTTTTTCTAGAGTTTATATATATGCCGTTTTCGGTTAACCAGTTAGTGATTTGATTGATGTCGTGTTGCATATTTTTGTAAGCGATATTTGAATTGTTGTGAATGCATACTATGGCCGTGTCGTCTGCATACTGGAAGATTTTACTTTTTAGAGGGAGTTGGCTTATGTCCTGTGTGTATATGTTAAATAGAATGGGAGATAGGACAGTTCCTTGCGGTACTCCACAGGTTACATGTACCTCTTTGCTGTATGCTGATCCTATTAATGCCAAACACTTATGCCACTACACATAATAATAATAATAATAATAATAATAATAATAATAATAATAATAATAATAATAATAATAATTATTATTATTATTATTATTATTATTAATAATATTATAATTATAATATCATATATTATAATTATTATTATTATTATTATTATTATTATATCATATATTATAATTATTATTATTATTATTATTATTATTATTATACTCTGGATTTCCTTTCAAGAATCGGACTTGTCATCTCTAATACCATGTTTAAGCATAACTCTGTGCATAAATTTACATGGACAGAAGATAAACAAGCCTCTGACTACGTCATCCTTGATAATAAAAGCTTTAATCGAGTTCAAAATTTTCAGAGGACTTGAAATTGTAAGTGAGCATCACTTACTTTTAAGCAGCATAAAAATGAATATCTTATTGAAAATAAAAGAAAAATTGAAATGAATAATTAAAGTTGCAGCTTTTCCAGGTGAACTCTGATCATACCTTTCGAAGATATGATCATTGGGAATGAGGCTTTTTATATAATATATTTTTTTCTGATACTTTTTTCTGATATCGGCTATCACACAGCATTACCATAGCCGATATGAGTTAGCTGTTGTACAGTTAGTGTGCAAAGTGTCAGAACTCAGTGATCTCCAAAAAATCAGATATAGAAGATAAATATAACTGAGGCGTGAGAATTTCTGGAGGCTTGGGGAAAGCTTAGAAATGGAGGAAACAGTACTGTAAAGAGAATTAGAAATGATAAACTGATATGAAAACTGAAAATAAAGATATTTTAACTGTCTTGGAGTAACTACTTTTAATGACTCTTAAAAGAGATAAGTAGCGATATGACATGACATGTGATGGGATTAAGATAAGATTTTTACTTCACGCAAATGTAGAAAAAGCATTGGAATATTAAAGAATATGTGCTCAATTTTTGCAGATTTTGAAACATCATACAGCAAGGTGCAAAGGGACACACAATATACAATTATATAACATAAACAACATTTTTGTTTATGTTATATAATTATAAACAACAATATGTCGCCTATATATAAATTGTAACTCAGAAATTAGACTTGAAGGAAGTACTTGAAGATGGTTTATTTAAAATCAGGGCTAAGACAGGATAATATCGCCACTATTATTCATCATCTATAAGGATCACATTATAAAAGAAAGTGGCATTGAATGACATTTGAATCGGAGATATCAAACATTTCTCTTTACTTTATGCAGATGATTTCATACTTCTAAATAAATCCAGTGAACAATCTTCAGGATTCTTCAACTAATTCGAATAATTTCTGTAACAATTTTGGCATAAAAATCAGAAGAAAAGATCACTGCTTCGAAAACACGCTGGGGTATTGTAACTATTAGCCGCATTCCGAATGCAGACACTTGGAACAATGAAATACCGTAGTCATTTAAGTACAACCTTAAATGAAGGCAGCAAATTAAATTTGGAAATAAACAGCAGAATCGGCAAAGCTGGTATTCTTCGGAATTAAATGTGAATGTATTTATATGCATAAGGGGTTAAAACCAGTTTTAAGTTATGGATTTCGGAGTTGGATTAGAAATAAAACATTTGATCACACCTAGAGAAACCACAGACATGAGAGATCTGAGAAAAATTCTTCTTCTTAAGTAGCTTCACCAATTGGGAGGTTAGCAATCATGGTACACCTCTGCCATTCTTTCGATCTCGTAATAACACTTGTTATCCATCCATTATTTACCTCATCAACCTAAGAAGTTGATCTACCAGGAGATCGTCTTCCCTCTGATTTTCCTTGCAGTATTTCCAGAGAGGTTTTCCCTGCTGATGCCCTTAATATGTGTCCTGCAAACTTGCACTTCCTCTTGATAAGGTCTTCCTTGAGTGCTCTTTTTCGTTCCCATGAACTTCAATACCTTTTCATTAGAGGAAAATTGGAAACATTTTCAAACTTCATTAGAAAAAGCATTAGAAAAACTTTATTAGAAAACTTACAGAGGTAAATAGATGGGATCTATGGCAGAATCATGTGAAAAATAAAGACATTAGGAAGTAACTTGCTTTTCAGCATTCGAGAATGTGTTGACAAAGTTTATAAGGTGGGATAGTAATTTAAACAGGATGGGAGAGGAAAGGTTAGCAAAACAGGTATTTGATACCAAGATGACAGGAAAGAGACCCAGGGATAGACCAAAGTCTTGGTGGATTGATACAGTCAGAAATGTCTTAGAAGAAAGAAACATAAGATCTGACGATACTTTTGTTAATAAGTGGTAAAATAATGTGAAATAAAATTGTTGAGAGGAGATTTGTAATAACATACATAGTACTTCTCTATGTCAGCGAATTTTTATCATAACTAAATGGCCTAGGGAACGGAAAAAATCAGTTTATATACCTTTATTGAAGAAAGGCGGTGCAAAAGATTGCAAAAATTACAGAACTATAGCACTGATTTCACATGCAAGTAAAGTCTTACTTAAGATCATTCAGAAAAGACTGGGACCATTCATGAAGAGAGAAATGCCAGATGAACAGGCAGGATTTCGAAAAGGCAGAGGAACAAGAGATCAAATTCCCAATGTGAGATGGATAATAGAAAGGGCACAGGAATATCACAAGAATGTCTACCTTTGTTTCCTTGACTTAGCAAGGCTTTTGACTCTGTAGATCATGTGAAACTGTGGAATGTGTTAAGAACAATGGGAGTACCAGAGCATTTCATTATCCTTCTGAGGAATCTTTATTATGAACAAAAAACTACTGTCCGAACAAATCTTGAAGAAACTGAGTATTTCACAATAGGTAAATGGATGCGACAAGGATGTATTTTATTTCTGTACCTGTTTAACTTGTACAGCGAATACATTTTAAGAATGCCAGGGCTAGAGGAGTCTTCAGTTGGAATTAAAATTGGTGGAAGAAATATTAATAATTTGAGGTATGCAGGTGATACCACCTTGCTAGCAGGATGCAAAGAAGATTTAGAGGAACTTATTATGAAAGTTAAAGAAGAAGGTGTTAAAATGGTCTTCGACTTAACCTTATAAAGACAAACGTTATGGCAACATGTGAACTTAATGATTTTGAAGTAGATGGGGAGAAAATGAAAGCAGTTAACAAGTTTGTGCTCCTAGGAACCCGAATTGATCAAGACGGTTATTGTACTGAAGAAGTTAGAAGAAGATTATTACTCGGAAAGAAAGCAATGACAAATTTAAGCAAGATCTTTAAAAATAAAGATATTAGCCTCGCAACAATAATCAGAATCGTGAAAGCGATGGTATTCCCTGTGGTGCTGTATGGATGTGAAAGTTGGATTCTTAGAAAGAGTGAAATAAGGAAGATAGATGCATTTGAATTATGGGTTTGGAGATGCTTATTAAGAATACCATGGACTGCAAAGCAAAGCAATAAATCAGTGATAGACAGAATAAAGCCAGATTGCTCCCTCGAAGCTATGATCATCAAGCAAAAATTGTCATACTTCGAACATATTATGCGAGCAAATGACAGTCTGGAGAAGATGATGATGATTACCAATGTTGATGGAAGCAGGAGAAGAAGAAGACCAAGAATTAGATGGGTGGATGGAGTTAATGAAACAACTGGAATGTGCATGGGAGTTCATAGAATCAGCAGGAGTCGAAAACTACTCGATGGGACATAACAAGAAACATATAGTACTTCATCTTGTAGTCTCACAGTGTCCTGTACACTCTCTGAGAGTAAATAACAAGAAGTTAATGATGATGATGATGCCAAATAACAATTAAAAAATATTTTGTTTCCATGCATTTCCTTCTCCAGCTGGATAGGTTTTGAAATCAGTCATTTGAAATGATTTTGTTAAATTTTGCGTGGAGGTTTCGATTTTTTATTTAAAGCTAAAATTCGAAATTATGTTAAGTACTAACTCTGTTCTGGCTAAGCGTGATTTAATGAATAATCGCATTTAGAATATTTTCTGAAATTTCTCTCATTAATTGATTTCGACTTTAAAATATCACTTTTAATGGAAAAAATTGCGATCAGGTCAATCGGGAAACATTTAATTATGTTATTACAAACAACAATAAATAACCAACATATAGTATATAGACAAAAAAGTGGATTTAGGTTCAGTTGAATGGCATAATTGAACAGAAAAGGATGTTATTTCGAATACATCTTTCTATCATTGTCTCGGATATAATTTTTATACTTATTCGAGTTGAACATTATGGATTTCCGATTCATGTGTCGTCTCCTATCTACGAGGTTGACTACCACGATGTGACTCGTAGTCAACTACGAGCGTAACATGTGGTGAGGACCGCCCTATCTCTTCCACATATTGTGGTAAGTAATCATGACTGTAATCGGTGTGTGTTCACTGGGCCGGTTTGCCTATTCTGAAGGACGAAAAACCGAGTTTCCTGGTGAAAAAACTCTCTACATCGGTATGAGACCGACTAACTCAACTTTAGTCGAAAGATACCACATAAAAGCTCCTCAAGTCACTGACGGGTATCGAACCCAGGTCTTTCCGACCAAAGAGCTTCATCTATACCGACTGAGCTACGGATGAATAGGGAGGCACAAAATAGGTTTATCCTTGGGCCAAAATGTGGAAGTGAGGTTTCTTTATGCGGAGATGTCAGTGATATTTGAGCATATATGAGAATACGAAAGGAATGACTCATTTAATGGTGACGCTTTATAATATACTAAGAACATTTATAACGTTTGTAAAGCAATATCGACAAAGTTGTATATTATCCTATGGAGTTGTTCTAAGTGTGTGTTTCAAAACACACATATACAAAGAATGAAAGGAATCTGCACATGAACACTAAAAAATAAAGGCTCCAACAATGCTGTTTACGCTGTTTAGATTCACTAAATTTGTTATTAAAATGCTGAGCTTCAGAAAAATAGCTTACATGCGTAAAGTAAAAGTTTGAAGTTTGTGTGTGAGCGATGAATTTAGAGAAGTAATCTCCATGGTTGAAATAAAGCGTTCAATCACACAACTTCATTTATATTTTTCATTTCTTTATTTATCAATTATATATTTTCTTTGGTCCAGAGTAAAAATTTTCTTCTTTTATTTTCTATCATAGAAAATAAATAATGAGGGATTGGAATCAATTTTTCTTATCATTTGCGGAAAATACAACCGGGGAAAATACAATTTATATTAAGCATGCTTATTTTATAAATACGAACTGAATAGACTGTAAATATTAATGCATTTCGTTGTCCAAACTCTACTAAGTCGATAAGGCTAAGCGGGTTTAACAGGGAATCAATACGAGGTTGATGGAGGCAATCCTGTTCGATACAAGGGTGAATGCTTTTACTAAATCAGTATTCCGCGGGGTTGTAAGCTGGGAAACAGTTCAGTCTGGTCAGAAATGCCAAAGAATATTTTACCTAAATCTCTTTTGACATTCGATTTGTCAGCTTTGATAGTGTGAAAAGTCCTGCCCTTTTACACCTGTGACATGGGGTCAACGATATTAATAAAGTTTGGCGCAAAGGACGTGGAGCCCATCTTAACACGCATCAGGGCTAAAGTACATGAGATGCGTCAAAAACTTCGGGAACACCATATCATTTACGACCCGAAAATGACATTGTGATATACTACCTGCACGTGGATGTCATGTTTAATATTGTGACGTATATTACCTGTCTTTTTATCAGGCAGGAGATGTGAGCTGTGATTCATTGCAGATTCCCGATTATGTCAACCTCTGTAATAAATATTCCCAAGAAGATGTGCTTGAAGCACGCCAAGCTATCAGCTTAAATGTCCAAAAACAGAAAATGTCACATAAAAAGAATAAAATAGCTAAAACCTGAGCCGGAAAGGTCGACTAAAATACACACAGTTTATTGTTCTTTCTAAATCGAGACAGCGCTTTCGTCACTAGCGCATGTTTGATGTTATCAACACGAGGATATTCAGTGAAGTAATATGCTGAGTGTTTCTCATTTTTAGCATTACATTAAGTTAGATGTAATGTTTAATTAAATATATTTGTGAAGAGCTATAATAAATGCATTTATAAAATCACGTAAGTCTCCTTAGCTCACTTAGCTTCGACGATGCCCTTTGGATTGAAAGACCCCGACTTCGAATGTCGTCTAGGACGCTAAGAACCTGACTAAGGGTTTTTCAACTGAAGATGAGTTAACCAGTCTCATATGGATGTGGAAGAGTTCTTTTTCTTCGGAAACTGTAGTCGTGCTGTTATCCTGATAATTAAGTGAAATACAGGCAAACTGTTTCATAGTGTGTTTGTTTGGTAGGATGAAAAATACACTCAACTGACATCTCTAATTGTATTATTCAGATAGGATTACCGCCTTATCAGAACCTTAGTTAGATTTGAAAGAAAGCCAAGTGACTCGGCCATCACAGGCCACTGAGCTTAACACGCAAAGGAAAATCGAATAAGAGAAAATAGAAACATCTTCTATTGAAGTGAGAAAAAGTAAAAATAAGTTTGTATGGAGATGTTTGATGCATGACTTGCATTTACGTTAATATTATTATTATTATTATTTATTCACATAATTGATACACAGTCAAAACAAGATACTATTTAAACAACAATTTGATTGGTGATATAGAACAATTCAGATTCTGCCTAAGAATCTAAGAATAGTCTGTCAGGTAGCGTCGTAAAATATGAACTGTTCCAAGTAATGCTATTTTCTTTGTAGGTCATATGGGGTCACTTCATTGATGTTTAGTTGCTGTAAATGGTTGGATAGCTTCTTTGAAATTGCACGAAGTGCATCGATAATTATTGGAATGACTTTGGTATGTTTAAGCCACAGCCTGCCAAATTCGATTGCCAGATCTCGATACGGTATTTAGTAATTTTTTTCCAGCTCTTTGTTGTTAATGTTTGTTATCACTGGGTACTGCGATATCGATAATCCAAACCTGTCGATGTTCGATAATTGTGATGTCAGGTGTATTGTGTTCCAAATGCCGATCAGTTTGTATTCGAAAGTCTCAGAGAATTTTTGCTGTTTCGTTTTCCAATACAGTCTCTATTTTATGCTGCCACCAGTTATCATATGTATCATAGCCATATTTTTTTGCATATATGCCAATGAATTATTTTGGTCACGTGATCATGGCGGTATTTATAGCCATTTTCAGCTATCATGCTGCAGATACTGATTAGATGTTCTACTGATTAGATTTATTATTATTATTATTATTATTATTATTACTATTATTATTATTAATAATTTGTGAATCATGTTGGACCGTTTGCTCAACTGATATCTTCTACATTACTTACTGAAAACAAAGCTTATTATCAGAAGCTTAAGATCTGCTATTATCATTCATGATGTTTGACTCCTAGAATCTCGTCCACAACTCATCTCTGCAATACATCTAAATCCAATCTTCTGAAGAAATTTGTTTTTTTTTATTGTGGGTATATTAGTTTGGCTGATTTGTTTGAGGAAAAGCTTATGTGTTTATGAAGAAAAAAAAAGAAGAAAATCTTATCTCCGTCTGACTCACACTCCTTTGAATAATCCCATACAAAGATTTCTAGTATCTTCTGGAGAATTAGAGAAAACAAAAGCTTTGTTTTTGTGGGCTTCTTGATTGATCTCATGCTGTGGTTTCTATATATTATCAGAGATAGGACCTGTGACATCAGCCGATGTAGAAAAGAGAAAACACTCCGATAGACAAAAGGCTGTGATACAAGACTCATAAGCGATATGTTGAACCAAAGTTGTCCTAGAATGAAGATTACACTTGCAAGTTCCAGAAAAAGATGATCAATGGGTCAGCAAAACTTGCAAAGGAGCCACAGAAATATTTTTACTTGTACATAAGTAAACACTGTACTCAATATATTGGAATCTGAAGAAAACATTTACGAGAATTTTTTAGACATGTAAGAAATCGTGACTTTTACTATAATTAATAGGTAAAATAAAACATTGGCCTTTTGGCCACCCCTTTTAAATCAGCCAATTAATTAAGGTTGTCTCATTTAAATATGGTAGTAATAAAACTGATGCCATTTTTTCGTGAGATAGATTTTAATCCTGCATTTTTGTTTTTTATACTTTCGCTTGTAATACATATCGCATTTCACGTGCAATTCGTTTAAATAAACACGTTCTGTATGCGAAAAAGTCTTCTTTCTTATTATTCCAGATGTTCTAAGACGAAAGTTTCTTAATTGGATGTAAAAACAAATGCATTCTCGTTAGCTATTATGTTTCAAAAAAAAAAAAAAAGGAAAATAAAAGAACAATACTCATCATAGTTTCGGCAAATAATTATGAACATACAAAAACTCATTATTCTTCGTGAAATATGGATTTTCCTGTTCATAAATAATAATCATAATCATCCTTCAATTAGTAATAATATAAAAACGGTGGAAAGGACTCATCTCTGATAAAATTATAATGTGCGGTTATAAAAAATAGCTTTGAGACGTTCCACTCAATCGATTTTAGGATTTAGCAACATTTTTCTTAACTTCATGTTTATAATATATTGAAATATGTGGTGAAGTCACGAAGAGATTTTTTTTAAGTGAAATGTTGCTTATATACTCGATATTTTCTCTTTACAACTTGTAGTTTTGCTATGAAAATATCCCCGTTTTCAACTGCAATAAAACATGCTACTACTAATATTCGGATATTTCCTATATAGTAAAATAAATCTCATGAAATAATAGTTAGCCATTTTTATTTCTCTGCTTAATTCGGAAGAAGAAGGAGAAGGTATAAGTGGAGATGAATATCATTATAATGTTTGCTTTATAAAGATATTCATCTTTATAAAGCAAACACGGCAATCTTTCCTCAGAATGAAAAGGAAGATTACTACAAATATTTCATAGACCAATTAGAAAAATTGAGTTCCGATTAAGTCCAGAATTGAACTCAAATAAGTTGAATTCTGGACAGAGTTCCAAACTGAGTTCTGTGTTAAACTTACAGAAGAAGTTTGCTGAAGTTGTGGGTCAAACTTGAAACAGTGGATTCTATATATAATAAATAAAGCAAAATAAAACATAATTTTGTTGAGAAAAGAAAAAACTTATGGAATTGAACTCCTAGGTCAGGAGGAATGGCACATCAGTTAAGAAAAGCTGTAAGAATTGCTGATTAGTTTTTTGATCGAGCTATATGTTCCTGGAAGGCTAAAAATTGTTTAAAAAAATATATAATAAATTATGAAATATATACTTTACTTCTTCTTTTTACTTTCTGTTTTCATATAATATTTGGATGAATGAAAATTTATGCTAAGCATCAAATAGAAAACGCAATTTTTCAGCTACCTTATAAGAGGTTGAAATGGCTTTGAAAAAGTTCCATGTTCCGGAAACTATGCTCTCTACAGCATGGATTATACAACCACACTCACATTACTAACGTACGATAGGTTAACAAATGATCTTTCTTTAGCAGGATCCATTTAAAATATAAATTAAGGTTAATGTTTCATAATTCCTCAAAATTTAAAGAACATATTCGCTGGTCTCCAGAGGAAATTATTTGCAATGAATTGATTACTCATTGATTACTCGGCGTATATGAAGATTATTTTACAATCAGCAGTATATTGTGCAGTTAAGACATATATATATATATATATATATATATATATATATATATATATATATATATATATATATATATATATATATATATATATATATATATATATATATATATATATATATATATGTCTTAACACATCGCAACAATGGAGTATAAATATTTGGAGAAGCGGAATTTTTCCGTGATGATATGATGAATGACTCTATTGATAGCTCTGTAAACACAAACTGTTAATGCGCATCAAAGAAATTCTAAGAATCACGTATTTTTGGAATAAACACTACTTCTTAGAGTAAACAACAAAAAGTATTTATTTAACTCTCAGATGTCAATTGTTTTAAACTGATTATGTGTATTTTTAGCGCTAATTGTTTGTTTTATATATTTGCATACTTGCATCGAAGTTGAAACATAACAGAACATTTCCTTTTCGTTATTGCGCTTATGATTATAGTTAATGTGAGACCAAACAGTGCATGTTTTGAAATGTTTTCTCTGTTCTATTGTTTATTCCATTTGTCAAAAACGTGCATTTTTATCTTTTGGCTGACAAGCATAAATCACGAGGAATTTGTGTAAGTTCAAACAGAGGGCAGAACAAAACATGTGCATGGAAGTTAATATAACAATTAAGAACAACACCAGAGATATTTATCAAAGCTCACATTAAAAGCTAATAACGGAATAATCAAGAGTACATTTTTATGAATAATGGCTTCATTCTTAACTTCTTTCTTTCAAAAATAATATGGTGTTCGTATGAATAACAAAATGGTAAATATGCTAATTTATCTATGTGGATAGTGCCTACGTTAAAGTCAAATGCCTGTTTGTTCTTTTTCACTGTGAGAAGAATTACTCTTAAGAACTGGATTATCAAGATTGCATTGCAGATTGCAATTAATGACGTAGTAAACTGTCATCTTAATCACACATTATCGTAAATCATAAATTAAAGGCGTTATAAATTATGGTAGCAAAGTCATCAATAATCATGAAATATATACGGTTAATATCAGTTCCATAAATTAGAAATTTATGATATAAATTATCATAAATTTATGATTTGGACTGCATCGAGTAATGTTTTATTTCGGTGACAGACGGCTGAGAAATTTTCGTCCTGTTATTCAGCAGGTTGACAATTTTCTCACCTTTCGAACTTGGCAATCTTTTATTCACGTGAGAATTGCATATTCAAAGAAGTCAGGCGCGAGTAAATTCATCTGCCTACTCGAATTTTAAAATGTAATCATCACAAGTGCGATAGAAAAAGAGGAAAGCCGCTATATTTCATAAATCCGGCCTGTAATCAAAATGTAATCAATCAAAAGTGAATTTGGTCTTATCTGTAATTTTGCGCTCGCTACGGATCTATTTCTTTCCTGAAAATGAAATATTCCTCGAGGAATTCAAGAACATCTTGGAAGACTTTAAGAAAAAGTAAATATGTAAAAACAAAAAAAAAAAAAGAAAAAAAAGAGGGAAGTTAAAGAAAACGCAGAAACACAAAATTTAAAAATGTCAATAGAAATATAGTATTCCAAGGGTAGAAGAAGGCTGTCAAGCAAATATGTGAACTAATATTCATTATTTTTATAAATAAAATTACTATTAGTATAAGAGAACTCTAATTACATTGTCCAATTGTAATTATACTAATTTCTTTAAGATAACTTTTTGTGTTATAATTACTATACATGTGAATTATGGTAATTTAAAGATTAAATGGCAATTGCAAGTTCATAAAAGTAAATAATTGCGGTCCTAGTAATTTACCATGCAATTATGAATTTATATACAGTATATATAAAATCTTAGCCCACCCATGATATCGATATAGATTTCGAATTATTCCCACTGTATTTGACAAAGTCATAAAACTATTTTAAATTTACAAGAATAAACTCCGCGCTTGCTCTTGTTAAAATGAGCAGAAAATAAATTAAAAAAACTGGGCTCTCTATAAATATCAGTTATTCGTACTGTTATATAAATAAATATATGATGCGAAGATTCTCTCTTTGGTTATGAAATAGCAAATACATCATCCTATCCAAAATTTGCCGAGTGAATTTTCTGATAAGTTGAAAATGGTAACAACATATTTCTTTTATTTATTTATTTATTTATTAACATTTTATTCTAGAAGATTATTTTACAAGCAACAGTATATTATACAGTTATTTTGATGGTCTTACTTATGAATTTTATTTTGGTCTTACATTCAGTAGGTTAAAGTAAACTGAATTATTCGAAAGACCTCAAAGATTTCGAATTATTCCCAATGTATTTGGCAAAGTCACAAAACTATTTTAAATTTCTACTTTTTTATTATTAAATTCTCTGGAGACTTGCCTGAGCAGTGCATTTCTGGCAGATTATCAATCAATGGAAAAACCTAATTTATTTCAAAAATTAAAGGATTCACAAGTGAATAATAAGTGATTTTTTCTAAGGGTCCAGTAATTTAAATTTTAATTAACCACTATTTTTGATGTTTTAAATTTGGAGAAGGGGGGGATAAACCTCACATATTGATTTATGTTTCCCATCCTGTGGACCAAATGCGATTACGTTCTTGGGAATAATCATTTTCGTGAAAAACATAGGAATTTATAAAAGAAATTGATAAATTTCGGATGGACATCAAAACTTCATTAAATAATGAAAAAAATAAAGTAATAGTGACCCACTGAAGCGGAAAGAAAAATTATTCGAAACATAGAAATGAATGCATTTAGAATATGATGAATTCGAACATATTCTAACGCATCTTTCTAGCGAAGAAAAAATATTCTCGACAAATGGCATTCCAAATGATATTTTTTTAATCATGAATTTCGTATAAATTGGAAGAATTTGTAGTTCCTGTTGTAATTCTTGCACAAATGTGTATTAAGGTTAATATGCTTAGCCTAGTCTTAGTAAAGAAAACACATTGTCGCAATGACAAAATAAAGAGCGGTAAATAGTAAGCACTGCCTACAACAACATAATATACAGCAACCATAAGAATAAGAATAGATGAGCTTTAGATGGCGTGTTTTTTTTTGTTTGTTTTTTTTACAGATTTCAAAAGTACTGAAGAATAAGCAAACTCTTCATCATACTAATCAAACATGCCATTTGTGGCATTCAGATAAGATTGCCTACATATTGAGTATCGCTATAATTTGGAAAAACTTCGTGTGTGATAAAATTTTAAAGCATAGTATGCAAAGGCATCTATTGAAAACACTTTAGTTGTTGTTACTTCGTTAACTAGTTTTATAGAATAATATAATAAGGTCCGCCTTATCGTTTGAGAAGTCGCTGATCAAATGACATTTGCAAAAAATATGAATATCAGTACATCGATCCAGAGCCATGGTGGGATAAAGATATTTGGATGCTAATATCTCTGTTGTAATTCAATAATGTTAAGAGGAAGATTCGATATATCAGTATGGTCTATTTTCCCTTTTTTTTTTTGTTTTATGGCAATTCCGGACAGCAAACGGCATTGCACTTATAGAGCTCTGGTAACGGAGGATATTTAAATATTAGATAGGAAAAACAATAACCCATTCACACGGATACAAATATTCATTTTACAGAAAAGTACGACAATTTGGAATAAGAATATATTAATAATGCATTTGGCACAAAAGAGTTGAAATTGTTTATTCGTGTTAATTGGTTCATATGTGAAAATAATCTTTACCCTAATATACGAAAATAAATCTATTTCATCGCAATCCAGAGGGAATTTTAATTTCACAATGTTTAATTCATTTTTGTGGACACGTTCATGGCTGAGCCATGTGGTATAAGTAAGCATCCTCAGCCTTCGGTGAGGATGTTAGGATTTTTCTGGCAACTCTGATTTTCCCTTTCAAAATAAATAAGCCTGGAATGCACTAGCAACCCAAAAATATTGTAGTTATAAGCGACATTTCAGTGATACTTGACAGTCCCAGTTGTAATGGTCAATTGGTTAACCTTTCTGGTATGATTTTTTCCACTGGAGATCGAAGCCCACAAATCATAATGGACAGCTTCTCTTTCTTTTCTATATCTTATATATCGTCGGATATAAAGATGCAAGTGTGTCATAGGAGTGACTGCCATTTCTCGTTCGGTAATTGTTAATCAAGGATGAAAAATCTGGACCCTCTTGTGCTGTAATCTTGAACCAAAACCTAAGTACAGTAAATTGCTATTTAATTGCATATAAATGACTACTAACAGAGTCCAGAACTAAATTGCTCATGACAGATTTTTTAAAACAACTTTCTAATTTCTCTTTTTTGAAATATACAAAGGCTGATGAACTTTTTATAATTGTTCAGTAGTCGTTACTTCCGCGCAACCAAATTCTAAGAACAATCGTTCTTATAAAGAAACCTTCCGACTAACACAGTTCAAAAAAAAGTTTTAAAAAAATGAAAGAAACTTCAGTTTAAATTCAGAACATCTAAAATTGCATCGCCATACACAATAAAAAAAAAACGGCTACTAAAATTAATATTGAATTATAAAGCTGGGATGTTGAGAGCATCTTGCTAAAGAAAAAAATACGAAAAGAAAAAACGCAACATTAATCAACTTGTATTTTTCCTAACTTATTTTTAGTGTGTTCTCATCAAAATTGTTGTAAACTGCAGCTTCGTTTTCTGTTAAACTTTCGTATTTTTTTTTAAAAAAAAGTTGTAATTGTCTCATCAGAAAACTGAGGTGTCCTTTAATTACTCAACGAAAAAGTAACCCTCACAAAACAACTTAGAAACAACAACAACAAAAATAAGCAAGTCAGTCGTACTTGGATAAGTAGTGTTAATTTGGCGAAGCGATCTGCAGCGGTGGACCTCATGTTTCCATGATACTGCATTCGACTCTTCAGATTCTGCAACACTAAAGTCGAGAATGTTTTTACACAAAGAGCGGCGTCAAGAGTTGGGCGTATCTGGGGAACTCTTAAAGGAGCTGGTAATGAGAACTGAACTCGTTAGCGCTCCCCTGGGATGTAAGGGCGTCGAGCTTTGAGCAAATGACGCACTGGAAAAGAAAATATCTTAAGGAAAAGCAAACGCTTCATACCCTTGATATGTATTATTGCATTAAAGGGAACAAAATTGGAGAACCATTTTCATTTGTTACCGTACATTAGTGACATGTTGGCTAAACAACCCAAAAAAGAAGTTTCTGAGGCTGAAAGAAAAGTGGAAAAAAGAATTTTAGAAAATATTTAAGATAATTCCGTATTTCTTATTTAGAGTAGTCGATTCGCTAATATTATTACAATTTTCGTGATTGGAATTCATTTGAGAGAAGGAATTTGAGTCAAGTATACCGCAGATTAATGCGACGGATTAGTAAACGTCGGAGAAAATTGGATGCAGATGGAAAAGCAAACGTTTGATGCCATCTTATAATATCAAATAGCTAACTGCATTCACGGTTTGTTGACTTGATTTGCATGCAGCTTCTTAATTCTAAGTTCGAAAAATTTTATACATAAGAAATTCAGTGACTTAGTTTATTTAATCTTACCTTAAATAATTCCCAACAGAAATAAATGAAAGCTTTCAAGTTCTTCACAGAACAAACTTTCAAATTCTTTCTATATATATATATATATATATATATATATATATATATATATAGTTGCAAAAGGCCGCTTTGTTCGGCACAGCTTTCATTTTCAGAAAGTATTTCCACAACTCATAGCCTCTTGGGTAGGACTCGAATTAGTGGAATATAACCAGCCTTTTCTTTCCTTTTCTTATATATATATGTAGAAAAGTATTTTTACCTTGGGTATAAATATGTTAAAGATACCAAGTAATTTTAAACCTGGTTTTACTCCATTTCCCAAGTAAGCAAACAGACTAAAAGTCAAGTTTGCGCCTGCAATTGATGCAAGTCTAACTGATCCCACAGGTAGTGCAGGACCAGGGCAACTAGTGGCAAAGGTGGAACAAGCTCCGATCACTAATCTTAATATTTACCCTTAATGCCAAAACACATCTCCAAGAAGGGGATGTATGATGTTTTGTATTAAAGGCAAGGGGCCACTACCCAGACCGGTTTCGACCTTTATTGAGGTCTCGTCAGTGGGAGCTAGGCTAGAAATAGAAATACCAAGATTTAGTCATACAGAGCTTGTAAGTATTTCGCCAAAACAAGTTACCATAAGGTGTTTTAACCTTATTAAATAAAAATCTCTGGAGGAGATATAAATGTAGAAATATCTCCTCCAGAGATTTTTATTTAATAAGGTTAAAACACCTTATGGTAACTTGTTTTGGCGAAATACTTACAAGCTCTGTATGACTAAATCTTGGTATTTCTATTTCTAG
The DNA here is from genome assembly GCF_054136105.1 of Typopeltis vanoorti. Taxonomy (NCBI): domain Eukaryota; kingdom Metazoa; phylum Arthropoda; class Arachnida; order Uropygi; family Thelyphonidae; genus Typopeltis; species Typopeltis vanoorti. The sequence goes on from NC_143571.1 coordinate 84,993,933, forward strand.
CCTAGCTCCCACTGACGAGACCTCAATAAAGGTCGAAACCGGTCTGGGTAGTGGCCCCTTGCCTTTAATACAAAACATCATACATCCCCTTCTTGGAGATGTGTTTTGGCATTAAGGGTAAATATTAAGATTAGTGATCGGAGCTTGTTCCACCTTTGCCACTAGTTGCCCTGGTCCTGCACTACCTGTGGGATCAGTTAGACTTGCATCAATTGCAGGCGCAAACTTGACTTTTAGTCTGTTTGCTTACTTGGGAAATGGAGTAAAACCAGGTTTAAAATTACTTGGTATCTTTAACATATATATATATATATATATATATATGAGAGAGAGAGAGAGAGAGAGTAGCGAGATAAGTATGAAGGGCTGTTTAAAAACTATAAATTAGTCCGTGGTCAAGGCGATATCATCGCCTTTGATTTCCACTCGGTATTTAATTTTTTAAACAATTCGATAATTACGAATTTTAACTCCATTGGCTGGCGTTCTCGTCTATGTAAGATCATGATGCAACATTGAGAAAACTGATCATTTGTACATGAGGCAGTTTTCTGTTTCTGCAGGAGAAAAATGCCAGGCTACTGGGCGAATTAGCCGTTCCGTACCAACACATCAAATTTACCTACAATATACAAAGTCTTCATAAATGTATGCCGAATCCAATTCGAGATTTGAACCCAGTTCTTTATAAAAAACGATATATGACATTCTTCTAACACCCGCTACGTAGGGATCCTCGTGAAATCATCCAGAATTATGTTACAACCAAAAAACTAAAATCATTTTTTTTATGAAAAGAAAAAGGATTTTAGACTTCTCACAAAGTACGTGAATATAATTTTAAAGCCTTAAAAGTAGTCAAAAGAATCTGAAATCATATTATTTGGTACTTCAATACTCGGCAATAATAAAACAAAACTAATAAAAGGCGAAAACATGAAAGAACAACAAACAATAATTCCGATAGCAGTTGCTTTCAGTAATCCAATATTTCTTCCCATTACTTGACTCCATTCTTTTAATCAAGTCGAAGTTCTACATACCAATACTAGATAGGAAGGAAGGCAGTTTAATTAGTACAAGAAATATTCCAAGCTAACGAGCATCATTTGCAGTGCTATAAGGTCCTTTATTCACGGCCTTAAAATGAAGTTATAATAAAAATTGCCATCATACATCAGTGCCGACTTGAAACTGATAGGTGCTAATAACTGTGAGCACAAAACTTTGCCCATTTCTCAGTATTCGATGCAGTTAATAAGCAGTAGTGATTAAGCTTTTCTTGTTTATCCCAAGCTCGAAGTGTCGGATTGTTTTCTGATAATTACATGACAATGTCAGATTGGATTGAGGCACGGTGTTCCCATTTTCCAATTGCAAATGTTGAGGTTAAGTAAAGCAACGTAATTCCTTCGCTGGCAGCCCCGTCTGTAATCTAAATATAAGTCAGTGACAAAGTTAATCTATTAGCACTCATTTTTCATGGTGGAATTAGTTTCCTCTGACAGCTAGATGTTCTGGATTCAGGAAGTAATTAATAAATGTCTCGAAAAGTCATCTTCCCTGTGCAAATGTAGCGATCGCAAGTCGCACGCGCCTAGTACCAACCCTCTGCTGCTGCTGCTGCTGCATGGCTCGTTCTATCATCTTTCGGTAAACAGACGCATTTCACAATTTCCAAAGACTCGTTAAATTAGAGAATTCTCGTACCGCTAATGTGCCACTGATGGACAGCGACTTGATGGGTGTGTGTGTGTGTGTGTGTGTGTGTGTGTGTGTGTGGAAAATGCGATGCATTAAAAGAAAACTTGGGAGAAATTGGACGTAGTTTTAACTGGTAAAAGCATCAGCTAGCATTGGAATTATTTCGATTTAGCGCATTATGAATAAATCTTTCTTTCTCTCTCTCTTCTCGTCATGTTAAAAGGCTGTAACCGGCGAGCAACATCGGCTGTTTATGAGGGATTAATTCTTTCTTTTTTATTTCGTGGTCTTAAACACGTCTATCTTGGGTATAAAGTACAGACGTCTTACATGAATTTGAATATTAATTAAAAGTTTTTGACAGCTATCTCACGATAGCATGGGGGATAGTAATCATTAATCCTAGCTAAAGAAGGGATTACGCTAAGCCCACTCATGTACGGTTCAATACCATGTTTACCCATTTTAAAGAATTCTGGTGATGAAGGCCGGAGAAAGTTTTAAAGAAAATAATTGGATATTCGATATTTCAATGCATGCAAACCAAGGAGCGTTATCATAATTGTAATTTCATATATACCAGAGCTCCTCTTATTAAAAATAATCATTTGGTAAAAAAAAAAAAAAAAAAGCACGCGCGCGTACTTATACCCACACACACAAGGCTCTTTATGTTATTTTAAACTTAAAGTTTCACTTGAGATCATAATCTACTGAAGAGTATACAGTTGATAAATTTTGGTAGCATCGTCAACAATCATCCTTAAGTGCTTCACTTTACGTCAAAAAAAGAATGATTTTATACTTGTTTGTCTCTTTTTGTTTCTTTTTCTCAGTGAAATCGCATTCCTTATTGCCTCTAAGTTAGAGACAATTTAGAATTTCGTATGTCCACTTTACAATAACAGAATTAAATCTTTCGTCTTATTTCTGTGGACAAATGCAACTTCAATACTGTAGAGTTATCAATTCTCCCCTTTATCGACCATTTCTACTACAAAAGGACCTCAACAATGGATGTTCTAGCTCCTGTCTTGTACTTTCAGGGTGCAATTGTATTGCACAATACTAATGTGTACATCAAACTGCTTTTCCTTTGTAGCACCGAAGTAGGAAGTCTTTTACAAGAGAGCCACAGTCTATTTTTCTATTTTCATTATATCCTTCAGAGGAAGAATTTTCTAGTTTCTTTGGGCAATGAAGGACGAGTACACTAGCGCGATTTGGTAGCGCGCGCGTGTATGTATATCCTAATAATAAAAACGGATTTCTTTTCATTTTGTTACATAACTGGAATCAATATTATTTTGCTTGGGATATTGTGTTTATTTTTTTATCAAAATTCCACTAACCAAATGTGATGGTAACAAAGGTTAAATGAACTTAGATAGGCGGATCATTCTTAAGGTAAAGGTTACTTTTCTTAAATAACAAGTCAATTCCTTAAAAATATTTAACACCACTTAAAAGACGAGTGAGGTATCGGAAGACTTTTCAACATCTGTGAGCACACAAACATCCTTCTTAACGCGATTGTCTATAGCATAGAGTTTCAGAATTATCTAACTCTCAATCTACCTACGGTATGAATGTGTTATAGGCTTCCAGCCTTTCTTTGGTTGAAAGAAAAGAAGCATTCTGGGGTTAATCTTTCAAAAAATTGATATGGTATATTTTAATCCATCTGAGGATCTTAAATGAAAAACTTCAAATCACCGAGGGTATAATATCATACTGTATAATATCATTAAAATATTGAGTATTACGAATTAGCATGTTTTGGTATATTTTTGAAGTATGATATCTTCCTACCGCAATCCGTAGGAATTAAAACTTTTAATTGGAGTAATTAATTTAATTAATCGTTTTATAATTGCGAAACAAAAGTAAAAAAGCCTAGTTTTTGAGAAGTCACTAGAATTTCTATCCATATCATTATTGTATTAAATTGGCTATGTTACGTTCGGTTAAGAAAGTCCCAAATCTTAGCATACGAGTAATATATTCTGTCTAATCCTCTAAAGGAAGAAATCTTTCAAGGCAGTGGGAAACTAGCTTGTACTTTACTCAATTTCTTTTTAATTTCTTCAAATGTATTTAGATCCCAGTAAAACTAGTTCTGAATCGCTGTTTGTCTATAACCTCGAATCCTTATAAAATATCTCGTCTTTTTTCGGTCAGTGAATACTTAAGATTCAAAAACATAATAAATATACCAGAAATCTTTCGAATTCTATTTCTATGGAATTCCCTGTGGGAAGGCAAGAATAGAAAACTAGAGTCCATTCGCTCTGTTACTCCATTCAGCGAATCTAATTAAATATGTCCTTTCAAATATCAGCGGGCACCACTGAGAACGTCTGCATTTGAAAGAATGAAGCGGACGTAAAACTCCTTCTAGCCTGATGCAGCAACTCTACCAGAAGAATTAGAATCGTATATTAAGCATGTACGGGGAAAAGACTGAAATATCAGAATAGAAATAGTACAATAGAGAGCAGTAATGCAGAACGAGAAGGGAAAAAAATAAATTATGAATACTCAGAATTAGTGCAGTTAATTCGACTTTCATTTAGAGAATGAAAAGTGTTTATGTATAAATTAAATGCGAAATCCTCTCTGTGAAAAATGAAAGAAAAAATCAAACCATCCTCGTTATTACTAGAACAACCAACACATAACGTAAGATAGATTAATCCTTAGAAATCTAAGCAGTGATTATTATTATAATCAACAGAAATGCGTCGTGTCTGTAATCCATGTTAATAGCAGCCTTCTGTTTGGGATTAAAGCACGTCGACTTGTTTTATTAACTGTGTGTGAGTTAAAACAACAAAAAACTGCACATCACTTCTTTCTTTTGATTCTTGTTGCAAAAATCCTTTGCACGTCTTATTAGAAATTCTTAAATTTAACAAAAACTACAATAATGACAGCTCTTGAGATCCATTAAGAATAAAATCCAAAAAAAAAAAAAAAAAAAAGCTTATTTTCCATCACGTGCTTATCATAAATGAAAAAGATTTTGGTTTTGTATGAGAGTGGATGCTGTTTTCTAAATGGTTCACTGTCTAATTTCGTGATTTTAAGCTAATTATATTAACGCAAAATAGTTTTTGTTTTAATGCAATTGTTTTTATGTTTCTCTTATTCTATTTTAGCTCAAAGAAATAAATTGCAGGAGGAATGTGTTTATTAAAACCGTGATTTAAATGAAATATTCTGAACTTAGCATAATATAAAGACAATTATTTTTGCAGCGTTGACAGATACGATTTAGAACACAAACAAAGCAGCAATTCCCATGTATTTCACCATGGAAGAGATGTAAAAGGTTTTCAAATAGAAAACTGAACTGATTATCCATATAAATCAAAACTAAATCCTATAGTTCTTTTTTTTTCATTCTAAAGTAGGAAGTACTGTTTCAATCCTTTTTTTTCTTGTTTTTGAAATATGCAACCAGTTAGTCTCTGCCTATCATCATGTTATTGCTGCAGCAATGTGCATTTATGTACTTCAGTTGTCTTGTCTATATTGCTCATTTTTTGTGAAAAATCCCAAAATCTTCTATGGAGTTAACTATATAATAAGTCCACGACTAATTTTCACGTTTTCCACTATCTGATGACGATTCTCTAGCACATTTATTTCAGGTTTAGCTCTTAAATTCATTCTTTCAGGTTTTTGATTCTTCTAACACTTTCTTCTTGAATTCGTAATTTAAGTCATTGTGTTTTATGTTTTATCATTTTCTTTTGTTTATATTTCATTCTTGCCATTTCATGTTATTCGTCGCTTCTTTTTTGTGTGTGTTATTTCAAATATGATAGTGTTTTTCCACAGCATCATCATCTTCATCCTCCCTGAAAAAAATTAAGATTTGTCTAAAACTGTACAACTTCTAATATATTAACTGTAATTTAATAGCTAACTTTTTGTTTTTCAATTTATATTTATTAACCGTTTTTTAAATATAACCTGACAGTTTGATAATAAGGGGCATTTCATCCAAATTAAATAAGCTTTTCGTAAACATATTTATCTACTTTCAAAGCGACATGATTTTTTTTTTCAGAATTTTGTATCATAGATCTTGTGCTGTGGATTCTCACAAACAAAAACAAACAGGAAATTTAATCAAATGTAAGCTATACATTTTGTAACGTTGTCTTTAGGAATACTACAAAAGGCAGTAATACAAACCAATGAACACATATCTTATTAAATCAAGGGAACAGTACATTCCTACACGCGAAGCATAAAGTATCAAACTCATTACTAAATATTATCGTTAACAAAAGTTCAAAGAATGTACTTAAGAAGAAAACTAAATTCTACTAGTAGGTTTAAACTTCGTACATATCTCTGTGTGCATAGAAGGACAAAGAGATGATTTTTAAAGTTTATATTTGTTGTAAAGTAAGATTAGATATGTCAAGATATATGCTAAACGTTAAAAATCATCTATTTGTCCTTCTATGAAATTATATGAAAATAATAGAGAGAGAGAGAGAGAGAGAGAGAGAGAGAGAGTCTTTTACCCAAATCACTGCTACCAGAGAATACTTGCAATTTATCTGATTACACTAGTCACATAGGAATAGTAATATCAACACCACAATATTTTGTAATAATGTAATAAGTTTGTTCATAATCAGCAATGTTTCAAGATTTTAAAGTCGCTTTTAAAACATAGTAGCGGAGTTGCAGTTCTAATTTGAAATAAACTTTTTTTTTAGAAAAAAAATTAACGGAGTTGAAAATAAGTAAAGAAATAAATTAATTTATTTACATTTGGATAAGAAACAAGTATTGCACTTCGATGTATTGAAATTTTCAGCGAATTAGAAGTGGTCATTAATGAAAAAAAAAAAAACATTGAGTGCCTGTGAACATATTTACTAACGACAAAAATCACTTCACACAAGTCCATTTCGGACTCACAGTAAAGCAGAATAGGCACAGACTTATCTCAGCATTTTTAAATACTAGCGAAAGCTTTTCCTCACCAAAGCCACACATAAAAAGTAGACTTGCGGTCCTTGGAGGTTGCTACTGAGGTAAGTTGTTTGCTGTTCTGTAAACAATTCATTGAAGTGGTAGAGAACGACCCACCACTGACAGACAATTTGTTCGTGTCGAAAGAAGCCCACTTTACTTTGGATGGTTACGCGAACAAATAGAACTGCAGATATTGGAGTGGTGAAAACCCTTTCAATCTCCATCGGAAAGAACTTTATCTTAGTGAAGAAGTCTGCTGACACTGCTATCTATCTGAAAATTTAATTGAGTATTATTTCTTTTATTTGTTGGAAAACGCGTCGAAATGTAACCATGGCAACCAGGAATAATTTGTACTTGTTGCCAATGCTTCCACAGGAAATTCATCTTTATATAATGCCCTTCAAAGTATGTCTTCTTTCTAAGAAGATAAATTTATTTTTTTTTAATATTTCAATATTATTTTTAATGTTTCAATATAATAGAAATTAATAAAATATAAAAATAATTTAAAAATAATTATTTGAACATTTGTTTGATGGCAAACCTGTAGTTGGAGAATATAAACTGCTCTAAAGTAGCTCATATTATGCATATCACACGTTCGAATGGTGGAAGTTAAGTCCTTTTTAGGACTTAACGAATGGCAATGCAATGAAGTTTTAACTGAGGCTCGGCTATTTATTGCCCGTTACCCAGCTATGACTGGAGCTTTTAGCTCGATAACACCTCATCCACACAGATTCTCTTCATTCAGATGACGGGATAAAGAGTCAAGGACTCAGTCCATCGCCCAGTTCTTTTAAGAACTATATCACACGTTCATTTAGGTTACCAGCTAATTAAGCTTAGATATTACAAATGGTTTAGACATTTGCATCAAGTTAAATAAGAACCATTTTTTTATTTGTAGGATGATCGAAAGAGATCTCCAAAGTTTTTTTTCAACTTTAAGTAACTATAAAGAGAAAATATAGTAAAGTTTCCTTCCTTATAAAATGTATTAAGAGGCTTTCGAAGCGAATACATGGCATATGCTTGCGTATATTAATTTCAGTCTAATTATGAAAATTTCAAGCTACAAATATATTCATAAATTCCAACTAAACAACATACCAGTTTTAGCTTCTGGGCTACAAAAGCTATATTATTTTGTAAAAAAATAAATAAAATAAAATAAAATAAATAAAAAATAAAATAAAAAATAATAATAATAACTTTTTTTGGATAAAGTTCTTATAGTTCTCATAAGAACTGGGTGATGGACTGAGTCCTTGACTCTTTATCCCGTCATCTGAATGAAATAAATCTGTGTGGATGGAGTTTTATTGAGCTAAAAAGCTCTAGTCATGGCTGGTAACGGCAATAGCCGAGCCTCAGTTAAAACTTCATTGGTTACAGCATTGCCATTTGTTACCCTGGAAGTCCTAAAAAGGACTTTTAGTTGTTTCACGCTTATTTAACTCAAAGTCATATGTGTTTGCAAATGGTGTAGCCCGAAAATTAAAAGTGTAATAACTGAATCATTATATCTATTTACAGAAGATAATTAAGTTACTTTTTTTTTCCTTTTCAGCAATAATAAAAAAGACTCTTTTAACATGGTATAAATTAAGTAAGTATTAACAAGATGGATTATCGAATAATGATGAAAGGAACTAAATCTTTTGGAAAATATTTCATTTACAATTAACTGGAAAACGACTCAAGTCATTCACAGGTGAAATAAATCCATTCAATCAAAGCATTTCTGCTGAAATCTCATTATTTTAAACCCCGATTTTGTTAATGAAAAATTCCGTATGGCTTGATTATCAAGTTTGTGTCGCAGACAGCTCAGGCAAAAAATGTGCGAAAGGTATATCAATATATTTGCGCTTCATTAGTTCTAACGAACTTCCACGTTTCGAGGCCGGCTAATTGTGCGCATGGCGATTATCATCTTCTGCATCGATGAACACGAGCCATGACGAAATAATCGTGCTGATACCTAATCGTTTCCTTTTTTTGTTATACATTTTCGTATTGAAACGATGATATAAGCTGCCTAATGACTAAAACGTTTTCTCACTTACAAGTAAAAGTATTTTGAATAATAGAAAATCAGATCTTGAGTTGTTTACATAATCCGCTGCTCCTGTTCAAATAAGTTTGTTGAGCTCTTCTTTTGCAACTGCCTTCAAAGTCTACACAACATTCTTTTGACGAACCTCTATTCATTTCTTTTATTTATTTATTTTTAAAACATCTTCTCGGAAGTTTGTACAACAATTTTGAACACGATTTTCGCATTTTTAAATGCTATTAAAATAAATATTAGTTTATCTAAATATAATAGGAAGTAACAAATGAAGAGGAGTTTAACGTTTATACGAGGGTGGTCTGGAAAGTTCTCGGCCTAACAATGAAAAAAAAAAAAGAATTTATAATTTCAAAATTATCTTTATTTTTCAACATAATCTCCCTTGAGAATAATGCATTTATTCCAGCGATGCTCCAGCGCCATTATCCCGACTCTGTAGTGGTTCTCATTATGATCTGCAAAATACCCCTCTACAGTTGCAATCACTTCTTGATTCGAAGAAAAAAGGCTGATCAGCGAGGAAGAGTTTGTTTTGGGAAGAGATTGAAGTTAGAGGGAGCCAAATCTGGCGAATAGAGTGGATGTTCCAACAATTCATAGTACAGATCCCTTAATTTTCTCATTGCCAAAACTCCTTTATGGGCAGGTGCATTGTCCTGATGAAAGATGATTTTTTTCCCTGCAAACCAGGTCTTTTCCCACGAATGTTTTCGTCCAGTCTGGTTAAAAGATCGGAATAATATTCCCCGGTTATTGTTTTACTTTTTCAAGATAATTAATGAACAATGCCTTTAGCATCCCCAAACACCGATGCCATGACCTTTCCTGCTGATGGAACAGACTGTCTTCTTTGCCGCTAAACTGTTTTGAGTGCTGTTTGGATTCTGGTGGGTGATGGTGAATCCAAGTCTCATCCATAGTAATAAATCGAAGCAAAAAATCAGTTTTATTCTTGTTAAAACGCTCCAAGCACTGTTCAGAGATTGCGAGTGCGTTTTTGATTTGCTGTGAGCAAGCGCGGCACCCATCTTGCGCGAAGCTTTTTCATTTGCAATTCTTCATGCAAAATATATCTTACACGTTCTTTTGAAATGCCTATAGTCTCAGCAATTTCATGCACTTTGACTCGCCCGTCATCCAATACCACATTGTGCACTTGATCAATGATTTCTGGTTTTGTTACACTTTTTGGACGTCCTTCACATGGATCATCTTCAAGGCTGGTACGACCACGTTTATATTCCGCAGCCCATTTCTTAATTACCGAAAACGAAGGAGAAGAGTGCCCATATACTTTCATGAACTTCGAGTTTTTCTTTTTTCTTTTTCTTTTCAAAATTTTCTTTTTTTTTTTGAACTTTCGAAAAAAAACCGCACAATACTCAATTTTATCTATTTCAAAGGATACAGACAACACTTTTGCTTCAGACAGCTGTACAAAAATGAACTACTTGATAGAATGACTTGCAATTTTACAGGGTTGCTTGTGACAGATGTACCGACTTAGAAAAAAAAAATCTTGCCGATAGTGGTGCCGTGCATGTTTGAGGCCGAGAACTTTTCAGATCACCCTCGTATGATATATGAAATTTAAGAAAAAAAAAGTTTTACTTTACAGTCTTTTTCATTAGTTTTATCGGTTCTATATGATGGCTGGACAACAGTCGCCTGGTCAGTGATATCATATTTACACATATTATATTAAAAATAAATAAATAAATAAATAAAAAGTAAATAAATTATATTAAAAATAAATAAAATAAGATTTTTTTACTTGAGCTGTTACTTAATCCTTTTTGGCTTATTTTATCATTTGAAACTTCCCACTTGCTGAACGGTACAAGAAATTGAATGCCAATTATATGTTCTAAATAACGATTGTTAATCATTACGACAAAATACCGATCTGGTTGGCTTATTAGAAAGAATTTCCTCTCTCCAAAAATATGTTTGTAAATGTCTTTAGATGGCAAATGATTTTCTGTGGTGAGAAGACCACTTTACTTAACCGAAGGCCTAAATTAGCTTGAAAAATTTCCATGTTGGTCTCTACAATAGGGATTCTGAAATATCGTTATCCATTCGTTCAGTACTCAGACTGTAGATTTACAACCTTTGTGAATAGAATTCCTTAAACAGCAAACTATTACGCGTCCTCTTTCACTATTTATATTAATTAAATTATTTTAATTAGGATATAGACATTCTGGGAACCTCCGCAGCTCAGTCAGTATAGACGAAGCCCTCCGGTGGGAAAAACCTGGGTTTGATTTCCTCACATCACTGATGGGAATCAAACCCAGGTTTGATTTTATCTGATCTCTTTCGACTAAAGGTGAGTTAACAGGTCTAGTACGGAGGTGGTGGTTTTTCCCCCGATAACAGGCAAACCGGTCCCGTAAACATAACACACAGCTACAGTCATAAAATATAGCACGGCAAGGAAGGTAACGGGAAACCACCTTGCTCATAATAATCCCCTTAGTATGGTAGCATATAGCTACCCCCACCAGCCGTATGGCTCTGAGAATAGGATGTCAGCCCATAGCTCATCGTAACTGAATATTGTCGAAGTTTTTTTTTTTTATTTTTTTTTTGAAAGAACAGCTCGTGAAGTAACGTTCCATTCTTTCGAAATAGTGACACGACTTCTTCTTTTTTTCTTTAGTCTATGGGCCGTGATGTCCATAACGGCGGGTACCACAACATCTTATGAAACCAATATAAAGCTATTGATTGTAATTTATTTTCCCTGTAAATTGGACATGTTCTCCTGGGCCAGTTTGCCTGGTTGCGAACGAAAAACTAAAGTTTCTGGGGGAGGGGGGGGGGGAGCATTCTAGAAACTTCTAGAATGCTAACACAGCTAACTCACCTTCAATTGAAAAGAACTAAGAAACGTTATTGACGTCATAAACGGGATTGAAACTCAATTCTTTCCACCCAAAGGCCATCTTCGAAACTAACAGAGCTGCGAAGGCTTTTTTTTTTAGTTGATAAGACATTTGAGTTGATAAAAAAAACAAAAAAAACACGAAAACTTTATGCGGCGTTTATAACCGAAATAAGATACACCCACCCAGGCATCTTTTAGAACACTTTTATTATTAATTTTAATTAAATGCTTATTTCCAATTATTTTTAATTGCTAAGCAGCCAAAACGGCGGTAACAAAAACAGCCAAAACGCCAAAACAGATTATTGTGCACAGATTTGTGCACTGACCAAATCTGTGCACAATAATCTGTGCACTACTGGATTATTGTGCACAGATTTGGTCACACTAGACTTTGATTTTTTAAAAAAATCAAAGTCTAGTGTTTCTTTCTGGGGTGCCCTTTCATAGTTGTCGTTCGTGTGGCAATCTCAATAAGAAGTTTTCGATTTGTTCAAATATTAAAACTATTTTAAAATAATCACAGGTATATTGAAATTATGAAATGTTTTTTTTATATATATATATATTTTATATATATATATATATATATATATATTTACTTCTCCCAAACCCGAACTATACTGTGCAATTAAAATATTATCTGACTCTCAGTTCCACTTATCAAATAAAAAAGAATGGAAATAAGCATTTAATTTTTAAAAAAATAATAAGTGTTGTAAAAGATAAAGTACCTTTCAACAAAGTATGAGTTATCGATGACCAGTACAAGTTGATTGTCGGTGTTCAGGAAAACACGTCAAGTATTTTGAAAGCGAATTTATTCACGTCTTGCTTTTAGATTTTTCGATTTTCCTTTTAAAAAAAATACTCGAGGATGTGAGTGTTCCCTAGTGAGATTATTCTCCTCCAAGCGAAAACAGTAAATCTTGGATGGCTGTCGAGTGGGAAGTATTTCTTATGAAATTCAGGTGGTGAAACATCTTTGATTTTTGTCTTGAGCTCGGAGTCGTTCTGCGAACGTCAATAATCTTCAGTTGCAAAAATAACGAAGTCAGTTTCATATTTGAAAGCATTTCTTCAGAATTCCTTACCTGAGAACATCTTGCATGAAAATAATTTCAAAACTTACATTGAAATCTAAATTTTTCTCGTGGATTACAAATTAATTTATGAAAGTTAAGCCACCAGAGTGCAGCAGTGAGTGTTATTAAAAACTGCTCTTAAACTGGATAAACCTAGGATGAAAGGAGAACCTTAACCCCACTTTTTTTTTCAAACACTTTTTTTCCTGGATATTTATGATTCGTCATTGCTTTTAGATTACTTAGACATATCGCCTTTAAATAGTCTCGTTAAATTAAGCAAAATATCACTTAAAGATTATGCAAAGGCTGTTTACCTACTGAATAAAGAAACAGTATGTGATCTCTATTTATATGAAGAGCCAAAGGCTTCAATTCGGAGACATGAACTTATTTAAGTTAAGGGATATTACATCCTATATTGTTTCTTAGCCGAATAAGAAACTCAAAGAGTTTCATGCCGAATATAGAGACTATATAAAGTTTGGCAATTCCAAGCGTAAGCAAATACCTGGATAGTGCAACACCTGACCCATTTGGTACTGCAAACTGAGGCAACTCATAATAAGGGTGGCGCAAGCTCCGATCACTATTCTTGGAATTTACCCACAATGTGAACTTAGCTCCTTGGAGCTGTATTACTGTTCTACATTATGAGAGAAGGTCACTACCCAGACCGGTTTCAACATTATGTATAGGCGAAGTGGGCTCTAAAAATAAGACGATCCCGAAAGATCGCCCAACTCAGCGTTGTCCCACTCAGTGAAAGTCTCACCCTATCACCAAGAAGAACTTCTCAGCATTGGCTCTACCAGTGGCAGGCTCACCCCACCACGAAGCCGAGCCATAATCTCAGCGGTGGCTCCACTCAGAGACAGGCAAAATGAGTTGCCTCAGTTTGTACTACCAAATGGATCAGGTGTTGCGCCATCCAGGTATTGGCTTACACTTGAAATCGCCGAACTTTATATAGTTTCTATATTCGGCATGAAACTCTTTGAGTTTCTTATTCGGCTAAGAAACAATATGGGATTTAATATCCCTTAACTAAAAAAAGTTCATGTCGCAGAATTGAAGCCTTTGGCTCTTCATATAATTAGTATTTTATTAGGACACCTTCTTGGCAATCCTCATAGAAGGGATGTAAGTTCTGTTCGCTACAAACTTGGTATTAACTAGGTCTACCTACTCACTGATGAGACCCCAATGAGGGTGAAAACCAGTGAGAGGCGGATCTGGCTTTGAGAGGCTCCGCTTGGAGGTAGGTTTTTGCCTGTCTCTGAGTGGGGCCACCGCTGAGATTATGGCTCGGCTTGGTGGTAGGGTGAGCCTGCCACTGGGTAGAGCCAATGCTGAGAAGTTCTTCTTGGTGATAGGGTGAGCCTGTCACTGCGTGGAACAACGCTGAGTTGGGCGATCTTTCGGGATCGTCTTATTTTTAGAGCCCGCTTCACCTATACATATGATTAAAACCGGTCTGGGTAGTGACCTTCTCTCATAATGTAGAACAGTAATACAGCTCCTAGAAGTTAAGTTCACATGGGTAAATACCAAGAATAGTGATCGGATCTTGCTCCACCCTTAATATGAGTTGCCTCAGTTTGCACTAACAAATGGGTCAGGTGTTGCACTATCCAGGTATTTGCTTACGCTTGGAATCGCCGAACTTTATATAGTTTCTATTCGGCATGAAACTCTTTGAGTTTCTTATTCGGCTAAGAAACAATATGGGATGTAATATCCCTTAACTTAAATAAGTATGTGATCTGCTTTTTCCCATCATTGTTTTTCTTTTAGAGATATTTATCCAAGCTTTGCGGACCTCAAAATACTTCAAAGAAAAAAATGTCTACAAATATCACTCTATTTATCTCCTCATGCAACTTTTATTTTCCCTCTCTCTCTCTCTCTCTCTCTCTCTCTATGAGAAAAGCCTTCTGTTTACACACCACCTCCATTATGTTTTCCTTTTCTTCGTCACGTTAACAATACTCTATTCTCAAACAAGTATCTGGCAATTAATCCATCCCTGCGGATTACTTCGGTGATTACACTAATCTCCAGCTTATCGTGTTGAGATCCTCTTTTCACCAGTGATGTGATCGATGAACTGGTCACATCTCAAGCTTTTAATTATTGCTATTAAAAGTATTTTAACATGAATGAGCAAATATTACTGAGCACAGTCATCTTCTAATTAGTTGCTCTTTCGATGAAGAAATCAACCTATTCACGAAGAGAGGTGATAGATATTGAAAAATATCGAAGGCATAGTGACATTGAGATCTTAAATGTCATATGGAAGTTAATAGTGCTATTAAAATTTATATTTATACGTAAATATTAGAACCAAAAACATACTTACGTATATAAATAACATACACCTCCGAATCAGAAAAATTAGAATAATCACAGAAAATGTGTTGAGTGATTTGCAATTCTAATTTATTGTATAGAAAATAATTATTACCAAATATGAATTAGCATAATCTAAATCTACGTGCTTTGTAGATTACATAACCATGTAAACACATAAAAATGTAATATAAATTATAAGAAAACTGGTATTTAAAATAATTCCCAAAATTAAAATAATTTTTAACGAGGTTTAAAATATTAAAATGCGAAATTAAATGCACAAATTGCAGTCAAAGGGAAACAGCAGGATAATTAGTACTTTTTTTTTTCAGTCTTTTTTTTTTTATCAAAACATGCCCATATGGTCTGCAGACTAGAAACAAGTTCATTTTTGTCTCTTGCAGCAACTTCTTGAAGACGTTTCTTCATAATTCCCCACAAATTCTCAATGGGGTTTAAATCTGGTAAGTTTCCCAAGGAATCATTTATTTGCCTTTCTTTGAGCCATCTAGTAGTGATCTTGGAAGTGTGGCAACAAGCTGAATCTTGCTGAAAAATGAAATCATCATCGCATAAATCTTCCGATGCCGGTAACATAAAGTGCAAGAACTTCTTGGTACACTTTGGAATTAACTCTTTCGTAGACAATACACAGCCTGCATAGACCCTCTGGGGTTATACAAGTCCAAACCATGACAGAGGTTGAAGATTTCACCGAACGTTTTATGCATTCTTTATCAAATGCATCTTGCTTAAGACGCCAAACACCTACCCCTTGATTACCACGGGACACACAAAACCTAATTTCATCGCTAAAAAGGATCTTTTTCCAGTCCTCTTGATCCCACAGCAATCTTTGCTTACACCATCGCACTCTAGCTGCCTTTTGCTTGGAAGTCATAAGCGGTTTCGTCGTAGGCACAACTAATTTAAAACCCAATTTGTGAAGTCATCTCAACGTCGTAGATTTAGACACATTCACGCCTAATTCTTTCCATCTCTTATGAAAATACCTTACACTTCGGAGGGTTTTTCTTCACGATATTCTTCAATCTCCTCTCATCTCCTGATGTAGTTATTACTTTTCGAGCGCTATGGCTGCGATTATTTTGAAAACTCCGGTTATTAGAATACTGTCTCAATACTATACTCACACTTGCTTGAGAACATTTCAATTCCTTAGCTATAAACTGTTGAGTTTGGCCTTCTTTGTGTAGAGACACCGAAACCTCTTAGCTTCCAATATGTCACTCGCTCTACCCATGTTTAGCAAATGATTAACTGAAATCCACGTGCAAACAATTCCGCACACACGAGTCAGTCCCGCATCTACTGAAATATATGCTATGTCTATGCTCTCCTCAAAACTAATCGGAAAAATTTGGAATATTCTATTATTTTGAACCACGTTACGAATTATTCTAATTTTGTGAATGTTTTCAAATAACAGAGTTTTCTTATTATTTATATTACATTTGTATGTGTTTACATGGTTGTATAATCTACAAAGTACATAGATTTAGATTATGCTAATTCATATTTGGTAATAATTATTTTCTATGCAATAAATTCGAATTGCAAATCATTTAACACATTTTTTTTTGATTATTCTAATTTTTTGATTCGGAGGTGTATAATGCAAATACATTAGTATATAATGCAATGAAAAAATAATGTAGTATATCTTACCTTGTGCGGAAACTAATGCATAATCTTACAAATTACATCTTACCAGTGCTTCTCAAATTTGGGATATCTGGAACTAGTTTCGTTTCAGCATTTTTGATTTCGTAATTAATAGTTTATTAACAAGTATTGGTATATCATGTATACCATGCTAACAGCTACACGTTACTATCATTTAAGTTTTATTTAATGTATCGTTTATAGCTTCTATAAACATTCTATCAACAGTTCAAATGCAACATTCTGAATATTATTTTTATATTTTTTGATAACCAGCATTTTTTTTTCTTTCAGTTTATTACACTCCAAAGTGGCTTACAGTAACTTTAACTTTACTGACCTAAAGGGTGAAGCAGATGCTTTTCATATTCTACGCATCTCATGAGGAAAACTATGAGTGGGAAGTGGCTTACAAAGTCCTTATAAGGACTGACTTAAAGGGGCGAAGCAAGAATGCTTTTCATCTTCCCCATTATCTGTAGAGGACAGTGTAGGGATAAGGTATTATTGAGCTATTAAAGCTCTGATCAAGGCAGGAGGGTAACAGCAATAGCCGAGCCTCAGTAAGAACTTCATTGGCTACAGCATTGCCATCCATTACCCTCCAAGGCCATTAATCACCGCATCTCACGGTGGATTCCGACTACCATCTCCGGCTTACACAGTTCTTAAAAGAACTGGGAGATGGATTGAGTCCTTGACTCTTTATCCCATCATCTGAATGTAGGAAGTCCTCACCGGCTTACACAGTTCTTAAAAGAACTGGGCGATGGACTGAGTCCTTGACTCAGTCCATCGTCCGTCATCTGAATGAAGAAAATCTGTGTGGATGGGGTGTTATTGAGCTAAAAAGCTCTAGTCATGGCTGGGTAACGGCAATAGCCGAGCCTCAGTTAAAACTTCATTGGTGATACGTGTAAAGCCAATCTCTAAAAATTCGGACGATCCCTAGGCCACTCAATCGTGGGCGAAAGACCGTCCATCTCAGCGTTGACTCCACTTCACCGAGCAGAACCGCTCAAATTCTGAAGAAAAGCATTTACCGACAAAGCCCCTCAGCGGGCCGTGCCGAAGAACACCTTCCCCTGAGACTCAAAGTGCTCCCTTAAGGCAAAAACCTTAAGAGAGCGAACTCAAAAACTCATCGCCCAAGGGGTAACAGCAACAGCCGAACCTCAGTTAAACTTCATTGGTACAGCATTGCATTGTTGCCATCCATTACCTCCAAGGGCATTAATGAATCAATCATCACCGCATCTCACGGTCGATTGACCACTCCATTCTCCGCTTAAACAGTTCTTAAAAGAACTGGGCGATGGACTGAGTCTTTGACTCTTTATCCCGTCATCTGAATGAAGCGCATCTGTGTGGATGGAGTGTTATTGAGCTAAAAGGCTCTAGTCATGGCTGGGTAACGGCAATAGCCGAGCCTCAGTTAAAACTTCATTGGCTACAGCATTGCCATTTGTTACCCTGGAAATCCTAAAAAGGACTTTTTCTTCCCTTACAACTCCGCTTAAACAGTTTTTATATATCCTTATAAGGACTGGCTTAAAGGGGCGAAGCAAGAATGCTTTTCATATTCCCCGTTATCTGTAGAGGACTATGTAGGGATAAGGTGTTATTGAGTAATTAAAGCTCTGATCATAGCAGGAGGGTAACAGCAATAGCCGAGCCTCAGTTAGAACGTCATTGGCACAGCATTGCCATCCATTACCCTCCAAGGGTATTAGATTGAATGAATCAGTCACCGCATCTCACGGTCGATTGATTCATCCAGTACACAGCCTAGTATTAATATAAATCATAGTTATATTAATAAATAATAAATGTATTATAAAAAACAATTATATTTAAAAATAAATAAAAATTATTCTAATATTTATAATAAAATTAATTTAGTATATAACTTGCATCTATGTTTTAAATTAAATAAATATTTGTTTATATATTATTCTCTCAGGTATATATAATTTCTTATTTTTTTGCCAACGAATTTGTACTAAATTAAAGATGTACTGAATATAAGGAATTGGCTATTTCTATTAATATCTCAAAATGATTATATATATATATATATATATATTGCTCATCGAAATATCCTCATTATTCTTATTGTTCTTTGTTCGTTAATCAAAGACGTGACAGCTTACTTTCCTCTTTTAGACGTGCAGAACAAAAAGAGATATTCTAGCAAACAAATCGATTGTGAGCCCGGAGAATAAAATGAGTTATTGATTAAAATTGAATTTTCATAATCTAGTAGATAGAAAATTTGAACCAATTACCCTAAATCGACCTCCTAGAAACATTTTTTCTATCCCATATGGAGTGGATATAATTTATGACTACACTTACGGTTTTATACATATCGTGGTTTGTTTTAAAAGCGAAATTGAATCTGAATTTTAACTTTTAAAAGAGTTTCCCTTTTTTTTAATGTTTCAAATTGCCACATCTCATTTGAAATATTTCAAAATTTTTATTAAAACTTTCATAAAACGCCCACTGCACAAAGATTATGTACATCGCGAGTAGAATCTGATTAAACTCATTCAAATGAACTACCAGCATCTGATTAATTTTTCAACAACTGTCGAGGCAGTGTGAGACAAAATGAGATCTCGTTGTCAATATCGATCGAAAAACAGCACTGTAGAGAAAATGTTTGCTCCGCTGAAGTGATTAAACTTTTTGTTTTATTTTTCCTTTTTTTTTTTTTTAAATCTTTTTCCAAAGTATGTTTCACTTCAACGGATGAAGACAAACGGCATTTATAATTTGCATTGAAGTCCATATTTTTCACCGCCGAAAATCAAACGAATTTGCCAGAGACATTGAGCAGTGAACAAGATGAATGCGAATCTAAAGAAATTCTGTCACTTCAGGAAAGAAAAATAAAATCCTGTCACTTTGGAAAGTATGAGTTCGTGTGTTTGTGCATGGAAAGAGAAAGCAGGAAATAGAAAAGTGTATTCTGAAAATCGTATAAATAAATATGCATATGCAAAGTAACAAAAATATTGTGCAGAGCTTTCAGATACAGCTAAAGTTTTTTTCTGCACGTACGTTCTCAAAAACAATAAACAGGGTTCATGTATGACAGTACTTTTCTTCCACTTAGATAATGTCATCGTTTTACTGAATCTACAATATGATTGCCATCACCTCATCACTGAACATTGCATGACGATTATTTATTTACTTTTTTTCTTTAAAATGCTAGCATAGTAAAAGTAAAGTAAATATATTTATGCCTGTTCTTCAAGAATTAAATCCTAGCTCATCGCATGTCGGCCATTTTGTTTTATTTATCCCATCCCATCTGACCTTTTGTGTTAGGCTCAAAGTTAATGCAGTTAAGCCTATCTGCATTATCTGCTATGATGGTAAACTTCATACGTTCTTTTCGTCGGTTTGCCTGATGAGGAACCCGAGTTTCTAGAGGAAAACTCTTCCAATGAGAACGGCTAACTCACCCTCATGTTCCTCGTAGCCTAGACGGGATTCCAACCTACGTCTTACCAATCAAATGACTTCATCTATACCGACTGAGCTAAAAGAATAACAGTGCACCTTTATTTATATTTTATTTTTTATTTTTTTGTTTAACTTTGGGAGTAAAATTTTCAACTTCAATACTTATTTTCCATGGAATTGTAAAATAGCTATATTTAAATACACCGAATGACTTCATTTAAGTGGCCTCTCGGTATACAGCGATCAATGCGATATTCGATTTAGTGCGAGTTGTAAAACGATACAGGGTCGCGTATAAAGCGAACCAAAATTCAGTTAATGAGAGGCTGGCGCGTGCGCAGTTGAGGTTGATGGGTTGCCGTTAGAATTTTAGGCTCTGTAAGGAGTATCCTGAACAAAATGGACAAAAGGAAGTTTCCTTCAGATAAAACCACTGCGAGCTCAAATGAAGAGGCTCTTTATTACATTAGAGAAAAATTTTAATGTGATTGAACGACATGAAAGTGGTCATAGCAACTCTAAAATAAGACGAGATGTCGCAACGCCCGAATATATAGTATGGAATATTTTAAAACTCGCAGGGGAAATAAAAGAAAAAGGTAAAATTGCATCATCTTTCTGTGGTTTGCAAATATCTACAAGGAATAGAAGTGTCGCTGTGATAAAAATAGACTGTCTTTTAACTGTAAGGAATGAGGATTACAATCAAAAACGCATTCTCCTTAGCAGAGCAGAAGGAGAATGCGTTTCTCCATTGGCAAAAGCTTTAAATTTTTCATTGCCCATTGCCGTCGAGCTAGAATAAATCACCGGATTTTACACATAAGTTCAAACAGTGCGAATTCGAATAATGCGACCACTTCATGGGATTTATTCTTCGCACTAATCTTTCATGGATTCCAAATGGAAACTCAGCACATCTATAACGCAACAGAAACTGAGGAATGGATTATATAAGACTAATTCTATACGTATTTGCTTGGAGCTTCAAATCTTAAGTTCTAAGAAAACTAATAAGGTGAGCTGTAAAATTTCTAATAAAAATCAAAGAATTCAATTTCGTAATTTAATTTTAGTCGAGCTAAAATGATCATAACGCTACCAAGAAAGTCAAATGTCACAAAGAGATACTTTGGAAATATAGAGTTATAAACGAACTGCCATTAAATTATTTCTTCAAAATAACACGTTTTTCGTGACATATATCAGAATGATATAGATTCCAGAGTATGTCCTATTCAGGAAGATATTTAGGAAGTTTATATTGGATTCTAATTCTGCAGCAGCTGACACGTTCTACGTACTTCGGTAGAATCCTTCGGTTCCTGCTGACTAATGTCAGCAAGAACTGAAGGATTCTACCAAATTGCCACCTCCTTCTAGTTCAGAATTATTCATTGCGAGATAAATTTATTGAATAAGCATTTTTTACAGAAATAGCATTTTTTAATCCTTTTAAAGGGGGTAAACCGAATGAAATCAAGAATGATTGACCTTCAAATAAAAAAATCTTACTTCTTTGTTTACAGACTTTAGACTTTACACACTACTTCCCTGTAATTGAAATGATACGAGAAGTACTTCATTTGGACAATAACATTCCCTTCCAGCGAAAAACCTAAGAGATAAAACATTTGGAAAGTCTTTCTTGGCATAGAATCAAAACAATTTTATCTTCAACTATCTCAAAGAAGAACGCCATAAAATATGCATTATTGCTTATTTTTACAAACCGTATTCACTAGAGACTAAAATTTAGGATCACATATTAGAATTTTTTTTTTTATTATTGCGGTACTTGGAACATGTACCAATATAAATTCAATTTGCATTGTACTTAGTTGAAAACTGAAACAAACTTAAAAAACAACAAAGCCCTTAAAAGAGCGAATGTAAAGTCTGTAATTGTGTAATTTCACTCATCGTTTGAAAAAAAAATAATAATAATAGCTTGGATCAAAATAGAACTTTAAGTTACGGAAAACTGCAGCAAATACTAAAGTTGTTTACTTTCCCTTAAGGAATGAAAAGAAACACTACAGAAAACTTGTAAGTTAAAAACACAACAACAACAAAACTTTGATGGTCTTGGCAAAAGAAAATACTGTCAAAGAAAGCTAATGAAACGTGCTAACACACACACACACGCACGCACGCACACACACACACACACACACACACACACACACACACACACACACACACACACACACACACACACACACACACACACACACACACACACACACAATTTTCAGTTGAGAAAATTATTATCTCTTATCCTATCTATCCTACATGAAAATCAACATTAATGTACTATGCCCTATTATTGAACAAAGAAGAGCAACATACAATTCTCTTTCGCTGAATGGTAAATATCTTATTATAGTGTGACATATTTTTACCTAAAGTGGCGTACCTTATCCCTTGTACTAAGATCCGTTTATTTGTTGAAAGTTTTTTTCCCACTTGGTTAGACTATAATTATAATACATTTAGTTTAATCCTTTATCCAAGTGTAAGCAAACAAAGTTTGCGCGTGAAATATCTTCAGGACTGAGGCAACTCGTGGTAAAGATGGACCAAGATCTCATCACTCCATGTCTTAGTATCTTCCATAATGCAAACCACATCTCCTTGCGGACATGTGTAATGCAGTGCATTAAGGGAAGAGCCACTACCCAGACCGGTTTCGACCTTTATTGAGGTCTCGTCAATAAAAGTGTCTCACCTTATTATTAAATTACTCTGGATTTAGAGAAAGATACTGGAAGTTTTTTTGGCAACTCGTATAGATAAATATGACTTCTCCATTGCTTAGTATCACCTCTGGGTCTGGCTCCCACTGACGAGAGCTCAATAAAGGTCGAAAACGGTCTGGGTAGTGGCTCTTGGAAATTAGGAAATGTGCTTTGCATTGTGGGAGATGTACTAAGACAAGGAGTGGTGAGAGCTTGGTCCACCTTTACCACGAGTTTTCTCAGTCCTGAAGATACTTCAGGCGCAAACTTTGTTTGCTTACACTTGGATAAAGGATTATACTAAATTTATTATGATCCGTTTATTTGTTGGCTGGGAAAGACATTTAAAAAATGATTCTCTTTTTAGAAAATAGACTCACCCGCTGACACAGCCAAGTCATGTAGCATAACAGAAACCTAATTCAATGATCTGACAGTGTGGTTATTCCTATATTCAAATGCTTGGAAATGAGAAGATTCTCTGGCTGGCTTATTTGTCTTGACAGATGAAAAACCCTTCAGCTTAGTTAGACGTTGCGGTAGTGCATACGGAAGAATTCAGACTCCAACCAAAGCATATTGTTGATACTTGCTGAGCTACTAACGCTCCGAAAAAAAAATTAAAAGCTATCAATATGATTTATGTTTAAAAATCATCCGATGGGCTCGAGTTCTTTCTTAACTTGTTCAGTATCTACATGCTAGCGAATTCCTATGTATAACTTTATTAAAGATACTGCCTTTAGGAACTTTGTTCACAGGAAGAGAGCCTCGTATTTTCTTCATTTAAACTATGATTCAATTCAAGAAGAATTGAAATAATTACAAATAGAAATAACTTGACATGCCAATTCATGAGGAATTTGAACAAAATCACTTTTAAAATTTCTGTCTTGTAACTTAACTGTATTTAGTATTTCCCTTCGTGAATCATAGTTTAAATTACTAAAACCCAAAATATCCTTTTCCTGTGAACAGAGTTCCTAAGAGCAGAACCTTTAACTAAATTATACATGGGAATTCGCCAGCATGGAGATACAGAACAAGTTAGTAGTGTCTGTGCATGCGAATAGGGTTAAAGAGCATCTGGTTCTCGTGTATGTGTATCCAGGCACAATTCTGGAATTGTGATTCAATTACTCTGTGAAATGCAGCACGATGCGCGTCATACACGTGAATAGATGCACATCCTGAGCTGTGAATAACGTGGATTTAATTAGGGCTCATAGTAATGAACTAACACAAAGCTACACTATTCCTGTGGTGATCCTTATAGTACAGTGTGAAAGTTTACAAATATCACTATGGAAAATCTCATTGAAGGATGCACACAACTCTGAAGATATCGTGCTATTTCCTCTGTGACAGATTATCTATAAGCTAAAGAACTCTTCCGAAGAATGCTATTCCAATTATAACTCATTTAATATTCATAGTTTTAGACTAAAACTATTGGCGTAATGAAAATCAAAATAACAATTGTTACAAAACGATTATTATGACATTTATTATTGGAAAGAGCCAACGAAGGGCTAATTGCAATAGTTTAAGCAAAACATCGTTGGGGGTCTAGTTTCTTTCCTTCCTGTTAATTATGTATTGCATCTTCTACTGAAAACTACTAACGACAGAAGTGGTTGAAGTGAGTGTGTGAGTTGTTTCTAAGCCTAAAGTGACTATCCTTTACTCATTCGCCTGCACAATTGGAATTTTTGCTTCGATTGATATAGTTTTCTTGTTCTTAGAAGCATAGTCAAGCATAGAATTGTAGAATCATAGTCAAGCCAAATTGGAAGGGTTTTGTCAATATAAAATAAGTTTATTTTATATTGACACATCACAAATGGATTTCCGTCAATTTTATTTCTTTCATGTTTGTATATCTCTAATTACTGTACGTTACTTTCACATTTTATAATCCCAATTGCTTTGTTATTTATTCTTTTTTTATGATTTCGGTTTATATTCTTATTGTAGCACATTAATATCCTTGTTCCTGCATATGAATTCGGGGGTAAATAAGTCTTTTGAAGTTATTTTGTTAGAAACAATTTTGTTTAAAGCACTTTAGGTGTCAGAAGTTGTTTGTATGATGAAGATGTTAGAAGATGTGTAATCTAGTTTAAACAGTACGTCATCGCTCTCAAAGATAATTAATGATCTCTTAAAATTCTCATTTTACTCTTTGTCATTCTCAGTAATCTAACTAAATACAGTCCATTTAGAATCCACTAGATGCCAAAGCATAAAAGTTTACATTGATAATTGCTTATAACAAAGTTGAAAGAAATGGAAAGAAATTTCTTAACGTTTGAAGACTTCTTCTGGGCATTTAGCAAGTAAGAAGAGTGGATAGATGGAAGTAGGAGAGAGATTATTTATTGTGGTTGACAGATTAATGGAGGTCGAGGCGTTATCAGAGGATATATGAAAACAAAGAGCTAAAGACATGATAAGGTAACACTGTGAAAGAATGCCATGGTGATTCTATATATTATCTTGCTAATACGGTAGGATGAAATATTTGAAAGTAGGGGAACATTCTCATTACAGTATCTTCTTTTCAAGGTTTTGCTATATCAATAAATAGGAGACATACCAAGCTAATTTAATTACGTTGATTTTTAAACTGGAAATTTTGGTCAAAAATGATACCTACTACAAGCGAAACATTCCCAATAATCTGACCTATGCATGATCTTTATTTCTCTTTCCTACAAAGCATCTAGTCTGTTCACTTTCATAGAAACTAAGGGAAACAATAAGGTTAGTATTGCCAATTTTAATAGAATATGGCTTATGTAATATGTATGGAAGTTTTGAAAACAAATAGTGTAGTTTGTCGGAAAACATTGCTGAATGAAAGATCACATAAAAACGTAAACATATTCCTTATTCTAATTTACTAAATATGAAACTCTCTTCCATGATTCATGGAAGAGAAGATCTCTCGGTTCTCTTTGTTAACCATCATTGTACGCCCTTACTCCTACTATCCAAGTTTTCAGTATCTCGATCTTTCTAAATACTCTCATTTATCTTAAAGAATTTTGAAACTATCGGCAAAAGTAGTGCATGAAGTCAAGAGCTACATACCAGTGGCATATATCATCTGCAAGTGTATAAATATAGTCCAAAAAACTGAAAGTTTCTAGACAAGGCTCTGTTTGTCATTCATTTACACTTTGCTTACTAATTTACATAATATCCTGTATACTGGAAAAATTTTGGATCATCATCAAATTCCTGCCATGTACCCTCAAGGGGGTGTACAGGATATGATAGTACTACCTGAAAAATTTACATCATTACTAATTTCCTATCTACAATTTTCCTCCAAATCAGTCTGTTACTTGTCAAGACTCCAACATTACCAGATCTTATATTTCTATCGTCTAAGGCACTTTGTCCCGTATTTTGGATTTCACATAAAAATACTTCATATTAGAAAATAAATACTTCCATCTCCCAGACGTTTGTAAATGATTTGTTAGTGAGAAACATCTTGAATCATTACACGATAAAATGGTTTGCTACGGCCAAATAATTTTGATTCTAATGTTAGATAATAATTCGGCAGCTAAATGTATTATCTTCTGTTTGTTGCTACGCATGCTCTTTGAATGCTTCTTCCATAATATGGTGGCAATTCAGATAATTGAAGATCAGTTAATCGGACTCATAAGGCGGCTGTTTTATCTTCAAGAGATTGGGCTTTCATTTCGAAAAACAGGCAAACTGGCTAGAAGAACGAGCGCAATTAAACAGGCATTACAGTTTGTCCCATTATCCAAAGGTGCGTTTTTTGTCCATAATTCTAATAGGCAACCAATCATCAGAAACAAAGGCATCATAGTTGCCGACTGCGCTACAGAAATACTTCAAAAAATACCTCAGAATGAAATTGGTATCTAAGAAGAAGACATGTTTCCAATTCTTCCTCTCCAATCAAAATGAATAAATAAATATTTCATAGAAATTTTAACCCTTGTCTTTTGGGACTGCGATCCTACTCACGAACATTATATTACCGGTTATATAATTATTTATTACTTTTATTTTTTATCCACTTGGAGATGGAAATGTGTAACATTTTAGTAGATGATACACGCAAAGCCATTGTTTATTGTTTGTGTCGATTAACATTTTTATATTAAATTAAAGAGAAGTAGCGAATCAGAAAAATATCATTCTTTGACAATAAATGGGTCTGGAATTTGGTTAAATGTTTATTGATTTTATTAAGAAAGATGTTTAAAATAATTACACTAAAATATTGGGGAAAATGTAATGATTAGTATAAATTGATTGAAGAAGCCATCGTCATAAGTGATTTCGTAAACTTGTTCGCACCATTAGAGATAAGTTATGATTAACATCATTAAACTACAAGAGATTATTTATTTTTAGAATTCTATGGCATATTTTATTGTAATTTACTTTATGTTGATTTATAATGTGACAAATGTTAACATTAACAATTACTAGTAAATTTCTTAAAAATATCTGAAAAAAAAACGTAATTTATTAACCTGTAATAGAATATGCATTTTATAACAACCCATTATTTCACATTTCTTTAGAATCGTTGAATAATCCTCCAGGAAATTACAACAGTCAGTAATGGATGAAGCTTTTTGTGTCTGAAATCTACTTTGCAATTTCTTAAAAAAATAAAATAAAATAAAATAAAGAAAGTCCAGACCCGCTTTGCCAAAAACAAAGTTGATGTATGACCATAGAGAATCATTTTTCAAATCCCACAAGAGATTTTTGTGTTCCAAATATTCCAATGCGAGTCTCAATCGCTTAGATGGGTTACAATGATTGAACGAAATGAAATAAATGGATGAAATTTCCATTGAATGTCATTTGGGCACTTGGTAATCCAAACACATCAGACATTCCATGAAATTCAAGTAGAACTAGTCCAGTCGCGCGTTAGAAAAGGAGGTCACAGTTTGCACGAGCCACAGTTGGCTTAACTTTGAACGACGATGACATAACAAAACAAAATATTTCTCTCCAAGTACGAAGTTTTGCTCCAAGAACAGTTTGGATAGTCGCAAGCTTTCAAATAATTAGTCTGAAGTGCTAGCAAACTCGGTCCGCTCTGTTCTAAAGGCATCACTTAGCATAACGCGATAGTGATGTGTGTGTGTGCGTGCTAATCCCACGTGACTGGAAACCTCTAGCACACATTTTCAGGCAGGTAAGCATTTGATTGTTCAAGTATTTGTAGACTAATGCGTGTGCTGTGGCATCGGACTGATGGCCTTAAAACACGACTACATAAAAAAGCAGCAAGTTGAATACTGATCTAATTTGGGATAATAATATACATAAAAATGCATTCAACGCAGATTGAATATCTCTGAATTTCTGTTAAAGTTTATGGAATGTTGTTACTAATTGATGGAAGATGCAGGACAATTCATCTCTGCTGTTGATGCAACGTAAATAATCCATCTTCTAATACTAATGAAAGATATTACACTTTTGGCACACGAAACATATTGCAGTGTTAATAGAATTTCTGCAGCACTGTGACGTGTCCTGAATTGTCAGACTTAGAGTGTAATAACAGAATGGAAGAATTAAGAGATCGGGGGAAAATAGAAGGAAAAAGAAAAAAGAAAAAAAAAGAAGGGGAAAAAGCAGCATAAAGTAAAGAAAGATTAGCTAAAAAGTGGAAAAGAAAGAACGTATAATGGAACTATGAATGGAAAAAACGAAAGAAGTAAATGTGGGGAAATAAAGGTCAGCAGAACAAAAACCATAAAAAATAAGAAATAGAAAATAGTAAATTTAATAGAAAAAAGAAATGAAGTAGAATTAAGTGAAATATGAAAAACACGTATTCTTTCAGAAGATGATCGTTGCCATTCTCTTCGTATACACCTTGAGAAATAAATGCATATAAACAACCGAAAAAAACAGACTTTTGCTGGGATTGCAACGAAATCTATGAAATCGGCATTTTCAGAAAACTCACGCAATTATTATAGGAAGTCCGAAATAAGCCTCCTCTGTGTGAATAAGGGCTGATGGTTTAAATTTCATTGAATGAGACAAATAAAGAAGAAATTAAACATTCGCAGAATAGCATTTATCTATTTGTTAGATTACGATGTTTGTATTGTAAAAGAAATAAAAGAATACTAAATTTACAACTAATACTTTGAAGTTTGTGTGATCCGTCAAATACTTGAACAGAAGCTGCGTAATTCTTTTAGAAACATCGATCGCTTGTCGGAGGTATCAGGAAAAGAAACGAGCACGTAATGAAGGGATCAACACGACTGTAAACAAAGACAAATACAGAATCGGGCGGATAACAAGAAATCCTTCTGCAGTTCGTACAAAGAACAACTGACTGCCATTAAACATACTTGGAGACGTTTATCGTTGCATTCGATGCACTTTATTAACACTTTGGTGGCACACAATACAAACAAGATACAGCTCTATAAATTGGCACCAATGCAAATGTTAGTAAATTAATAAAAAAAAAAAAAAAACGAGGCACTTTCATTTCGAAATCTATCGTAAAGGACAATTAAATATGAAATAAAAAAGTAGATTCAAATCTGTTCGCAAATGAATTTAATATCGACGGCTGGAAGATACGAAATCACTTAACTCAGAATATCAATGGTCGTTCTGATTTACCATGGATTTATTGTAACATACTCTCCTCATACGAGACCGGTTGCAGATGCTATAACATCTTATTGCCATGTAGGTAAAAGCGAAGAGAGGTATTAATATAGTTTCTTGATTGAGTAAACGTTGTAGCCCTTTGCAAACACTTCATGATGAAAGGTCAACTAGAGAGTAGAGGTACATGGGAAAAAAAGAACTAGAAAGCAGATTCTGGAGATTTGCAGTTGGAATATGAGTAGACATAATAATTTATGACAATATAATCTGTGTTTTTCATTTCATGGCTGATTAGTGAAGAATAACAAGAGAAAGAGAGAGAGAGAGATAGAGAACCACTAAACCGTTCATCTTCTCTGGCTGAAAGAAGGGAATTGACGGAGTTTGAAAGAGGCGTTGTGATAGGATGCCATGTTGCAGGCCTATCTGCTCGGAAAATTGTTGACAAATTGGGCAATCGCAGATCAGCGATTAGTGAAGCCATTCTGATATTGAATTTCAGGAATCCAAATCTGCACATAAACATTCAGAACCGAGGCTCACAAAATAGGATTCCATGAAAGGACCGCAATGTGCATGACCCACATTACTCGAACCAACATGGAGCATCGTCTTGAGTAGTACAAAGAGCGTGTGCAGTGGGACGTGGAAGTTTGGAAAGCTGTGTTAAGAGCGACGAAACATATTACACTCTCTACCGAGCAGATGGACGGGTGTGGATGTAGCAGATTTCCAGTGACCGTCTCTTACCAGAGTGTAACCCCAACAATGAAATTAGGAGATGGAGATGTCCTGTTTTTCCTGGTTTTTGGCCTTGGACCTCTGCTTGTGGTGTCACGAAAATTGAACTCACAGAGGTATCTAAATATTCTGGAAAATGCAATGCAATGCTTCCTACTTTCTGGCTTTTCTACGGAACTAACCATTCTCTTTCAGGAAGACAACCCACCGTGTCATAAGACTGTGGTTTGTGGATATGAGCGTCACCATACTTGACCTCCAAGGAGCTCTGATCTCACTCTATTGAACATCCGTGGGATGAACTGGAGCGTAGGGCGAAGTCAAGGGACGTCCGCCTCACTACTGGAAGAATGGTCCAAAATTCCCATTGATCGCTATCATACGCTTGTGGAAAGTATGTCCCATAGGAATGGTACAGTCATTACAGCGAAAGGAGGTCCTACATGTTATTAATGGGCCCCGTGGCTCTATGTTTCTCACACTATGGTGTCTGTTGACTTCTTTCCAAGCAATGTATGTTTGGCATATTTCTGAAGAATATTCACTCACACTGCGTGAAAAGACAAAACGGAACAGAATCCACACACCTCATTCTGTAGAACAATCAGATCATCAGCAACTTCAGGCCTCCAGTAAGAAAGTCTATATGTTTCATTTGCTCAATCTCCCATTTTCATTTGGCTCTCTTGTCAAATAAGAATTTTATTCTACTTATCTTAAATATATTTCCTTTAGTTCTCTAAACTGAAAACATTCCCTTTCTTTTATTTTCAAATACAAATGCACAAATGAATAAATCACAGGCCTTAATTATCCACATTCATCTTCTGTCCTTCGGAAGGAAAAAGTGGAGCGGAAGACATTTATTCACTGCGATGTATTTACTCCTACATTACAAACAGACAGTGAGCAGCTACTTCAGTCTTCTCGTAAGCATTTAACTTAATTTTTGAATGTTCTCATATATCACTTTTCTAAGAGTATATTACTCACCAGATACACCCGAGAAAGAAATATGAGGACTTGAGTTGTGTAATTCTTGTCACTCACTGAGATAATTCGCGTTCTGACAGTGACACCGAGGATTAAAATGATCAGATGGGTAAGAAACTCCAAGCTCAGCGAGAGAACTCGAGGATTAGAGTCCGATCAATGACATCACGATAGTTTATCAGAAATACCACTTAGGCGGTAGTCCGGTAGTCCTGGGTACTTCACGGACAAATGCTCATAGCTCAAAATCCTATGACAGCTAAAGACATTGGAAGCTACCTGTTTTTAATCTCGCCTTCCTCTTTCTCCTCCACAAGCAATTATAATACACGAACCCTGTATAAGAGGAAAGGAGTGCTTATTTTGTACCATGTGATTGTATTTGAAGAGTATTGCATTTGTTTCTGCTAGGAATTTACTTACATTTCTAGTGATGTGGAAATCTGTAGGAAATCGGCATGTTTGGTACAGACACTTGAATAATTTAGAACATTGACAGAACTATATTTTGTGAATTAGAAAACTGCGTAGAATATAGAAAAAAATTTATATATATATATATATATATATACAGGGTGTTCGGGATAAATTTGACATATTTATAATTAATTATATTTTTCCGTAAGTTACATGTATTAACACATACTTCTCTTCATTTAAAAGTTTGGACCCTTCTTCATTCAAATACAAGATGTCAGAAAGGATGGATAGCTGGAACCCACCTGAATCATGGAAGAGAATAACTTGTATCATGATGATTCGTGCCCGCCATCAAAATAAGGATATTACGACTGCTGCCCAATGCTCCCTGAATACAGTAAAAACAATCAGGCATGAACTAGAGACTTGCAATGGTGACTACGAGGATGTAGCAAGAAGAAAGATCCCTAGCAGACGATCTGATTGTGTTCGTACAGCAGAATTCCTCGCAAATCTGCAGGAACAGGTGTTGAAGAACCCTGGCATTGGAATTCGGGCTTTGTTCGTGGAGTTGCTAACTGTAGTCAAGCCCTGGATAACAAGGGTAGCCAATGGTAGGCCGTATGTATGGCAGCAGGATTCGGCCCCTTGCCACACCTCTGGGAAAAGTCAAAAATGGTTGTCTGAAAATTTCTACGACTTCACCAGTCCAAATGTTTGGCCTCCAAACTCCCCAGACCTTAACCCCATGGATTATTTTGTATGGGGCGCAGTTGAAAAAGACACCAATCGCACTTCCAGTAATACAAAAGCCCAGTTAATGGATAAAATTAAAACAGTTTTTGCGGCCCTTCCCAGGGAGACTGTAGCATCAGCTTGTTCGAGGTTCCGAAGCAGAATTGAAGCTGTGATCGATGCTAATGGTGGTTATTTTGAGTAAATCTTGTTGATAGTATTGTAATTAACTCTGCCTGTAATGTTTTTTTGTCAATTCATTAAATTTAATAGATACAAAGAAGATTTTCTTTTTCCTTACGAAACTGTCAAATTTATCCCGAACACCCTGTATATATATATATATATATATATAAAATTGAAACCTGGCTTATAAAATTGCTTAGTATCTGTAATATATATATATATGTTATTTTTTACAGTTTAGAAATATTTTTTGATATTTCTCAGTTGCTTGCTCAATCATTTAGTCAAGATTATGAAGAAATTAAAAAATCTTAATATTTAGGTTAAGTTTTCTTGTATTTAGGTTGATGATGATAATAATGGGATAATAAGCGACCGACCTGAAGACATGAGAATATTCTCTCAAGTTTCTTTTCTTCTTTTTGAATTTGTTTAAATAAATGTTTGTTTAAAATTTTGAGCAGTGTAGAGCGTTGACTTTCGAAGTTTGGATAGAATATAACAATTAAAAAAAAAAAAAAACTATCCCCCTAGCATAGGTGGCTCGCTAAAATATTGCCAATTCACGGCCATATTTTAATTAATAAATATATTTGTGGTATAAGTTGCACTCGAAGTCAGACATTTGGAAGCTGTAACACAAATCCAACCACTTAAGTATGAAATCTGTTCTTTTAGAAATAGTATGCCGTATCCGCTGACTTTCTCAACAACAATAAGAAAAAAATATTTGTTTAGAATTGTTTAAAATACATTTACAAGTGTTTCCCAGAATGAAAAAATTTATGCGCCATGCACAAACACAAATACTACTAGATGCGTAATACTAAATTACTAATTGAGTATTCAAGTAGTATTCTAAACGAAGTACCAATTATCCAAATATAAAGCATACCGATTTCCATAGAAATTTTGATATTCCGTATCATTTATTTGTCTTAAGTAAATCTCTAGAATACTACTTGCCTATTTATTGCTCTTCATATCCCATGGCACATTAAGACTGAGATCTATCTTTTCCAATAGATAGAATGCAGAGTTTCTATTTATTTATATTGTATTCATAAAATATACAATTGTGTTCAGAATTTTAATGCAATATTAAAGTTTAAACAGTATGTAAAATAAGTATTAATGAACTGCACTATATTCAGATCCTTATAAGGACTGGCTTAAAGGGGCGAAGCAAGAATGCTTTTCATCTTCCCCGTTATCTATAGAGGACAGGGATAAGGTGTTATTGAGCTATTAAATCTCTGATCATGGCAGGAGGGTAACAGCAATAGCCGAGCCTCAGTTAGAACGTCATTGGCTACAGCATTGCCTTCCATTACCCTCCATGGGTATTAATCACCGCATCTTACGGTCGATTCTCTGTAAATCTATATTCAGATAACAACAACACGTTACTGGCTTGCTGAGTGAAGCATAAAATGCTTTTTATTTTCCCCTTTGTCTGTGTCGAGAAGCTTGATGGGGGGGGGGGGGGGGTTGTGAGCCTTATGCTCGCACTTTGTGAACTATGGAGTTAGCTCTGTTCTGCTGAGAGCAGGATTGCCTTGAGTCTTTTATGTTTGTAATAATCATGTTCACTATAACTGGAAGCTTGTCTGATTAGTGGATTGGGATGAGAGTGCGCCTTGCTGAAGAACTTTTCCGCATAGTCATGAAGGAGAGAATCTATATTCAGATGTCACTTGATTT
Organism: Typopeltis vanoorti; assembly: GCF_054136105.1. Taxonomy (NCBI): domain Eukaryota; kingdom Metazoa; phylum Arthropoda; class Arachnida; order Uropygi; family Thelyphonidae; genus Typopeltis; species Typopeltis vanoorti. The sequence continues at coordinate 85,028,412 of NC_143571.1, forward strand.
CTTCTAATATTTGAATAAAATATGAAACTTTGAAGGGTGTGTAATATTTTTTATTCAGAATTGATTTGTCTCTAATTTTCTAGGAGTCCACACAGGCATTCATTTAGACGCTGCAAGAATACGTAACTATTTTTCGGCAACTTATTTAGAATCAAGTCTTTATTATTGAAATTTAGCAATTTAAAAATCTGTAGTGAGTTCGTTTGTTAATAATACTTTTCTTATCACTATGTGCAGACAAGATCGGCACAATTTTTATAAAGTGCATTAATTAAATCAATATTAATTAACACATCTATTTGCGGGGTGGGGGGGAAGAAATCTTAAAAAAGAAAAAACTAGCATTTTTCTTTTATATCGTCACCTTTGAAAACCGTTCTTGGCATTTCCAATTTCTGGAGCCCACCCAGTTTAGCCACACTTTTTTTTTTTTTTTTTTTTTTTTTTTGTGGCCTGAAGTAATCGAGCTGTCTTCGACTTGTGATTTTTACTTCCTTGCGGCTACGTGGATTTTTTGCCCGGCGTACACACGCACACAATATCGAGGTCTGAGATCCACACAATAACACCGTCTTCTCTTTCCACGTTATCGCTCTGTTGGCTGTGACCGAAGACGCGCCGTAATAATCGTACACGAACGGTAACTCGGTACAAGTCTCGGATAGTGCAGGATAACGTCGACTTATATTGAGTAGAATATTCTCTCCCTTTTATACAATCTCAGTTTTTCTTACTTTTTTTTTCAACTTTTTCCCTTTTCTTTTATTTTCTTTGTGTTTTATTTTATTTTATCGTAAAATTCTGAACGAACATTTCCTGCTAAGAAAGCGGATTCACTATTGCCAGTAAATATTGTACATGAAAGAACTTTTCTTCTTCAAAGTATTTATCGAGTTATAAAATAGTAAAGCATTATGCACAAGCAAATATATTAAAAATAAATGCAATCATGGGTATGGAAATGTTAGCTACATCTCCTTAGTCTATTTAGAAAAAAAAAATTAAACACGATTGTAAAGGATATATGGCAAATAAGAAAATTGATGGAGAACAATCATAAAGAAATACATTTCAAAGCTGCATCATTGAATATCATGAGCCATTTATGGCTAAAGTAACTCTGTAAATGCTATTTTATTTCACCTAAATTTGTCTCAAATGGTCTGATTTATACCAAATGGTTGCCACTGCAAACTGTGTGGTTTAAATGGTTGTGACTACAATTGGTCTGATTAAAAACATGAAATGATCTTTACATTTAAACAGGGGTTCTTAGAAAAAAAAATCTCATTAAATTATATCAGCATGCACTCATTTATTAATACTAATTCCAATTGTTTTGCAATTTCTACCAATAACAATAAACCAAACGAAAACAAAATTAAAGAACATGCGCATATTCGTGAGTGCATCTTTAACTTCGTTCCCTTCCATGCATCCATTCATCATAGCGGAATTACAGATGGTCCAAATCACATAAAAATTCGATTGGTTTGACAAGTATCTCTATGGATTACAAATAAAATACCGAATTCAAAGTAATACGTCCAATCAGAGTTCAGGAATATCTTACGGACAGATGGAACATGTTACGTTAGCCATTATAATAAAGAAAGAAAAAAATGAAGATATCTCTCAGAATGAAGTATCAAATGCATATTATGTAAGAATTCCAGCATTGATACTGCCTGCTGACAGAAGATAGAAACACTGTTAAAGATATATCGCAGGCGTGAAGAGAAATTAATACAATATTTACTGGATGTTTGATAAGTGTTTTTTTATATTTAATTTAATATGGTAGAAAATTAATTTATTTCCAAAAATGTTTGCAATTCATCGACCGTGAGATGCGGTGGTTGATTCATTCAATCCAATACCCTTGGAGGGTAATGGATGACAATGCTGTAGCTAATGAAGTTCTAACTGAGGCTCGGCTATTGCTGTTACCCTCCTGCCAGGATCAGAGCTTTAATTGCTCAATAACACCTTATCCCTACACTGTCCTCTACAGATAACGGGGAAGATGAAAAACATTCTTTCTTCTCCCCTTTAAGCCAGTCCTTATAAGGACTATAAAAGTACTGATTTAGGTGGAAGAGAAGGTAGTTGAATCGATCGTGAGATGCGGTGATTAATACCCTTGGAGGGTAATGGATGGCAATGCTGCAGCCAATGAAGTTCTAACTGAGGCTCGGCTATTGCTGTTACCCTCTTGCCATGATCAGAGCTTTAATAGCTCAATAACACCTTATCCCTACACTGTCCTTTACAGATAACGGGGAAGATGAAAAGCATTCTTGCTTCGCCCCTTTAAGCCAGTCCTTATAAGGACTATAAGGTACTGATATAGCTGCTTTTCCTTATTGAGATTTTTGATTGCTTTTTCTACTTCAAGTATTGATATGCACTCGATTCTTTTTGAGTGTTTCTACCACTGTGCTGTTACTGCTTTTCATTTAGCGATCTTTCAAAATAATTACTCCATACATGTAAAATATCTTTATCTTCAGTTTTCCTTTCACCTTTATCATCTCTGGTTCCTTTTACAGTACTCTTTCATCCATTTACAAGTTATTATTTCAATAGCCTCCAGAATATTTTTGACTTTTGTTTAGCTAGTTTTAACAGTGCTCTTATATTTTCCTCTGTATTCCCTAAGAGCACACTGACTTATTTGCCAGGAACTTTTATATGCTTTCTTCTTTTTCTGGACTGTCTCTTTAACTGTATGAGTCCACCATGAAATTCTGATTTTGCTTCCTGAGTCCACCAAGGGGATCTAATATTTCTATCCTTGCTCTATCCATTTCTATCCATGTTCAGTTGTACGTAATAAATTGTACATACATTACCATGAAACGCAATTATATAGTAAACCCGTGCTTTTTTTTTTTTGATCCTGTACATAGCACGAAGTTAAAAAGGAATTTCTTCGACTAACAAAGAAGCATAGAGGTTTCGGCTTCCAGTGTAAATATTCTGCTATTTAAGCAATACAGCTTTAAAAATCCATAAATTGTTGCAGACCAATTACACATGTGCCGATCTTCTTCGGTACTATCTGGGTTTTCAATTCTCTTCCTGCTTGGAGTAAATGATCATAAAGGCCCAAAAACGTGTTCCTGAATACCACAATATTATGGCATTGACATTCTTTCCATTAATAAGAGTAAAATTTGGTATAAAGCAATCATTGACCTGTTTCTCCAAGACCTTCCAGATTTGGGTACTAATAATAACACCTTATTTCATAACTTACTGAAGTTACAAGGATACCCTATAGGAAGGATCTTGCTTGGATAAATATATATGGCCACCTTCCAGTAGTGAAGTTTCTACAGATAGGAAATAGTAGAACATGCATTCTACAGCTGCCCTCTTGCCTTGCGTATTTGGAACACAATATGTAATGTGTTGGGCATTCCATTACTTACAGTAGACATGAGTCTTTTTTGCAGTACCACCCCCACCTGTCAGCAATGGAAAGAGAATTTTGATTTTTATAATTAATGAATTAAAATACCATTTATGGAAAGTTAGGTAAAAACATGGATTTGAAAACCAGCTGGTTTTCAAATGCACAGACTCATACAAATGCTTCACAATATTGTATTTTGGAAATTTTATTGTTCACTTAGACGTTTTTGTATTTACATATCCCACTTCAACCTGATGAAATCGGAGCATGTAGATTGAGACGGCCTGGACTTTTGTCATTCTTTCTTCGCCCATTTTTGTCATATGTCCAGGTCTCTTTCCATCAAGATGAAGCTTAATGGAAAGAGACTAAAGGTAGACGGTCAATGTGCTGGAGGATAATATTCAAAAAGACTCAACTAAGATGGGAATCCAGTAATGTAATTAAAGAGCTCAAGAAAGGGATGGAAGTTGATATTTGCAGCAAAGAATCTTACAAGTTCAGCAAGATAAATAATTTTAAGAAGTTTAGCTACTAAGCAAATAATTGTTCAGAAACGTCCTACAGAAGAATGCTATTTTTTTTGCCGTTCTATAAATACTTGTTACTTTAGTGTCATTTAATTGTGGATCCTTATGCAAAACAATTGAGACTAACCTCAACTCTCATTATCTCAATGAAAATTACCCGCCTCTGTACTCCAGAGAATAAGACAAAGTAATTCCAATGACATGCTTCAGTTTGGCGTATTAGTGCTCCTTAGCAAAAATTTCCAATTCAAAAAAAAAAAAAAATGCATCTCATATACTGTGAAATATAGACACGTAAGTATGTACACATACATAACTAGAAGTAATTGAAATACGGTATTCACTTACGTTGTAAATAAATTATTTAAGGAGCAGACTTAAGGGTTTTGTTTGAAAATCATTTTTCATGCATTCGATATGAAATAACAATAAAATTAAATAACATTTGTAAACTATAGTGCGCGTTATGTTAACTTATTATATTAATTTCAGGTGGAAAATTAAACGGTGACAGATAAATACCGTTCAAGGAAATTATTTTGAAATTGTTATGAAATAATAAACAGGATAACTTCCCAAAATCGGAACGATTTAGGTACTCTAATAGAAACTAGTTGTGGTAAGTCTATCGAAGATTGAATTTACTTTTGAAACGGAACACAGTACACGATTTCCATTCCTGGACATGTTCATCAAAAGACAATCTAATTGCACTTTTCAATATACAGAAAGAAAACGAGTTTAAATACAGCGATTCTTCTTATCATCATTCCATCTCAGAAATAAGGCATTATTAGAAGTTTAGCACATCGTGCGCACACACCTTATGCTCCATCGAATTTTTTCCTAAAAAACAGAACCGTGTTTTATTAGAGCTAATTTCAACCATCTACAACCCCAGCATATCACCAAAATAACAAACAACTGCTTCGGAATTCTTCTTCAGATGAAATTTATAGTTCATTCCACACGTCACAGGTTTGTCTAAGAAGCTCGCTCAACTTCTACGCCAGATTAACCTTCGAGTGTCCTTCCACTCACTTCGTAAACTAAATTCATTCTTACGCTCGCGAAAGATAAATATCCTCTTCTTTCCTTTCCAGAATTTCTTGCTCATGTGGTTTCTTATATTATGGGCTGACAGGTCACTTTACACAAATATAATTAGGAGGGCATCAAGAATAGATTCGATTTTATGTTTCGGATAAATCTGTCCTGACTCATTCACATCTACTAGAAACGGTAATCATTGGAATAAAACATGTTTTACACAAAAGCCAATTTTAATTAGAGGTAGATTACATAACATTTAAGATAAATGAGTGCATCTAACTCTTCCAAAAAAAATTGTTGTTGTCATGTATTCAGACCAAATTAGGTTGCGTCGTTTGTGATTAAACAACTGACGTCATGAGACCAGTGTGTGACATCTTATAATTTATTTGTACCTTTAAGAAAACTCATCGAAACTAGTCTTGAGACATGACCAAAACTTGTAGCCACATTAAATAATTTATTTTCCACGTAAGTAAGTTCCGTGTCTTAATTATTTAGAGTTAAATCCATCTCATCATTTATTCAAATAGCGTCTTACCTTACATCCAAATTTATTCAAGTTATGAATCCCCAAAGAATTAAGAAATTTTTCAATTGCCTAATTTTTTGATAATTCCTAACTTTAAATGTCCAAGTAAGTGTTTGAGTTATGAATTACCAAAGAATTTTTAAAACTAAAACTATTTTTACAAATTAACACATTATAAATAAACACTGCCTTGCTTATCAACAACATTATCTTACTGGAGGACCAAAGTGACCAGAAAAATTCGTGTTTAGTAAGTAAGACTATTTGTTTATAACGTGCTAATTTTAGCATGTCAGTTGCATTAAATGGTATAAGATTTATAACCTTTCGTGGACATATTCGCCTAAAAATAATAACTAAAGTTCGGCAGTTATCCCACAATATTACACGCATCTATTAAGATCTCAATAGACTGATGTACTCGTACAAGAAAGTAAAACATCAGTCAAAAGTGTATAAATACTTGCTTGAATGCCTACTGATAATTCTTATCATCTTTCCAAGACTTTGGAAGACGGCACCTGGCTCCAAAACTTAATTCTAAACAGCATATCACTCTCGCTAAGTAAAATATAAAAGTAACGAGAAAAACATGGAATAGTTCTATACTTCATGTCACATGGCATGGCCAGGAGGAGTCTCATAGTCATCGTATCCTTAACGCAACAAGCTGTCAAGGATTTTTAATAATATCAGTCTGTGTGCTTTGTTTTTGTACCTCGTATGATAGAGAAAAGAATTTTTTATTCAGTTATTCTTTTAGCAGTACAGACAACGGTAGTGAGAACAGAGTTATTTTTTCTATAAGCACTATTAAAGCTGAACGTCTGCCAACTATCTTCCCACCTTTGTTATATTATAGCTATGAAAATTCTGTGCATGTCACTCTTTTAAAGGGAGATCGTTTTTATTTTTCATTTTTAAGCGCAACAGTGACATAATCAATTGAGTGTACTACTCGATGTTCTTTATGGTCTCTGAATTATTAATGATGAATATGTCTTATGTCTGTTGCCTTTGGCATTTCAATTAAGCCTGTTTGCAACATCACTCACGGCGTATTGTATTCTTCTGAATTTTTCAAAAGTGAATTTATCCTTTCAATCGCTATGGGTGAAGTGTTAAATGGTAGATAATTTCATTATTCTCTTGGTTCTTAATATTTCATGCAATGCAGGCAGGCGAATAAATGGTCGGATTATTATATTATTTTTATAAGGCCTAATAAAACAAGGGAGAATAAAAGATATTTAGCATGCCTAAGAATTAAAATACGACTTAGCCAACTAAGAAAGCAGACGGCAATACTGAATCGAATAAGATAAGGGATATAAGTTCGTCTGTGTGTGTGTGTGTGTGCGTGTTTTTTTTCTTTAAATAGTAAAAAAAAATTCTTTGATAGCGTTAATATATTTTTATTGATTTTTTGCTTTTATTGATGTGGAGTTTGACTTCTTCATCAAAGGAATGATAACTATCTTAAAAGGAATATTTAAGATTAGTGACATGTTTAATGGACTTCGGGAGTGTCAAAATTACTAAAGCGAAAACTCATTTATGCAGATAATGAAATTATTGAGTTGGAAATGCTTATTGGTGAAGAGTATTCTTGATGTCAAATCTTATGAAATAATCGCAATGTTTGCAAAAGAGGCATTTAATTATTGAAGACATGGTAGGAGTAAATCACCTTACAAACCGTGAGTTAATGTGCCCTGGAGAACACCTCTGACTCACTTAACAGACTTATCATAATGCAGTTGCAGTGGTCATGTGAAATATTCAAAGGTGTTGAAATAAGCATTCAAAACAATCAAATAGACTTTTGGGATCTTTATCGACCCTGATCACGTTTTCATTCTCTAGTCACACTCTCCTTCAGTTTATGATAACTAAGGTTATGTATTTTGGCCCATTTTTCCTTTAACACAATCACCAGATTATGTACAGATGTTTGACCTAGCCTACATCCTCCAATTTCGTCCTAAGATTGGTCGATGAAGTTCAGGTCGGAACTCTATAGAAGCTTACCAATATTTTCCACGTGATATTCCTCAAATCGTGAACCACATTGTGCTCATCCATTTAGGCACTACTAAAGGGCAGAGTCCACCATGCCAGAAGAAACAACTGTAAATCATTATGCCTCCAGTACCCAAACTTCGCAGTGAAAATGATTCACTCAAGAATAAGACATTCTCCCAAAAAAGTCCCACTAACCCGATTAGTACGTGATTTGTCGCTGACGAACTTCAAACGCTCTACATCAATGTCGTCTGCACTTTTGATTATCATGATTGATGTGTAATTGCCGTTCCATAGAAACGAAACCGTACAGCACTTTATAGGATTCTCCTACCAACCTTACTACACTCATACATTCTCTGAACTCTTGCTTTATATTTTAATATTAAATTGCCGAAGATTCCAAGTGACCCATCGAGAACCACGTGATCCTTTTGTTACTTCCCGCATCATTCCGTGAATTTCTTGTGCTTAGATAGCACCCTTATACTTCCGAGGAGTTATTTCTAAGGCTTGGATCTGGAAGCGTCTCTACATTGAATATAACAATCTGTCGGTTCGAATCCCACTAGAATATGTATTATGCTTAGCCTCTAGCGTTTCAGAATTTGTTGTTATGTTCCATCGAGTCGTTTTCGACTCCTGGTGATTCTATGAACATACATTCTCCATTCAGATCTGTCCCTGGCCATAGTTTTCAGAATTTCCAAGCGCATTCCAGTTGCTTTTTTAACTCCTAATTCCTAATTCTTGGTCTTCCTCTTCTCCTGCTTCCATCAACTTTAGCAAGCATCATCGTCTTCTCCAGACTGTCATTTGCTTGCATAATATGTCCGAAGTGTGACAATTTGTGCTTGATGATCATAGCTTCGAGGGAGCAATCTGGCTTTATTCTGTCTATCACTGATTTATTGGTTTGCTTTGCAATCCATGGTATTTTAGTAAGCGTCTCCAAACCCATAATTCAAATGCACCTATCTTCCTTCTTTCACTCTTTCTCAGGGTCTAGCTTTCACATCCATACAGTACCACAGGGAATACCATTGCTTTCACGATTCTGATTTTTGTTGCGAGGCTAATATCTTTATCTGTAAAGATCTTGCTTAAATTTGTCATGCTTTCTTTCTGAGTAACAATCTTCTTCTAACTTCTTCAGTACAATACCCATCTTTATCAATTCGGGATCCTTCCATTTTCTCCCTATCTACTTCAAAATCATTAAGTTCACACGTTGCCATAACTTCTGTCTTTTCGAGGTTAAGTTTAAAACCATATTTAGCACTTTCTTCTTTAACATTTATAATAGGTTCCTCCAAATCTTCTTTGCATCCTGCTAGCAAGGTGGTATCATCTGTATACCTCAAATTATTAATATTTCTTCCACCAATTTTAATTTTAGTTTCAGAATTATCTAACCCGAAATCCTCGAGACCCAAACAACTCACGAAAGATTGCAAATTTATAGCACACTGGATAAAGATTACGAAACTGTATAATTTGTTTATCATATTTCGTCGATAATAACAATAGTCTTCTTGCATAACAGGTCACTAATTCACATTAATATTTAGTTGAACAGTAAAATATTATATAAAACCGTAACACGATGCATTTCTGTCATCATGTATAAATCCAGTTATTACTTTGTGTCCAATATAAGTAAGAATAGAAATGGTAAGATGGATTATAGGATTTCTAATACACCAGTTTCTCATAATCCTTCTTGTTATATTATATGTATACCAATAAATAAGGGATCTCACAGACCACCGCAGAAAGTGTCAGGTTTTTAGTAATTGTTGCATAAATACATGCCAGAACGGCTTTTTTTTTTTTTTTTTGAATGGAGATCATTTGTTACCATCTGAAGACGAAAATTTATTTTCGTCTTCACATGATAAAAATACGCCGAAAAATAAATTAACTTTGTATCTAAAAGAAGGTTTTCTATTTCTCACACGAACATAAAATATCCCATTTGCTCATAAATTCGGGAAATGATATACAAAGACGTACATAAGGAAAGAAAAAGACTTTAGAAGAAAGCACTAGTAAATATGGTTCAACCTATTCTGCAGGCGCAATCACGTTATTAAAATATATATTATTTAATGACTGTTACTTATCAAACAAAAGGTAATAATGGGAACTTGCTTACTACTACACGAAAGCTATTATAATTCCCGTCGTTCTAGGCTAACCAAACTGTGTGAGTCACGTTGTTATTGTCCTAGAGTTCTCATGTAAAGTGGTAATTCTCCATGCTTGCTGCGTAAGCTCATTAATTGAGAAAGAAGTAATATTTATTTGTTAATAAATGCATGCATTTATAAGCATTCCATTTAGGCTTTATTTTTTGCAGACAGAAGACGTCTTAAGCTTGCGCGGCAATAATTGAGCTTTGCGTTGTGTATCGAAGGTCGACGCTAGTCAAGTTACCTTGGCTTGCTCGGTTGTTGGAGCATCCAGGTCCTCGCTTCAGCACTGTGATTTCATGCGCGCATAGCCATTTTTGCTCCCTCCACGTCTTCTCACCCATTTGCTTAAACACAGGCCATACGCAATCAAAGTAGCTCTAGCCAGGGAGCTTCAGCCAGCCTTTAAAAGTGTGCGTGTTGCTTGGGAAAATTAAGTTACAACCAACTTTTTATGACGATGTTATTGACCAGTTCATAAAGAAGAACCGTAGGGTAGAATTTGTATTAAAGTAGCTAAATTGAAAAAGATAGAATATCATTTGTAAAATAAATGTTGTATTTGTTTGATTAAATGTACATCAATTTCTAAATATATAGTTTTAAATGGTCAGTAATTCATTATTCCGCTAATGAGACTTCAATCACATCTCTCATTCCCTGAATGATAACAAGAGCAAGAGTGAATTTCAAGACCAGCATTCGCTCCTGGTGGTAATTATTATATCCGAATTTGATAAAATTCAAACTACAAATACCAAGTGTCAACAAAATTGGTTCATCCGTTCTCTAAACGGTGCATTTGGACTGTGATTGTTTTTTTTTTTTTTTAATTTGAAGAAAGAAAAATATTATGTCACATAATTTATGCATGTGAATAGCTGGGGAGGGAGATGTTAAGCCTATTAAATAGTTTAGCAAGTTGCCAACTGTCCTCACGTTTAGCGTGCCATATCATACGCCAATTCTACATTTCCTTTGTCTTGCATTTTTAACTTCCTCACGCCATAGTTCACCAACGTCTGCCTCGGATCAGAATGTATGTGTGTGTGTGTGTGTGCCTTCCCACTTGAATGCGCTTCATGTTTATGGTAGTTTCACGCAAGAGCATGCGTTAAATCACTAAAACTAACGATCTCCAGTGGTTTGAACAAGATGGAATGATATTCGAATAAGGTCGTTAATGGACCTTATCTAATTACGTAGCTAGAATTAACAAATTAATCCTATTGCGGTCAGAAACAAGTGTTTACATTTTGGAAATGAAATGCATTAAAGCGACTTTATTAATGCGAGTTTTGTAGCAAAACATTTTCACTTCACAACAAGACACAAAGTCGGCAATTATGAGATTAAAACTTAACGGCAAATGTTGATAATACTTTAAGCGATTGCATGTCTGGTTTCGTTCTGCTTCGACATTAAAATTCCAAATGTGCTTCAAATGAAACTTTTCATGAAAATAATTTACTAATACATTACTTTGGTCAATTAGTGCTGAGGATTAAATAAATGCCTCCGCCCTTCATTCATGACAATATCGGGCCATTTGAAGGAATGATTTATGTCCGCACAGGGCATTGATAAAGAATATTATTAACATTCCTAATCTCATTTACCGGTGGATTATAACAAGCATTTATCATGATGCAACTAATGGATATGAATTTCTATGATTATTTTTTTATTTCAATTTAAGGCCCATTTACCGAAGTACAGCTTGACTTATAGGTAAAGATAATGAATATTTACATATATCTCCGTATGCCCGTTTCTTTTGGGTCCCGCTCAAAATCCTACAGATAAGAAGAGTTTATGGAAGTTTGTTAGCTGCTCAAGTACTTTGGTTCAGATTATTTCCTACAAAGTACACTGCACATCAGGGGACACTGAAGACATTTATCGAATGGGTTTTCGTGAAAGCAAAGTTCCCTGGAGTGTGTCGTCAGAAACTGTCTGCATACCCACATTTAACAGGGTCGTAGAGCGAAGAACTCAGCTAGGGATGGGAAAGAGGAGATTGCAAAAAAACACAAAATTTGCTATTTGGATGCAGCGTAGGTTGACTACCTTAAACTCAGGTAGTGGATACAAGAAAATCGTCTCGTAGGAAGGTGACCAACCAGGGAGGGGAAAGAGTGAATATGTAAGTATGCATGCAGGCACGCGGCTATACAAAGATAAAGCCTATCGATTTGAATTTTTTATTTATTTATTTAATTTTATTTTATTTATTTTATCTTTTTTTTTGTGGGAATCAACATCTTTAGTGTGTGTGTGCACAAAATACAGTACATGCTTTTGTATATTACGCTACGATTTCGAATGTGGTTCCATCAAATATCAACAGACAACAATAGTGAAATTCAAAAAAATGCATGCATCGTAGCATTTAATTTGAAGCAAAAATAAATCCATGAGTGCGTGCCACAAAGGGCAAAATACGTGTCGGTATATCTGACAAAGAATGAACAGATGCTGAGAAAAAAGAGAGGCAGAAATGAAGAGCTAAAATATTTGAGTGCAGAATTTTTAGCTGAGAATGTTTTCCAAATGAAAGCATACACATACAGTGCCTCTTTTTCAGAGGCGTAACTGGGGGGGGGGGGAATCCGCCGCGGACCGCACTTTGAACCTTTTTGAACTTTTGCAGTTAATTCTAAAATCCAGTCTCGAGAACTCATTTCAAAATACTGTAGTACTACTGAGAAATTTCCTCACAATTGCTGTAACATAGTGTTTTAATTTATTTCCCTGCACGTCGTTTTGACTTTATGTAGTATTTTTGGTGTGTAGTGAGAGGGGCGACAAACTCAGGGACCGCCCTGGGTGGCGGCAAAAGCTCTAGCTAAACCACTGCTCTTTCTCTTTCTTTCTCTCTTTCTTTCCAGTTGATAACTTTTTCTCCCTTTACTTTCATATAATGTTTAGAAAAAAAAAAAAAAAACTTCGAAATTGTATGAAAAATGAAAATTTTTCATACAATTTGGTGTGAATGTGAATTTCATACAATTTCGAAGACCATAAGAACTTCGAAATTGTATGAAAAATGAAAATTTTTTCATACAATGAAAAAGAATGATTTAGTGTCGTGCCACTCTAGAAAGATTTAAAAAAAAAAACCCTGTAATGAGTATAAATACAGTACCATTTTGCTTCCTTTCTATTGCGAAATTTACAGCACTTCATAAACTCTAGTTCCCTTTCCCCGTTCCATGCCAGATGTGTAATATTTATATTAACTTCCTGAGTACCCTCGTGGCATATCTTCCGTTTACAAACAAAAGTCATGGGTTCCCAGGCAACGGCCTCTTATGCCGATTGGACCAATTCGAACCCTTCGAAATCAGTGCTGTGTGATGAAGCAAGAATTTTAAACCTGATAATATTGTGGAAGATTTTGTTGAACAATAAAGAAAGAATATCTTTATAATTATTTTTTTTTTATTTTGTAAATGTGTGATCACTAAATATGTTATTTGATTTTTAATATTGTTTACCGGCATATATTCCCGAAATCTGATTAGTTTAAATTAAGAACCCTCCCCAAATGATCCCAATTGGCCTGCATTTGCTTTAGCAGAGACTGTATTTCGGACATCACCGTGACACATGATTTTTTCTGAATTAGGTGTGGATGGTTCCGATCGCTGTGTAAGACCAACTCCATGCTTACTTGGAAGATTGATCAAGTAGCATGTGTAGTCTTTAGAGTAAGTTCCACGCACTTATTTCGTTAGATACTCGAGCGTCTGTTGTACACTGTCGACACGTTTCGCGGAGCACGTCGGTCTCGAGGACGTCGCAAACAGACCATAAGAACGCGCAATTAACAGACATAACATGCTAGCCTGATAGCCTTAGTTGCTTTTGCGGTAATGTCCACCAATCAACGTCGACACTTCTAACTATTTGTGTCCTTATGTAGTTTTCAAGGCTACCGATAGGTTGCAATTAATTCACAAGATCACAAGATTGGGTGCCGTTACACTTAAAATGTGGATATTTCTCTGTTCATTTATCAAAATCCGAAGACGCGTGCTGTTAGTTCATGTGTGTAACATGCTCTAAGAGTGCGACGTTCCTTCTTATAGGTCAGGATTCAACTTGTTCCGAGTTGAATTTGGGCGTTTTCCGATTACTGAAAAAACAACTAAGACTGTTTTTCATACAAAAAAAAAAAACAACTAATGTTTTTTGTATGAGGCGAGTATATTACTAATGTCTCTGAATTAGCGAGCTTGGTCTGTAGGGTTGGTTGCATGCTCGCTTTCCAACCAGTTGTGGGTTCCAATCCCACTATCGGTATGAATCTTAAAACCAGCTCTAGACGAGCTTGTACAGCTCCTTCATTTATATAAGTCTTAAAAAAAACTTTTCGCTGGTTTTTCTGTTTTGTGGGAAAGATCTGTGAGTTTTCTGAAGCCTTTCTACACTTCTACCTCTGTATAAGACTGGCTTAATTCACCTTCAGCTAAATAGCCTTTATAAAGGTTCTTTGCGAGGTCTTTACAGTGAAAAGCATCTCCTTATTAACCGATATTTGTTTAGACATCGCATTGCATACTGCAGGATGGAACTAAAGGTTGCAATATGAAAAAAAAAAGAACTGAATGACTGCTTCATGCATAAAATAGTAAGTCGTTGAGTGCGCAGTAAAAATGGAGATTTATTTATTCATATGTAAAATATTGATATTTGCCATATACTAAGAGATCATGAAGAAAATTTTAATCACTCGCAGTTTAAAGCTGTATTGCTTTCTTATGTTTTGTTGTTTCTCATTGATCATTATCATCAGTAAAAACAATTTGAGAATTATTGTCCTCGGTTTTAATGCATCTAATGTTAAAACTAAAACATAAATAATTCAAACAGTGCATCTATCACTTTTATAAGTGGTTCACGCGTTGTGAAGATTGCCAGAAACGTTATACGTATATGGCAAGAGGAAGATGGAACCAAATCATACTGAAAATCTAAGAAATTCCCTTCCATGAACACCTGAGTGGAAAGAGCATCAAGCGGCTAACTTGATGTTGTAATATGTCAAAAGGCAACTGAAGCGAGATTACAGTGTCACTCTATAGCGCGTGTTCAATGATCTTGGTCTGTTTTGATAAAATAAAAAACATCAATTTTCAGGAAGTGGGAAAAACTGAATTCTATCTTAGGTCAGTAATCTCACTTTTAGAAGAAAGTACAATAATCTTCTACTTTCATGCCAAAAGGAGGTCCTCTACGGACCCTCAGGGGACATTTAGTTTTATCAATGGAAGAGGTAAAAATGGCTACAGCAAATTTCATTCAAAATATCGAAAAGTGGCCTTCATTTGGGAAAGAGTTACTGTGGCTGATGAATAATTTTTATTTGCCGAAATATAATGCTAAATGCAAAAATAAATAAATCTGTCAGCGAACTATTTGATACTCGTTCATTTTTTTCAAACTCGGATTGATCAGTGAAATGCGTTTTTAGTCTCATTTCCAACGTGTCTTTCTTCGTTCCCATTTCTTACAGCAGAAGCAACAGATAGCATTGCTTGACCTCACTTTAAAGGGTTGATTGAGATTTACAGACATCTTGCACTGTGGCTGAAAAGAAAGAAAGAAAATAAACTGAGATGTTACCGTTTTTCACTATCTTCCGGTTTATCTTTGTCAGTGCCAGCTACTAAGCGGAGACACGGTCACCCACTTTGTCCGTTATCTTCGAGTAACCCGAGGTCAGCGAGTTCTCGTTTTTCATGACATTGTGACGTTTTTGGTGTGTGCTCCTATTCCTTGCGGAGGTCTTAATGTCTACCAACCGCCTAAAATAGGACGAACAACTCATTTTTAGGACCGATCGAAAAAATGAGCAGATCAAGAGTTGAGGATATAAAGAATCGCCTGTTTTTAAGTATCTAAATAAAACAGCCACTAGATGGCCTCTGCGTCGCACAAGAACCAAAACGTAAATTCGCGAAAGCGCAATGAAAAATCCTCAAAATTTATTGGCTTGCCTAATAATTGAATGGATTTCTTTGACATTTCGACAAATACAAGATTTAGTAAACATCTAATATATTTAAACAAATAATAATATTATCTGTTTTTCACTGCGGATTAACATTTATTATGAATGGTGTAAAATTACGGGAAAATAATTTTAGTGTTTTCAAAAAAATATATTTACTCTAGAATAACCAATCATATTTGTAGTACGTAATCTTCGAAGTTCAAAAGAAATAAACGTCTGTTGTCGGGTTTCTGAGGTACAAGCATAATTAGATTTAAAACACATCATACAAACTCTCTGTCGTCGGTAGGATCAATGACAGACCGCATTAGAGATTACATTGGACAAATTAGAAGGGAGATCAATAAATCGATAGATTTGTAGAACTGTAGGTGTACCGTGTGTGTTTCGGAGAGAGAAGAAAGAAGGAAGCGTTTAAATTTAGTGTAGATAACTGCTAAAAGTTTAGTGAACAGAAAAAGTTCCTCATAAGTGTTTATACTATAGGAATGCGTATTCAGTGAGACAGAAGTATAGTTCATAGTTCTTAGTAAGCTTTAATTTAATTTCAAATGTTTTATTTTCTTAAAGCAACGCACAAAATCTTGGAAATCTTAGGTGTAGTTTATATATATATGTGTGTGTGTGTGTGTGTGTGTGTGTGTGTGTGTGTGTGTGTGTGTGTGTGTGTGTGTGTGTGTGTGTGTGTGTGTGTGTGTGTGTGTGTGTGTGTTAAAGATACCAAGATATTTTATATACTTGGTTTTAATCCTTTTCCCAAGTTCCCAATTAAGCAAAACCAAATTTTCCACTTGAAATATATTCACGTCTGAGCTACTTGTATATGGAGGCTTAGAATTCATATCACTTGCCTTAGAATGTATCCTATAATGCAAATCACACCGCCTTTCAGGCGTGTATATAATGCAACGCATAATGGGAAAGGCCAGTACTCAGACCTGTTTCGACCTTTATTGAGGTCTCTTCGGTGGGAGCTAGACCCGGGAGTGATACCAAAGTTGAAGTAATGAAGAAGTCATATTTATCCCATGTACAAGTAGACAAAAGGTGCTTGACCTTTGAGATATATATGATCTCTGCATTACTTCAACCTTCAGTGGCTCTCTTCAGTGGCTCCCACTGAAGAGATCTAAATAAAGGTCGAAACCGGTCTGGGTAGTGGCCCTTCCCATTATGCGTTGCATTATACAAGCCCATAATGCAAAGGCCGTGTGCTTCGCATTATGGGATACATACTAAGGCAAGTTATATGAAGTAATTCGCCTCTATATACAAGTAGCTCAGACGTGAATATATTTCACGCGCAAAACTTTGTTTTGCTTACTTGGGAAAAATATTAAAACCGAGTATATAAAATTTCTTGGTATCTTTAACGTATATTACACCCATGGTAAAAAACTCTCTACATATATATATATATATATATATATATATATATATATATATATATACATATATATATATATATATATATATATACATATATATATATATATATATATACACACATTGTGATATCACAATGTATATATGTATATATCACAATGTATCACAATGTACATATATCTATATACATTGTGATATACATACTCGTTCATGCAATTCCTGATCATTGTTTAGTTGCATTACATTCTCAATAATTGTTAAATACTCATGCATTTAGTGCGAATCATTGTTTATATGCATTACATTCCCAATAATTTGTTATATACCCATGTATGCGATTGTTGATTATTGTTATGTATACTCATGCATGCAAATTCCGATCATTGTTGATTCCATATAATTCTTTGCCGTTATTTATATTAATGCTATCCCTTACTTTATTGCCTGATTGGATGATCACTTTGATAGCACATGTTCTATTGTTATTTTCATATGTAATATATTTTATACTGCTGTGACGAGGGTAGCTTGTTGTTGTATTTATGCAAGCGAGCCGACTGCTATTTTCTCATCGGTGCGGTGCACAAATAAACACTAAACAATTCCTAACAAAGTGTAATTTCGATCTCCCTAGCGGATAGCAGTATTAACACAATGCCTGGCTAGCGTGCATGCAAAACTCTTCCCATTTGTTTTCTATCCCTAATATGTTTCTGTCTTTGCGCAGTTTTTAACTTGTCTTTTCACCGCGATTCTGTTCAACGTGGGGGGATTCTTATTTCCTGATACCGTTAAGCTCAGAATGCATTTCGCTGCAGTGAGATAAGGTATTTGTGTGTATCCAGGAAAACCGCTCGCGGTAAACTAGCCAGAGCCAGACAAAGACCACTCGTGCCAAAAAGATCGATAGCTCGGCAAGCGCAGAAGGGATGGATGGATTTTGTTGTATCTAATGAGCGCCGCACTGCTTCCATTTACCTTCACTAATAATGGAGCTAAAACATGTAACCTCTCGCAGATAGACTACCCTGATAAGCTCCTCCAACTCCCCTCGAAGTTCTTCCTCACAGGCTTCGATGGCATTTTCATACTTCAAAATTTGTAAGAGCTTAAAGACTCCGAATAGAAAATTTAAATTAAAGACACTTCTTCCCATCTGATTACGGCCAGGGGCTACAATAACGACATATCTCTTCCTCTTAATTTACTAAAATGTGATGTTTTTTGTAGATGGTTATGAGAATATATATTTATTTTCTTTAGGCGCAACGAGCGAAACAAAAAAGCATTTCTTTATTGTTTTCGTGAATGCAAATCTCAGTTGTTTTATCTTTAGTTTACCACATAGAATTAAAAAAAAAAGTTGCAACCGGTTACATTCTGTGAGATTGCTTTGTTTTTATTTTTTTCATTCTAATCTATTTCACAATACTAACCGATTTAATCCGTATGTAAACAAACATCTCCGTAAATAACTTTCTTCGGTTTGATCGAAATTTATTAACCTGAAAGTCGACTGCTTCTTTTCTCAGTTAATTTAACAAATAGAAGTTTCACGTTCCCTCTAGCGGTGTATTTAAGTAGTGTCTTTAATTTTACAGAAGTAATTTCAAATATTGTACAATTTAATGATATTTATTATAAGGTGTGTGTGAAATTCGATTTCAAGTTAGAGAATATACTCATATATACCATATAATGATAAAAGTAAAAATAAAAATGATAAATGTAAATAATGAAGAAAAAAAAAACACTAAAAATGAGTAACAAAAATTACATCAATTAAGTGAATAACAAAAAAGAAACAGTAATAACTGACAAGATATTTTAACAATGCTCATTGTTAAATGTTAACAATGCTTATTTTTAACAATGCTCATGCCAATTAAAATTCCTTAAAATTTACAGCCATTGAGAAATTTTCGTGAGTGAAATTTCAAAGTCAGTGACATTTTCATCAGGACTGTGTTGGCTTTCCTTTCCTATTCCATGAGACATAAAAAATGAATTAATCAGGAATGATACGACGACACTAGAAGATATAACAAATTAGAAATCTGACTTTATCATTGCATGCAACCTTTTTAGCATTCATTGTATAATGAACGTGGTTGTTATTTGGAATTACAACCGAAGTAATTAAGGCTATGAAAGTATTATGTCTTTATTATGATTCAGCATATGTTGTCTGAGAGTGTATTTTGTTTGATTATTGTGTGCATCTCTTTGGCGGGTTTTACGAAAGAAAAGAAAACGAATTTCCGGTAGAAAACTCTCCACAAGTATGAGACCAGCTAACCCACTCTCAGGCAAAAAGCTTTTACAAAGATTCTTCGCTTACTAAACGAGATCAGAACCCAGATGTTTACAATCAAAGTGCATTGTTACGAAGCAAGCTATATCAGCTTACATTTTAAATATCTGAATGGCTACATGGTAGCCATTTACTGTTGTTTTATTAATATAAGAAACGATATGATTATGATTTACGGAGGATCGCTAGTCTCACGTTAGTTTTCACATTTTTGTCGTACGTTTGTGCAAATTAGTTGATCCACTTGATCATCGATGAAGCCTTTTAGAAAGTCGTAACATTCCATTCATACACCTCCAGTTTAAATAGGACAACAATGTTCGCATATGAATAGTGTGCTTTATAGGCTAATTGGCTAAGATGCATAAAATTGGATAGTCGTAATCACTATAGGATACACCCGTCTATAACATCTGCAACAAAACATTCATTCATATGTTCACAGGACATCCACAGATTCCGTATGGTCCCTCCGATGCTCGGTGATATGCAACATCAGGCCTCGCCATGTAGTCCTGTTGCATGCTTTTCCGGAGGTCAACTCTCTGAAGATCACTCACTTCACACTATCAATCCATCCATTTCATTGATTATATACCCTTTCCTATTTTTCCAGGAACTTTCCCTTCTATTACTGTTCTGACAAGTCCTCCTTCCATCATCTCAATGTGTCCGAAATATTTTAACTTTCTTCTGTCAATATCCTTAAAGAACCTTCAAGTTCTACTGATTTTTTCTAACACACCCATTCATTTGCGTACCTTTCAGTATATGATATCCTCAACAGCCTTCTGTAACACCTCATCTGAAACATCAAAAGTAGCTATTCTTTTCTTATCTGACTTCTTTGGGCTCCAAGTCTCACATCCATAAGTCGGTTTTGGAAAAACAGCTGCACCCCAAATCCTCAACTTTGTTTCCATGGAGATAAATCCATCCTTCCAGATTTTAGACAAGTCTCTGACTGAAGTTTTAGTCATTCCTAATCTTCTGAACAGCAATTATTCACATTAATAATGTATCCCAGGTTCTCAACAAAACGTACCTCGTGGTTACAAAAATGGTACGGACATTTCCCACAGAACTGAAGAAAGTTGTAATCTATTCCAAGAATTTAAGTAAGCAAATATCCAAGTAGCCACTACTGTACACTTTTTCAAATTCTTTCTCATAATAGAAGAGATCGGGGGGGGGGAGAGTTTATGGTGGCTTACATTTTTTTAGAGCAGCAAGAAGTTTTAGGGGTTTCTGCATAGCTTAGGTGGCCAAGAAACAGCGTACTGAAGATGCAAGGGCTTCATCCTAAGTGGACGAGTCATAGGAATGAAATGCGAGAACCAATAAAATATTAGCCGCCTTGCTTTTCAATCGATAATATACAATTATCACGGCAATATACATTGTACAACTGAAAATTAATAATTATAAAAGGATAATGCTTGACAATAAATACAGATATGCGGGATTGGAAAAGAATTCCTAAGCAACATATAGACACAACTTTAAATGACTTTTAGTGGAATACTGAATACCATATAACGCACAAACTGGTTGCTACGTTGTGCTGCGAACCTATTGAAAACAACAGCATTATGTCCCGTAATCTTCAACCTCTGTGCAAATATGTTCGACACACAAACGTTTGAAATCTCTCCTGATAGTTGTCTAATTAGCGAATACGGCAAGATGAAGAACGATCTCCTCACAAAGTTAACATGTTTCTCTCTCTCTGTCTCTCATCCTCCTCTTTCCTCCCATGTATGACCATCTTAAATCAATGAACTTATTCATTAAGGCGACAGAAACGCTTCTAGTACTGAAATTCCCTGCGGGGAAAAATGGAAAAGGAGATGACAAAGAATCCCTTGTTACCATTCTCAATAAAGGCTCACTTAACTTTGAATTTCCTTGAAAATTTTGGTCTATCACTTATCATTTCAAAGCATACCACAACAATGAAAAGGAGCGAAGACTGTATTCACCTGGGGAATTGCTGGTGAAGTTTCCAAGTTGGCTGTTGCAATTACAGGACTTACCGAAGATTCATATGATTGTTTAAAGCAACGCTACCTAAACGTATAATTTGCGATGTCTGTCTTATTTTACAGAGATAACTTAATGCAATCATGTTGTATTGAATATCTATTTCGTGAACTGATTTACTGATGCCTGTCTTATGTATCCTATTGATCTTTTCGCAGCTCTGTTGCGTTAAATTTCCATTTTGCTGTAGCATATTATTAAATAAGGATTCTTCATACTTCACGCTCTTTCAAAGAACATAAAACAGATATAAGCTAATAAAGAAGTTGATTAATTATACAGTACGTATGCAAGATTGTTCTCAAAATGATGTGGAAAGGAACAAGTTTGTGGTGAATACCTGTTACAGAGAAAGAGTATACTCATTATCTACTGTAGGTAGCCATGGCAATGCTCTTTTCAAAGAGAATAAAGGATGCGATCAGTTCGTGCTAACGCAACAGACAAACCAAACAAAAGAGCTAAGCACATGGAGAGTCGGATATGTACAGAGGTAGGATTCGTTTCTGTATACACAAGACAAAACAAAATTCAAATTCACTTTAAGCTTATTAGCGTGTTTAGCGGACTCTTGATGAATTGTGAGCTTGTTGCTGTGCGGATGTTATTACCTGTAAAGGTGAACAGACGTGGTCTTCCAAAGCTTATTTCATCATTCAAGTCGTCATGTGCATTTTTGCATATTCTGACCACACGGAAACTTTGCCCCTGCTCACACATCCACTATGCCAATCAGACCGGTGAACTAGTTTTAGCATTTGATGTCGCTAATAGACTGAGAAGCACTGAGATGGTCGATATAGCTGATGTAATAATATGAAACTTTTTTTTTATGGAAACTGTGGTTTCGTCTCTGAAAAACACACAAAAACGATAAGTCACTATACAGGAGTCATCAAGGGAAGAATGGAGAAAACGTGTGTGAAAGTTCAGCTATGGTATGCAAGTGTAATAAAGATATGAATGGCTTTGAACATGATTATACATCTGGCGAAGGGGTTGCAATATACGCTTCGGATTCAGACCTTTTAAGTATGTCTGGGGAGGGAAAAGAGAAAGTTCTACAACAAGGTCGAATAGATTGCATATCTAATTAAAAGAATATTCCATATGGTAATTTGTTATCTCTATATACCCACGGATGTGCCTTACACAACTGTCTGAAAAATTCTACGGAAGATTGTGTATTTCTATCCAGTCAAGATAACCCTGAGTTTTCCCGCAGGACTTTGAAAGTCGACTGACATTCGCTTTATCATTCCTTGCTCGAGTGGAGTTGAACGCTGCTTGGCTGTGGAAGATATTTGTGGGGAGATGAGGCTCACTTTCACCTGAACAGGGCTGTGAATGCCGGGTATGATTTCCAGGTATGAAACTATACAATGCAACAAATTCCTTTTCATTCACCCAAAGTTACTGCCTGGTGCTGGTTTACAGCTTCGTTTATCACTGGACGATTCTTCTTCTTTGAGGATATTCGCCAGTCTGGTCCTGTGACCTGCTCCGTTACTGTGGGTGGTATCGCGATATAATAAACAATTTTGTTGTGCCACAGCTACAGCAGTGCCTGTGAGTGGATTCAGCTATTTTGATGCAGGATTGGGACCCTGCATACATTGTTCATCTCATTCATCTGATCTGATCCCCCCCCCCAACTCCGACCCGTGACTTCTGAGGATTTCTCAACGACAGGGTTTATGGGGATCATCCTGATAACTTGCCAGTGCTGAATGATAGCATAACACAGCATATGCTCAACATCAGTCCCAACCAGCTGCGTTTAGCCGTCGAACACTCTGTAAAGGATGCAGTTTGTGGCACACCGGGAAGGGCAGCACGTTGAACAATATAGCCTGTGATGCATAATGGAAATGAATAAAATGTGTTATTATGCTTTTGTTGTTTTCTCCTTTACACACAGAAAGAAAGAAAGAAAAAACATCTAAATTCAGTGCATCAAATAGCGCCCCTGGTGGTTAATTTTGGGGATACTTTTTTTTTCCCTCAGATGTCGCTCCCGCATGCCGTACTATGTATTCCTGCAAAGTTTCTCATCATTTGGATCAATGGGGGTGGCGCTCCACAAGGCCTTAAACAGGATTTTGATTTTGATCACCCTGTTGATATGATTACTGGCAAACTTTCCGAAAACTTGCCTGCCACAAATATCCCCTTACAAGAAGGCAACTGTCCACTGTATTAACATGACGGACTCATAATAAAAGGCCACTGATCGACTGATTGTCGTGAGGTGACTTATCGTATGGCCCTACGATTTTCTTCTTCAGACTTTACGTTACTGAATATCTTTTGGAAGGAAAGGACGAGGTGTATGTTAAGGATTTGTTCATCGCCTACTGATGTCCGTCAATCTGATTGATGAGTGAAAGAAAGAATTAGTCTAGACCATCAAATCACAGTGTGCAAATGTTGCGTACTGTGTGAAAGAAATCATTTCCAGTTAAGGCCTGCTTTTTTATTTATTTAATTTTATTTTATTTTATGAGATCGAACTCATGAGAATTGCTGCGCTAATGTAGATGTTTTTATTAGAACTATACATTTAGAATGTTGTCAAGTTTCTTATAGCAGTGTGTGCGTGTGTATGTGTGTGTTCTTATTTCCCTAGTTTTCATTGCTCTACTGACCTCGTAAACATTGGAAAATTTAAATGTTTTACATGTCGTCCCATTCTCCTGACTCCATTTCCATTAGTCAAACACCACCGTATTCAGCCTTTGATATTCCCAAAGAAAACTCTTTACTTTGCGCAAACTCCGCTGTACGACTGGGTTTGTGTACTGATCATCGTCAGCGAGTTATTTAAATCTCAGTTCGAGTTTATCGTACAACACGCCTCCAGCAATTGTTCACCGCAGACGTTCGGCAAGCAACGCAAGCACGCACGCTGTTTCATCAGTAGGCAGATAATGCGCGTGGTATGATAGCTTGATATGGAAATTTGGTCTTGGGAAATCCGTTGAATTTCGTGCATATTTTATTTTATTTGTATGCCCCGAAAGTAACCCGAGTTTAATTTGTGACAGGAATGCGAAAATATTTGTAGATCTGACTGATTTAAAAACGTGCGTTCTTGTCATTTTAATTTTAATTTTAACAAGAAAGTAAAGTATACTATATAAACGGAATAGATAGAATATTAGCATTCTTTGCTGCATTATGGGAACATTTCGATTTTCCATTTTGGTGGACGTGAAAAAAATATGACAAATTCTTTGTGATTTGGAAAACATTCTGTATTTTAAGTTTTGAATAATCAAATTTATTAAATAATTATTAACTATAATTTCATTAAGGTGAATAATGACTGGCAATAAATAAAACCTGTTGTCGAATAAAAACCATTGAATTTGCAATCATCGTTGTTCAACATTTTAATCTGCATTCCAGTGTATTATGTTGAGTGTGTTATTAACGACTGTTTATCTGTTTAGCAGGAGGCAAACCCTGCCATCCCCAATATGAGACTTGTAACTCACCTTTAGTTGAAATCACGGAATGAAACCTATCCCATAAGGATGAAAATTTGGGTTGCACTTTCTTATCTCATCAAATGAAGAGTCCATGCAAAATTTAGTAATGGTAGGTCAAACGAGGTACATTTAGAACACAGAAACATTTATTTTGCTGTAAATGGATTCCCATTATCAGATTTCGTTAAATTAATTAAGTTGCTTTGGTGAGAAATGGTGTAAACTGATTGAAGAAAAACAAAATAGAAATTCAAACGGCAGTTTGGATTTCTACATGTGTTTTTTCCTCTCTTTAATATTGTATTACTAAGGAATTTCTTTGTCTAGCGACCAGCTTTCGAGTAAAATAGAATCCGTTTATTTCTTTTTTCCCCTCAAAATCTTGTTTTTCTTTTGGTCCAAATATACTCGCAATATCGTAACATCATTCTCAAGTAATTTTTCATCTTCTCAGCTGCACAGAATTGAAAATGATTATTTTCCTCTTTATCTCTTCTTTAAGATACCGGAGTCTAAGATAATGTGGATGTTCGATCCTGAAAACAAAGCCATGTATCTCATTTGCATGAAATGTGTTGTCGCTTATGGAAAAGAAGCGAAAAAAAAAAAGAATCGATGGTAAAAATAGAGCGACAGAATAAAGAATGCTTTAATAGCCTGTTTTTAGCGCGTTTATTTCAGTTTCCCAAATCCCACCTCTCATTGTGAAGTCTATTTCATTACGCTCCCCCTGGTTTATGCAGTGTTCGACGTACACCACCAGGAAATCAATTCCTCCCCGCCTCGGATTCCCATGAGAACATATAATGCAGTGGAAATTGTCTTGCCAAGACTTTCCTTGCATTGGGAAAGCAACTTATGTGGCTTTACTCTCGACTTAGTATTCCAAACGGATGGTCGAAATCTGGACCTAGTTACTTAGGAGTCCCTTTCATATGCAGAACTAGACTGTGGGAGGGTGACATGAATTATGAATAATGCTAAACTGCGCGAGGAGTTAGTATTAAATAAAGTACAGGCTTTCGCTCACATAGCAGGGGCTGAACATTATCGGTCGAAGCGATTATAGACTGGGAACCGGCTCAGTGATGGATCAACTGGCGGAGTTCTGTAGTAGAACTATTAAAAATTCATGCCCGCGTTTGTGTATACAGTAAACTTCGCAACACTTCCCCCTACTTCAAGTAAATGAATACCTGTTTACGTGGCCAAAAAGTTCTCTACAATTTCAATCGCTTCTTCTCCAAAATTAAGTTACAAAAGACATTTGAAATTTCTTTAAATTTAAGTACCGCTTGGAGTGTTAAGCGGACTAATGACTTAGTAATTGTGATGCGCGCACTTACATCGTTGGTGTAGACAACCATTCACTTGCGAAAGAAACCAATTAGAAATGCACTTAATCGTCTTCTGTTAATAATGGAGTGATGCTTTGTTTGCTTCGTGTTGCGCCAGACGACCTCATCGGATTAAACTCAAACTTCAAGACGTCTAATTAAGTAATAAAATTCCCCCAACTTACAGTTGTTGTCGTAAGGTTTCGTCTGGCCAGGAACTAAAGTAATTGTGCATCTTTCTACCGTCCAAAAATAATAAACGCAATCAGAATACTGCAAGCATTTAAAGAAGTTTATCCATTTACTCTTTAGTATTTTTCCGTGCATACACAGAAATAACACCTATTAAGAGTATATAAAGTATCTCTGTATTTCAATACCCCCAGCGACAAACATACTGTCTGGATCCTAAATCTCCATGTGAAATGTCACTTTGAGATGATGGCATTAAACCAGAAATAATCATTTCCTGGTTTAATGCCATCTTAAATTCCATCCTAGTTTAATGCCAACTTCTCATCCACAATTTTATTAGCTTCTTCTCAAGAATACTTGCATAAATCTTACCTGGAATGCTCGGTAGTGAAATTCCTTTGTAATTCTTACATTCAGGTGACTGAAGTAGAACTGTCGCTCTGCTTCAGTCATCTGCAATTCAGAATTCGACCTCTGTCTGGACCTTCTGACTTATGGAGTTTAACTACTGCAAAAGTTTTATATCTGCAGATATGAGTATTCCTGGTTTAATGCCATCATCTCAAGGTGACATTTCACATTTTAGGTTTTTCTTTTCTTCCTTAGGTGTTGTTATATATTCCTGATGGCATTCTTCTCGAATGTTTTCTACAGCTGTACAGGGCACAAAGAAATCCTGGAGAATATCTTTATCTCCAAGTTTTTTTTTGTGCCCGGTTGATTTTCTTTGATTACTTTTACTGTACACTTTCTTTTCGTTCTAAAGATTTTTCAATAGTCTCCAGAACATTTTATCAGCTTCATGATATTTATGTTTTATGTTCCTAACAGATTCTACCCATGACTTCTGTTTGGCTATTTTTATACACTTAGTGTCTTTCTTTGTATTCTCTGAGTGCATCCGTTGACTTTACTTGCAAAGAACTTTTATATACGTTCTTATTTTCTTGGGCAGACTATTTTAACATTTGGCATCCATCAAGAAGTTCTGATTTTTCGATCTTCGAATACAACTTCTCCAAATGCCTCAATCAACTGACTGAATCAATCAACCTGTTTAAAACTTTTTCTTCATATTTTCCCCCTGGGTCGCTAAGATTTTGTTTATTTAGAAATTTATTTTTTTAATATTTCATATTATATTATATTATATCTACAATAATATTAGAATCTGCAGTTTTCCTATGAAAGCTGTTAACGTTTGATTCTTTCCATACTGAGTTTTTATCCTCCGCAAAATTAAATAATGATCATTTCCTACTGAATAAAGATCATTTATTATATCATATCCACTATACACCCCCAATATTCTGAATCAGTGTAAAGATATCTCCATCAAAACAGTAACAAGTCAATAAAGCAGTCATTTTTCTTAGCTTGCGTCTTCGCTCTATGTAAATGGATGCCCATCCATGTTGGAACTTCAAACTAGTAATAGATATTTCAAATCCTGGGTATTTCATATCTAGCAGTTACTCACCATATTAGAATATCTGTTTTCACTCCCTTTTTTGTTCAAAATTTCCCAAACGTTTTTTATAATATTCATTTCCCATGCCACTTACATCTCCCCAACGAAAACTAGCTTCATCTATTTCATTATATCAGCTGTCCTATCTAGTGACTCGAAAAATTCTTCTAATTATTCCGTAGTAGAACCTTCTCTTGGACCATAGGCATAAATAACTTTCATTGTACATTTTCGCAATACAACTACGAAAATTAGCCATGAGAACGTGCATAAAATAAATATAGAATAAATAAATACATGCATAAATAGATATGCATGCATAGTATTAATATACTTTAATACTTATTTGATTATTTTAGATGAAGATCAACTGGAAATAAAAAGAAAGTATTCTACATTGCCATATTCAAATTTTTGTAGCTATAGCATTCACTCATGTATAACTTTTCTAACAAAAAAAAGAACCATAAAACTTGAGTGAAAATAAATAATTGATTAATAAAATTAAATATTTGCACGTGTACGTTTCACTAGTTGTTTCTAAC
Organism: Typopeltis vanoorti; assembly: GCF_054136105.1. NCBI lineage: Eukaryota > Metazoa > Arthropoda > Arachnida > Uropygi > Thelyphonidae > Typopeltis > Typopeltis vanoorti. The sequence continues at coordinate 85,056,975 of NC_143571.1, forward strand.
ATTGTCAATGGCATTTTAACAATATACACTCAACGAATACGAGAAAGGAATGCCCTCGAGAACAGGTCAGTCACGAAGAGCAACAATAGAGCTCTTCGTGGTAATCTTTTATTATTACTGCTGACAGGAAGATGGAGCGTTGTACCAAAAATGTTCAAGGATCATATCTGCGTTATTTCATATTTCAGATCTCGTAAGAACTTCATCTACTTCCAATTAAGTGTCTGCGCTTTGAAGTGAGATGTGTGCTTTAAACTGAGATATATGCTATGTTAACAAAAGAATTTAGACGCCTTACGTGCCATGCAAATTTCAGATCCTATCACATGCAAATATTCAGGGAATGTCTGCATAAATCTGATAACAAAAGGTGGGAGGTACTGCATGTTTTGCACTTTACTCGATGTCGAAATGCCACTTTCAACTGAAATGATAGATTTCTAATGTGGGATAGTGGTGGGTGTCACATCAGTTGTCTTTCTGTCTGTGACATTGCTACCCTTCTCAGTATACCGAAATCCATCGCTCAGATGGAAAGTTGATGGAGCTACCACAGCATGAAAATGACCAGTGAGACCATCGATACTCACTGACCAAGATCGATGAGCTCTGTCGTTGAGTGTTCGTACATCTCGAACGACATGAACTGTGAACCTTGCAGTCAACCTGGAAAATGCGACAGGACATCTGGCAGCACTAACACTATCCAAAGAGAGTTTCATAACTTAGGTTACCAAGGCAGAGCTGCTGCGAACAAACCACACACCCCCACCTCAACGCCAAACGACGTTTTTACTAGTAGCTTTCACACCCCTCCTGGACCGTAAATACTTGGACAACGGTTCTGTGGAGCAACGACTCACACTTCTAAATATTTCACTGTGATGGTTGTGTTTAAATCGGGAGATTACCCGGGAAACGGTTCCGGCAGGACTGCATCATTCCGACTGTCAGCTTTGGTGGAGGTTTGATAATGGTATGGAAGTATTTCAGTTGAATGGGTCTTGGTTGATAGGTGGACGTGCCCAAAACCATGATGTTTGATGGCTACGTGGACATCCTGGACAACTTCATTGTTCCGACGCTGTAGAAGTACTTCGGCTCTGACACATGCATCACGACAATGTTCCATGCCATACTGCACTATGTGACCAAAACTGGTTTCCAGAAAACGTTAAAGTGTTGGACTATCCAGCTCAGAGTCCAGATCTCAACCCTCATCGAACATCTTTGAGACGAATTAGAGCGCCGAATTCGCTCCAGATCAAAGCGGCTGTCATCAGCATCAGCAATGAGAGTAGCTTTGGGCGAGGAATGGAAGAATACTCCTGTTGCGAGGTATCAGAAATTGGTTGAAAGCATGTCTCCAAGGGTAGTTGTTGTCGGTTGTCGTTCAGGCCAAAGGTGGTCCCATTCCGTACTAGAAATGAAATTTAAAACGTATTTTTTTACCACAACCAAGTGATCAAATACTTTTGTCGGTATTATGTATGTTGTAGCTTAACTTTCTTCCTCTTGATGATTTGGACTTTTATCCAAGGCTTTTATTTTCGCTAAATTTTTATGTTCATCTTCTTATCTAAATAAGGTAATCTGCGCTGACTGTGTGAAATAGTGAGTTTCACATTGATAGGGATCAGTGAAGATGATCGATAGAATAGAGAATCCTAGTGGATTTTAATTTGCCTGTCGACCATGGAAACTTGTTTAGAGGTTTTTAGACTGTTCTGATCCCAAGTTATAATAGGATAGCTAAATCTCTCTCTCTCTCTCTCACTCTTCTCTCTATTATCTTTCCTTTGTTGTAGGCTAGAGATATGCTGTGTCTACAGTCTTGTTGGTACAGTGGGTTGTTGTATCTGGTTAGCAAAGCCTATTGTAGAGTCTCCATAACTTAATCGGTAGAGACGAAGCCCTTTGGTCCGAAAGACCTGGGTTCGATTCCCGTTAGTGATGTAAGACCCCTTTATCTCGTCTCTTCGACGAAAGGTGAGTTAGCCGGTCTCATAGGAAGGTAGGGGGATTTTTTACCCCAGAAACTCGGGTTTTTCCTCCCTCAGAATGGACATACCAACTATAATGGACAAACCGGCCCCTTGAACACCCAATTTACAGTCAGGAATAACTTAAGAAACAGTCACTGTCTGCTATAGGCCTGATTCGTCAGCTATGCCCATCCCTAGCTCGGATGAAATGGGGGCGGGTAGATTGAGATGGTGCCGTACCACCCCGTAAAAGGAAGATGTGCTGGTTTTGAGAAAGAACTAAAGTTACAAAATTTTCAAATTTCTGAGCAATGTGAAGTAGTATGTATGTATAGATAGCATATGTTCTTTTTTCTGTGTGTGTAGGGGAGGAGATTATAATGGACTGAATACAAGAGGAAACTATGTAATTGCTTTTGTAAAGTAAGAAAGTTACTGGAGAAGGGTAGAGCTGTTTTCTTTCCACTTCAACGATAAATCTAATAAAACTAAAAGTTTAGCATTTCCACAATTTATGGTATGCTGCACAAAGGGGATCCAAGTTTCCAAGTTTCTGGACTTTTGATCTATAGTCTGGGCGTTAGCGAGCAGAAATCTTTCACCTGGACATACTTAAAGAGAGCAGATCAGAGCAATTGTAACTGTCATTATTATCGAAGTGATTTAATTCACAGTGTTCGCCGCGAAGTGTGGATCTTTTAAGAGCCTTAATGTGGAGAAACGTCCGTTTATAAATAATTAATTTCATTAGTAAATTATTTATTTTCATTCCAAATTCAAGTAGTATTTTGTTCAAGAAAGCTGAATCATGAGTTAAAATATATTAATCTTCACAATAAATATTAATAATAATACATTTCAGGAAAGCTATTATATGATTTTTACAATCATTGCTTGTTGCTACATATTGGTACTTGGTTCTACTGCATGGTGTGTGACATATGAAATGTAACACTATTATAATAACTATTCTAAATGCGATCCTCCTTTTTTGAAGATGGCGAAGTAGTTGACAGTTTTTATCGTATTGATCGTATCGAATACTATAATTTCTAGGATGGCTCATCTTTTATTACTTTACGAATTATTATTATTATTCACGAACGGTTATACGCTGGTATCGCTGCTCTCGTTTTTATAGTTTGAAAGTAGTTCTAACTCCTGTTTTTAATTTAAAAGTAATTATACTTGTCACGCTGAATACAGTGATATATAATGCACCGAAATCGGCTAAGTAGAATCCAAATTTTGAGTGCTGAAAATTGAACAAGGACGTCGCCATCTTCACAGTCACGTTACAGTTTCACAAGGGAAGAAAGGTGAGTCATGAAGTGCAACAAGTGCCTGAAGGATTTGTCGTTGGACGGAAATCATATAACCTGCAGGAAATGCCTTAGGAATCTTCACTTTACATCTTCCACAATTTCAGAAACAAACTACCAACGCAAATCTAATATAAAACGAGAGGAATGGAATACTGCAGAGAGAACAAAGAAACGCTGCCACCCATGGCACAATCGATTACACTGGAGGCAAAAGCAGACGATGAACTGAACATACAAAAAAAACAAAAAAAAACAGGTGAGTATTATAATTTGAATTCCGTAAATTTATTACTAGGAAAAGGTTTCAGAATATAAAAGCTAGCTTAGTAGATCTTGTCCAAGAACTCTTTGATAAACAGAACAAACAAATAACAAAAAATAATTAGCGAATATGAGAATTTTGTTAAATATATTATTATTATTATTATTATTATTATTATTATTATTATTATTATTACATGACACCTCCAGGGAGTTCAAAGATTCATCGAGGAAGGACACCTACTCTACAACTCTGTGTCTACCAAACGCAAATACAATCATCACCAACGCCATTTATCGCCCACAACCACCACTAGAATTTCACAGAGAATCACAAACATCCATGCCCAAGGCGGGATTCGATCTCGCAACCTTTTGGCTGGAGAGCGAATCCGCTAACCACTGGGATAACCAGGACGGCAAAAGGGAGAAAATATTCTACTCAATATAAGTCGACGTTATCCTGCACTATCCGAGACTTGCACAGAGTTACCGTGTCGGATTATTACGGCTTGTCTTCGGTCACAGCCAACATAGCGATAAATATAATAATTCAACAGTCGAAGAAGTCTTTCAAACGATAAAAGACATTAAAATTAGCATCAGCATACTAACTATTTGAGGAAAGTGACATCCGAATTCCGTCAAGAATTTAATTCCCTAAAACTACAATGCGAACTTTTAAATCAACAACATAAAGAAGATCTTGTCATAAACGGTCTTCCTGAAAGTGCATCTACAAAAAATCTCAGAGACCTAGTTTTAAAGTTAGGCCATGCATCCCACTACAGTATACATTCAGACCATAAATCGGATTCCCAGGAAGAACAAAAAACAAGGCTTGCCGCGACCAGCACCAGTCATAATTCGTCTGACAAGCAAGTCCACAAGAGACAATCTCATATAAAATCCAGAAGACCTGAAAAAACAATTGCCAAGGACTTAAACGCATCGAAAAACAATACATCAATCGTTCAATCAGAGTATTTAACACAAATCAATCATAATCTGTTCTACCAAACATACAGACATACATAGGCTGCCAGAGTGAAACAAAGAACTCCTAATTATTTCATAAAGAAGACCTCAACACAACAAAAATGAATGTGAACCATCAGACAAATGTAATAACACAAGAATACCTCATATTGTACTTTTCACTCGCTTGATGCATGGAAATAAGACACAGTATAAACGAGAGGTCTCTCCATCCTGCATATTAACAACAGAAGCATTGGTTAATGCTACAAGCTTATCTGAAGAATTACACCAGTGTTTTTGATATATTGGTCCTAACAAAAGTATCCGCTACTAATGATGAAGCAACTGCTTTCTAAATTCCAACTTTCAACAACATAGATCAATCATGCCGCCAAACAAAAAGAGGGATGGATATTAATATTTATCAAACATTAATTAATAGCAAAAGAAACTGTTTATCAGTTTGAGCATGCTGAAACCCTTTGCATCAAAATCATTAATACCACCAATCGACAGCATCTCATAATACTAAATGCTATTTACAGGCCACTAAAGTTAAACGTGATAAAATTCTTGCATGAACTCAATTGCTGGCTTTCACGCCAAGAAATATGCTCAACCGAACACCTAATGATAAATATTGCAAAGGAAAACCAGAACAACACTGTACAATACCTAGACATGCTATCCATGTATAACCTAATACCAACCATAATATCATGTACTAGAGAAGAAATATTCGGAAATACTATCACTGGTTCCTGGCTAGATCATATAAACATCCGAGCACCACCAAATAGTTACATTGCATCAGCCATAAAGTGCAAAGTAGCAGACCATTACTTCAAGGCTCTAAACCTGCACCCCACGAAAATATCCATGCTCCACATATGAAAAGCAACACAAAACAATAATAGATGAAGAAATAGTCAACCACGAAATAAGAAAATAGACTGGAAACACATGGCATCACCCAATTCAACAGATATCTTATACAACAACATTTCCTCACACTGGATGAAATATATAAGAAAGCTGCAAAGAAAGTCAGAATTCATGAAAGACGCAAAATCTATCCAACAACTAGCAAATGACTTTAACCAATACTTTGCAGACTCAATCCAAGAACTGCACAGATATATTCCTCAATCATAAGACGTGAACCCCCACTTGGACCACAATCAAAACAGACATTATGGTTCCCAACCATAAAAGAAGCAGAAACAAATTATCTGTAATACATCAAACCAAACAAAGGCCCAGCAATTGATGGTATAAGACCTGAGGATATAAAACAACACTGAAGTAGCCTAGGCCCTATCTACTAAAATTAGTAAATAAAATATTTAAAACCGGATATATACCAAGTATGTTAAAGACTGCCATAATCACACGCATGTACAAACATGGAAAAAGAAATATAATCAGTAATTACGGACCTATAGCAACACTACCAATTATCAATCAAATTATGGAGCTGATCGTACTAAGGAAACTTGCAGCATATACAGAGAACTTTGATATTGTCCTCAAAACACAATACGGTTTTCAGAAAAACAAGAGAACAACATCTCTCTTGGCAGACTTTATGGATAATTAATACCGCCTTATATAAAAACAAAATTTCTAACGTATTCTTTATCGATTTGACTAAAGCATTTGATACACTCACACATCAAACCTTATTAGAAAATCTGAGACATGTTAGAATAGATGAGCCTCTGCACAGATGGTTTATAAACTACCTTCAAAATTGAAAGCATACCACAGGTATTGAGTTAAACCGAAGTAGAGAGCTACCAGTAACCTGTGGAGTGTCACAGGGAGCTGTTCTCTCCGCAACTCTATTCAACATTTATATGCACGTTATTAACCAGCTACCTCTCAAAGTCAAGATCTTCCAATACACAGATGCAATACAGCTATAATATCCATCCATAATAATGCAAGCATAACCCAAAGAAATATACAACATGGTATAAATCTGCTCACAAACTGGCTCACCAAAAACTCCATCCACCTAAATTCAGAAAAGACAAAATTAATGATATTCAGAAATCCACTAAATCGACCAGTTGATAATAAATATATAAGCATCCACTCTCGAACATAAAAATCACAGAGCAGGAAAACCATTACCATCACTCAGATTGAAACAATATGATACCTTGAAATATGCTTCTATGAAGATATGAACTGGAATAGCCACCTAAACCATCTACATAACAAACTCCGAACAATAACTGGAAAACTCTACAGGTTAAAAGACAGTTCCCACACGCCTAAAAACACTAACATACAAAGCACTATGCCAAAATATACTAAGATACGCTATAACAACCTATGATTTCTGTGCACCCTACAGACTAAATCGATTAATGTCATTACAGCACAAGATGATAATACTGATATTTTTACGAATAAAGAGCCAATACCGACTTTATATATACTGCAATGTCAGAACACAAAATACTAAGAGCAAAACATTTATGTAACTATGCAGCTTTGCTAAACATTATAAGTACATTTTGAATACAGGAACCTTACAATTTACAATAGCCTGAAAAGAGCCCTAAGGACATACAAGAAACACTCACCCTACACACCTTACAAAATGAAACACGATATATTAGTTCAGACTTTTCAGTTCAGCAACACGTCAAAACATTCCAAATTATCGTGTGTGTGTGTGTGTGTGTGTGTGTGTGTGTGTGTGTGTGTGTGTGTGTGTGTGTGTGTGTGTGTGTGTGTGTGTGTGTGTGTGTGTGTGTGTGTGTGTGTGTGAATTTCTCAACCTACAGCTATAGTGGAAATCAGACTATCAAACAACAGCCTACTTCCCAACACAGCAAAAAGCAATATATAATAACTAACTGGTGTCATCCTTAGACAAGTTTAATAAATAAGCTTCAAGGATGAAAGCTGAAAAATTACATCTTAACCAAGATGAACAAAAAAGAAAAAAAGATCCATATATTACATTTAGGTGCTGTAGTTACAGCGCTTAAACACATTAAATCAATAATTGTAAATATATATAACTCATTGCTGTTGCATAAATGCTATAAAAAGCAATGTTATTCATCCGTAACTATAAATTACCAACTACAGTAACTATTATTAATACATTTGCAGAAAAAAAGGAAAATATGTACGAATTTCATTGTTATAAAAAAAAACAGAAACTATATCTGTTATAAATATGTAATGATATTTAAATCATACATGTTGTAAATATGTAATCCCAATATGTAATCATAATTTTAATAATAGAAAGTTTTGAATTAAAGAAAAAAAAATATATATATATATATATATTACTATTATTATTATTTTATTCACATAATTGATACACAGTCAAAACAAGATATCATTTAAACAACAATTTGACTGGTGATACAGAACAATTCAGGTTCTACCCAAGAAGCTAAAAATAGTCTGTCAGGTAGCATCGTAAAATATGGATTGTTCCAAGTAATGCTGTTTTTGTAGGTCATATGGGGTCACTTCGTTGATGTTTAATTGTAAATATTTGGATAACTTATTTGAAATTGCACCATATGCACCGATAACTATTGGGATGACTTTGGTGTGTTTAAGCTTTTATTATTATTATTATTATTATTATTATTATTATTATTATTATTATTATTATTATTATTATTATTAATCCATGGAATCTGTAGACTCATTGCGGGAGGTACATTAACATTCCGAAAACTAAACACTAACACCTTGCACTAGCCTTGTACTAACCGCTTTCAATTCATTTAGTGTATAAAAATCCATAGGGTATTCGTAAGGTCTCTGTGTTCTCTGGTCGATTCCTAAGCTGCAAATCGCTCCCTCGTTCGGTAAAAGTGCATTTAACATAAAAGGTACCTAGCATCTTCTTACCGCTTGGCCATAGTTGTTTTGTAGCATCCGGAAACATATTGCCTTCTGTGGTGATTGACGAACTACGTAAGTTGATTCTCGTGTTTCTCCGCCTTCTTTTTTCGTGGTAAGTGCCGTAGCATTACCATGCAATGTCGTTTACGACATTAGAAAGAATGTTTAGAATTTTCTGTATCACTAGGCTGCTTTATATAAGCTCTCAAGAGTGGTCGCATTTGTAATTCTCCATTCGAACAATTCTCTCTCTCTCTCTCTCTCTCTCTCTCTCTCTCTCTCTCTTTCTCTCAGGTATCCAGTTTCTATACTTTGTATTAGTCTGCAGTTAGATCATAACAGATTCTTGTTACACACAAATATTTATATATTAGAGTTTTAATATTGTACGAAACTGTGTTGTTTTGGGAAGGTTTCGATGCTATAGTTCTTAATTGCTTTTGAAGATATTAGTATGATTAATCAGCTTTATATCGTGAACCAGTTGTAGACCAAGGTATTTTACTTTACCATGTGTTTGTCAGCTACATTTTTGCAATTGGTTTTTTGACAACTTATTGGCTTTTCAACAGATGGTGATTGAAGTCTGAGATTTTTAATCAGCATCATATATCTTTCTTCTTTTGAGCGAATGGAATTGTTGTGAACCCACTCTGAAGTTGATCTGTAACTTCGTGCACTTGTTCTGCTTCTTTCTGAAGTTGATATGGACGTAATCAATGCCGCCTGATTCAAATACAGAATTAGGTGACCATTTATGTGCAGTGTATGAATATTATTCATTTAATTAATAAATATTGTACGCAAAATGACTACTTGAGACAAGTTAGAGTATATTTCTGTTGGTGTATTAATTCCCATCTCACTCTTGTGCATTGATTACTACTTCCTGAGAAGGAATTATTTGAAATACTTAATTAATCTACTATCGATTTCGGTTACTATTAGTTTTCTAGTTAGAATGAAGTGATCTACTCTATTAAAAGCCTTGAAGAATCAGTTGGTACAATTCATTTTCTGGAAACCATATAGTTTAAGACTTATTATGTCATTCTTTTTGAAGGTAGCTTTCAAGCCTGCTGTTGACGATTGTTTTTTGTTTGTTTGTTTATTTGAGAACCCATCCAAGAGAGGTTTGTCAACCATTTGTACTCTAGTACCGTGGATGGGCAAGAAGGAACTTGTTCACATTTGAGTTGTAAAACTGTGGCCTGTACTCTTTGTGAAACACAAGAGACTTCCAGACAGAAGCAGTGGAAGGGATGAACAAATAGAAGAAAACAAATGTGTTCTATGGGTTTGAAGAGGCACTGTGAGGCAGTGTTGATTAGTTATAGCATGTTTATAAACGGATTTGACAGAGAATGGGGTATTATTAATGCTACTTCTGATGAACAGCGGCCATAAAAGTATTTATAAAAGATGCAAGCAGGGGAAAATGGACGCCTGTGCGAAAGTGAGCGGAGTATATTAATGAGAGCGGGATCATTTAGAAATCGTACTTTCCTTTCCTGTATAGTAGAATCCAGTATTTTAGTGAGCTCTTAGGGATGCCCTTTCATAAATTAGTGGTAGTAGTAGCTGATTTTAATTGAAGAGTGAAATATTCTGTTCTATATATTGCATTGATTAGATTACAGTATTTGTTTTTAGAATACTAAAGTTGCTCTTTATAACGTCGGATCCTGATTCCATCAAACCGTAGACTTTTTTTTTTTTTTTGCATTTTAGTTCCTAGCACTATTTCTTAAATCGAGACTGATGGAAAATAGATGTGATTTTCTCGCTATATGTCATATTGTTCAGATATTTTGCTAAGGGACGTTGCAGTGATTTAATTTTATTTTTTCAACCTATTTAATGAAGTTTTTTTTATTATTTATTAGCTCGTCTATGCTTTGTCATGGACGAGCTAATTGGAGATTCAACATTCTCCAATTAGCAAAAAGTGGAGATTCAACATTCTCCACATTACGAGATTGGGATAAAAGGTGTGTGGAAGAATCATTTGGCTTTTCTTTCTTCGTTTGTATTTTGACACATTTTGCTTCTTCAATAAGCATCATATATACTCGCATAAAGTAAGGTTGAGCCAATTTATCTTCTAAGCGTAGCACTTAATGTCCGGAACAAATACACTGATATGATCGATGCATAAAATTCTCGCTTTTGTCTGGAGTGATATCTGTTATGGTATTTGCAAAGTTAAGCTTGATTGTAGATCCACGTTTTTTGATGCAGGTGACTCGTAGTCAGTTGTGTTGGTTTAAGGTGATATCGCTTAGCCAAAGTACTGTTTCGTGAAGGAAAGTCATGATATTTTGATCACGCGAACGGCATAATGCTAGTAAGGTGAACTTTCTGATACTCTCCTTTCAAATGTTTATATTCTACTTTTAAATGGAACTGTTCCTTCTTTCACACTGTGCTGAATTAACACAAATATGTATTCCTCCTGCTCCTCTTCTTTTTGCTATTCTGCGGTAAGTTTATTTCTGGTAGTTCCTGTGAATAGTTCTTTTCATTTTTATACAGGTGGTTTCATTTAGGTTTAAATATCTCTATTTCGTAATGTTTTTTGGAGCTCATCATTGAGGTTTAGCCATTACTTTTTTAATACCTCGAAGAATATTGACCTGTAACTGGTTGATGAAATTTTCTGAAAGAAGTTTTTATTTAAATTCCTGGAAGTCTGCCAGGGTTTTCGAGCTTTATATTACCAAGACGAATATAGTCAACACGATTTGGAAGAATTTGCCGTAATCGTGACATATAATGTTTTCTAAGTACAAGATATTTCTCCTTGCGATATGTGGTTGAAGTTTTCCTTAAGGTCTTCTTGTATATCATAAAAACTGATACTGTTTTTCACTCTATTATTTTTTAAAATTTCCCTGCTTGAAAATAGAAATCTCTAAAGTGCGGCATCAAACATTCTGAGCTGAATATCGTTCTTTCTGGATGATCAGTATTAATAATTGCAATTATAAATATTTTTAACTTAGAGGCCCATTGCATTTTATCTCTAGCTTCCTTGTTATTTTGATAATGATTGGGAAAGGATGATTTCTTCCCCAAATACTTTCATGCATAGCACAAAATATAATAATTATTAATTTAAAAATGAGTTAAAATTCTCCTCTGCCCGTTTCGTTTCTGAAGACTATTTCTTCCATTAGCTATTGTTGTTGTATAAAAGAAATTTTAGCAAATTAAACATTCAAGTTGAATAATGCGTCAAATATTAGCCTTATTTTTTGAGTTCCGAATTTCGGATACGAGTTCTTATGACAACCAATACTACTTTAAGACCTAGGGAGTCTTCAATTTCTTACGAACATCCACCATATGTTTGTCGTGCTGCTTGTAAACCTGCCAAGACAGTGCAGATTTTTGTTTTGCTCCTGAATGCGGTTAGTATCATCAGAGTGGATGTGATTGATTCTCCCCATGAGAATCACTAACTTCTATTATTATTGGAGATTTCAGCCTTTTTTCCCCGTCTGTTATTTTTATTCTGTAACGGCACTATTATCTTGAATTTCCTTTTTGCGCTTTCAAGAATAAAGTTTTAATTTGTTTAATGCACTTTTAAACATAAGATCTTTTGTGAAGTGATTTCTTTCATTAAATTTTTGTCACATTTACTGATTTTCTTAAGATAGCGATAGGTGATTATGTAGTAGTTATAATGGGTGAGGTAAGAACAAAGCAATGAGAACAAAAATTGGAATCAGACGGCAGGTAACCTACCGAGAAGGTTTACACTTTAGCATAATTTGCATACTTAGATGAACAATGATAAAAGACTCGTCATGGGAATTGCCGTTTACAGACTATTTGTTAACGTGGATATTATGAGATTCACCTCACTGAAGACGAAAAAAAAGTAGCAGACAAACCGACTCATAGAAGTCAATATAAAAAGTATGGGGGATAGATTCTAGGAAAATTCTTTGGACACATATACATTTGAAGCCGATTAGAAGGCAAGTTATTACTTACTAATTGTTTCATTGTGTTATCATAATACTGGACAGAGTTAAAATATATATATACTAAGTTGCTAGAATTTTTATTTTTTTTTAATTATTTGAAATGTTAATTTATAAATATATGGCATCTATAGGCCACTGACTGCCCATTTATCTAGCTTCATCTAAAAGTTACATGTGAAACTAGAAATATGACACTGCAATATAAATAATTGCCTCACATGACCGCTGTTGGTAATTTACTTTACGGATTATCATACTTTTTCTTATATTTTGTATTCCTCCTTCCAAAAAAGATATGCTTTTTTAAGAATGTGAGGAATATAGATATTGGATTATAACTGTCCTGTACATTTCATTAAAAAATTTAATGGTAGTGAACCAGCAATATTAAACCCGAGACTTTCGTTATCCATGAAAAAATTCTCTTCATATGCAAAATTAGTAGCTTGTTTAAGGAATATAAAATCCACTCGCACTCCTCATTGCTGAAACCCTGGAAGCTTACTTAAAAGACATCTTACTAAGAACATACTACTCGTAATGTAGAAAATAACATTTTTTACATTCGCATAGTCCGAATGTAAAAAAAAATCCATATCCTCCACGAACAAATATAAAACATAACACACAACACTGGTCCATCACTGACCACAGACTGAAGATGAAAGAGAGAGAGAGAGAGAGAGATCTAAATGATGTAGTAAACCGTGCAGCTATTTTCATAGTCGTTTCTTTACCGAATTTTTCTGAGTGCGATTCACGTACGCTGTGCGGAAGAAATGTTTTCTCGCTACTTGTTAAGCACGCTAACTCAATTGAGAGAGGCGCCATCCTGCTTGAACTCTCCCAGTGACCCCCACGCTACCACCATCCTAACCCCATTATTCTAGAACTTTTGTTTCCGATTCTAATTCCAGTCATTTAGGAGTAATGTCTTCCGTGTTTATCTTCGTTGAGGTAACTGCATTTTTTATCTCGTAGGAAGAGCGACCTTTGCTTTGACAATTGACGTCATCATTTTCTTGTTGACCGTTTCTGTTAACGAGAGTATTTGTTTATTTTATTTTTTTTCGTGATAGTTCAATCACGCAATATTTATGAGTTATACTTGCCTAAGAATAATCTTAAACCGTGGATGCTTTGAAAGCTTAAAAGTAACAAAGAGGAAATGTCATTAGGTCGTCAAGAACTCCACGTTTAAAGATTATAAAAAAGGGTTCTTAACGAGATAAAAAAAAGTAACAAAATTCAGATCAGTTTATTGAGTTCGAAGCCCTGATTAAATCAAGTTGGTCGCTTCTGCAAATGTTTAAAGAAAGTTGAAGAGCAGAAGAAAATACTAATTTGGATCATCCGCCGACATGAAAATTCCATCCTGTCTTCATTTTTTAGATTAAGTCGTCTTTCACAGAGTTCCTCTGCACTCAATCAACCATGTAAGCGTTGTAAGTAAATACAGTCGTCCTGCTTTCAGACTGTAAATTCTGTGAATGACTGGAAACACTTTAGTAACCTGATTTAGCCTATAAACTATTATTCCGTAATCAAAAACAAGGGTGAAATATTCGTTTACGAGAATATAGGTACTTTCCCATCTTCTGATAATCCCTGTTTATCAGATTAATGGAGTTCAATTCGTTGAAGGCCATCTCACAAAACTGCGCCGCTGCACTATAAAATGTTTTATCGAGGGAATTATGAATGTCATTGGATGCTGAGAACGATATAAACGTACGCATCGTTTTTTAACATAATCTTTAACTTTCTGAAGTTAGGGATCATCAGTAAATGATTGCAAATCATAATTTGGAGTTTTAGAAAATGCAAAATTTTAAGGTGGAGGGGGTGGGGAATAATATATTTCTACCAACAGATAACAAAGCAGGGAAACCATTTCTTAGGGAAATAAAAATTCAGTTATAGATTTCTTTTTATCATTTTCCCAAAATTAATATTTTAATTCGTTTTTTTAATGACTTGATATAGGACCCAAACTATCAGACAGTAGACTTTCTGATAGTTGGGTATGAACTGGAAATGTCTCTTGCTGGTTTAAGTGCGAGCTTGCTATGAAAAACATTAAAAAAATCACTAAGACAGAATTTCTCTCGCAATATAAATAACAAGAATTGCGGAAAGCAAGTGAAATGAAATTTAAACTGAGAAACTATATTTCATTATCAAATTTCTGATATGCACTCTCAAAAGTTGTGCAGATATTATGATAGCACTGCTCCAGGACTATTCAAATCTCATATTTCTGTCTTCTAAGGAACTTCTTACTGCATCAGTCCATCTAGAGATTGATCTTTTTTTTCCTACCATCTTAGCATGCAATACTTGCTCTGCTATAATCTTCTCTCCTATTCTGTTTAGCTGTTCAGACCACCGATTCGCTCTACTCACCACATTTCGGAATGTTGTCACAGACAACAGCGTCAAGTTCTTTCCTAATATCTTCATGTTTAGTATGATATTTCCGTTGATATCATCTTACCCTAATTTTTTTCAGAACTTTTATATGTATGGTCTTCAGTGTTTTACGTCTAACCCAACTCTGAGATCCATAAGTTATAATTGGTTACTCGGATAGAGCCAGTTTAGTGTTTTGATTAATTTCTCTCTTATTCCATAGAAATTTATTCCTCTACAATAACAGCTTTGTTCTGCTGCATAAACTACGAAATATGGGCCTGGAATATAAACTATTGATCTGTATAAATGAGTAGCTAACGAACAGGTATCATAGAGTGATATATGCGGGATGTGAAAAGAAAATGTCCTACTGTTAAAATATTTTCCACTAACCTTTTGATTGTCTACTAAATAATAAGCTAGTTAGTATATAAAAAAAGTATATAAAAAAGCCACAAATGAGCCCAACAGCAAACAGAATCGCAATTAATGTTGCATAAACGTGGTGGTTTATTGTACAAGTAATAAAAGGATTGCAACAGCTTTGAATCAGCATCATTCTCTAGAAGATACGAAAAAGAGAAACATTTCGGTTAATATTTGATATCTTAAAAGACTAGTCCATATTTTTCTTCATTTTTCACAAAGAGACGGCGGCACATTTTATTTGGGGCGCTTTTCTACTTTGCAGCATTAGCTTAAACACTTTTTCAAAGTAATAGCATCTAATAAAGGAAGCGGTCTCATGACTGGAATATGCGATGCCATAAAACAGTTTGCCAACTTTCAGAACACAAAAAAATAAAATAAAATAAAATAAATAAATAAAAATACGCTTGTTCTTTGAATTCACCGAAAGAATACGGCAGAAGGCAAAGCAAATCCTTGCTTCTTTAGTTGTCTGATTTTACTCGCTTTTCTTGTGTTTTCTTTTTTCTTTTGTTTATTTCGGTGTGGACATAAAATCTAGCGGAGCCGAGCAAAGTGTAATTATACGCTCTCGAAGCTCAAATCAGTCGATTACATGCATACCCTGTAAACAGAGCTTTTCCTTCCCTGTTGTCTTTTTTTCTTTATTTATTCTTCGGTAAGTGGCTACGATCTAAGAAAGAACAGGTGTTGGAAGAAGCGAAGGGCATTTTAAAGTATTCAAAAAGCAAGCGTATTTGAAGGTAGCGAGGAGCCAGATAAGAGGGACATGTCATGAATAATATATAAATATGAAATATTACGGCTGCTTTTGCTTGCTTCAAGGGGGGAAAGAAGTTCCAAGTTTTTAATGGGTAACGCATTTTGCAGCGAGCATAATAAATGTTTTATATAGTACCTCTAGCGGCTTTATTGATTTACATTTTTTACCTCTTGGTCGGCTCTTAGAGTAGATCAAAGTTTACTTTCACAGTAATTTTTCTTTGTTAATTTTTTAAACCTCCCTTTTTTTCCCTTTCTCACCCACCCCCACTTTCTTTTTTTTTCCCACAAAGTCGGCTAGCGTGTCGTGTGAGTTAGCCAGTGATCTACAAAACGTAACCGCCTCTTTTTAAGCACCCTGATCACACGTCAGAACAAAAGAGAAATGGCAAACGATCGGAGCCTGCCTGCCTGCCTGCTACGCTTTCTTTCTTTCTTTCTTTTTTTTTCTTTTTTTGACAATATGGTACACAGTAGGTGTAGGGATCATGGGAAATTGGATTTCTCTTAAATGGTGAGAAGCGAACATGCTGTTACATACACTAAGATACTTCTATTATTTTAACGAGTTGTCCCAAAGTGTATTAAAATGCATTATATCAACAGAAAAATTGAAAAAATATATCTCGTAAGTGCAAACATCGGCATTGCATCACGTTTTGTATTGGAACATACGTCACTGTTTAATGAATGAAAAATCAATCGTTCTATTTACGAAATAAATATAAATAATTGGCATTCGAAACAAAGATGTATACAGTGCTACTCTATGTTAATGTAACAAAATTATATAAAATTAACAAAACTTTCACAACTTTTTTGGAGTAAAATTTAATTTATAGCCGGATTATTAATAATGTAATTAAAAATCTAAAAAAAGCAAAACAAGAAAAATAAAAAATAAAAGGAAAAACTATTTTCATTTCAGTATAAAAAAGTTTGCTCTATGTTCAAAGAAATACGATTATTAGCAACATTGAAAAACACGCATGCATACAAGGAGATCGAAGGAAAGGAATAGGTTGTGAGCACGGTTGTGAATCCACCCATCCCCTCACCCGAATAGCACACCCGCTCTCCAACCAAGAGAAGAGAACACATATTCTTGGTTGGAGAGTAGGTTCATTTGGTTCGCATTCCATCGCGGATAGGGGGGGTAGGCAATTTGGGAGAATTAAATTAGAAAAACCGGGTTTTTTTTTCTTTTCGTAATATATATATAAACATATATATTATATTACGTAGGGTGAGGGAAAGGTGAAAGGGTTGATTATTTATATAGGGGGAAGGGGAAAGGGGGTTGACGAGGTGCGGTCCGTTTCGACTATTCTCGGTCGTCATCTGAACACATTGGGGAAAATGGATGCTATGTCAGGTCGGGTAGGTGCTTCTGTTTTTGAAGTGTTTGTGTTATCGCCTATTGGTCGGGGTTGTGACCTCAATTTTATGTTGTGAAGCTTCCAAACCTCGGAGATTATTTAGGGCCTGTGTACGTTGATAGAGTTCGCGTCACATTTTATGGCTATTGTTTCTGATATTCTAAGCATTGTTTCATTGTCTTGTCTGTCTACTATGATGGCCTTGTCGAGAAAAAAAAAAAAAAAAAGGGTTTTTCTAATTTAATTCTCCCAAATTGCCTACCCCTCCCCCCCCTCCACACACACTCAATAGTTTTCGGACATCGCATAAAGAAGAAAAGCCGCAACACCTAGAAAAAGGTATGTGTAAATTTCTCTTCCTTATGCTACATATACGTTTTGGTAAACTTACATCTACAATGCTCTAAGAATCAATTAGTAAATAGCCAATGACATTTAAACAGGGGCACTCCTAAACTGAAGCAGGCAAAATAGCCGTAATTAAAATAGTTTATTAAGAGGAGTAACATGGGTTTTTTCCCAGAAATAATATACATAAGATATGAGTTTAAAACAAAGTTATTTTTACACTTCTTTTCTATCTTCGCAACTGCGTCTGAAATATTTTGAAACGAATTCAATATTTCTAGAATACTTTTAATGGCTGGTCGCTTTTAAACTGTGCCTTTGTTTATCTCCAAGAAATGCGATTGTATACGTTCGATTCTTGTGTTTATTCGAGCGTGGGAGGAGTCTGCATGAAAGAAAGAAAAGTAGAATGAAAAGCGTGATCACAGATGCTCTTTAATTCTAGTTAATCGGATTTAATTATAGGGTCTGATTAACACATTCATGCAAGTGTCAAAATGTATTGCAATGAAAGCCTTGCTAATGCTTACTCACAATTAATCGCAATATTACAGACAGCAGTTTTTCAGACCTTTAATCCCGGATTTATCAACGTCAGTCTGCTCACTTGTATAGTATTTAAATATGACTTCATAAATGGATAATTGTAATGAACCATGTGGCATGTCTCAACTCTACTCACACACAAATATATATATATATATATATATCTTACTGAAAGCTTTCTCGGTTGTGAGACATATATAAGAATTTTATATAACTAAGCTGGTATAGTCTCATAGTTGAATAATAATAATCTGATACATTGTAGATGAGATTTACATTCATTACTAATCAGAGATAAGTATTATTTCCGTGGATTCTGGCGTCTTTCTCTCAGTCTTGTTATAGCATCAGTTTTAGATCTCACGCGAGCCACTTTACTACAACCATACGTGTCAAGTAGATTTATTGTCATTTGGGTTTGCAGAGTTAAGTAGCATAGTTAGATGGAACGGAGGTCCCAATCTCCGGTGTATGTGATGTCTGTAATATGCTTCTGTTCTTGTTTTATGGA
The DNA here is from genome assembly GCF_054136105.1 of Typopeltis vanoorti. Taxonomy (NCBI): domain Eukaryota; kingdom Metazoa; phylum Arthropoda; class Arachnida; order Uropygi; family Thelyphonidae; genus Typopeltis; species Typopeltis vanoorti. Next base: position 85,075,806 of record NC_143571.1, read on the forward strand.
ATTTTCTGGTTGTTCGTATTATGGGACATTGCAATAACAACAAAAAAGCAACCTGAAGTACTCAATGAACACTTGAGTACTTCAGGTTGTCGTATCTCGATCCTTGTACGAAGCAAGGATCGTAGTTTGGTTAAAGAGATGGATAGGATTCGGATTTTCCATTTCTTGAGAATTTTCGCTTATCTTGCATGTAATAGAGATAATGCATGGGAGAGAAACGTTACTCCTTATGTCGCTATTATTAATTTCACAATGTGTTTGGAAAGAAGGTTTTATTACAGTTCTTTTGCCATAACCGTTATTTTGGAATGTGACCGAAAGAAATTTGGTTTCGTAGGTTATTTTCATCATCATCAATAATGTGAATGTGTGCTCGAACTCCTAATGTCGATACAATCCCTAGTTTTTTGAGTCAATAATAATGAGATTGAGGGAGTTGGTAAATACCTGTTATTGTCGACTAATTTTCTGCATATCTTCAATTGTCCGGAGACATAGGAAGTAGGACTTACAGAAAGAGAAAGAACTATAGGTTTGTAACACTACCATGAATTTGATTTTTTCATGTTAGTTATTCAGATGACTTGAGAGCTTTTGGAGTTTGTCGCGACCATTACTCTGTATCGAGAAAACATTATCGACATATTTTTCCACGGTCTTGTTCGTATCAAGTAAGTTCTCATGGCTGTTTCTTCAAATCTTTCGATATAGACATTTCCTGACATCGGAGAAGGGGTGGGGCTGTTCTAAAGCTGGAATTTTGTTTGTGGATAGGCACATTATAAACTCGGACATACAGGAAAGTTTCCATCACTGGTTTCATCCAACTGAAAGAAAAATACCAGAATATACGAAATACGTCTGGACATTTTAATTACGATTTTTAACAAAATGACCAATAATGAGTGGCAATTTTGCTAAAGCTATTAACCCGTGTATGCAACAATGTGCGTTGACTACTACCTCTTAACTGAATGAAGAAATTCAGATGTAGAAAACGAAGTATACAGCTGTTGTACAAACTGAATAAGAATTCGCACTGGTGAGATATCAGTACGGATGCTAAACGAGTTTAGCTGAACTGATCCAATCCTTTGAACAAGCTACATAATTTGAGTCTCAGAACAGAAGATTCCACTGGAGTGGAAAGAATGTATGGTTATCCCATTATACAAGGGTGGTGCAAAGAAAAATGTATCCAGTTATCGATCTTTCAATACCTCTATACTTTGCAATGAACAGTATGGGTTTACTAAGGGAGGGTCATGTTTGAGCATCTTGCTCACATTCTATAATAATGTTACTATTGAGTCAGACAAGTGGAATGGATACACCATGATAGGTTGCATAAATTGGAGAATATGGACTTTGATTATAAAATATTGCCATGGATAAGAGAACGGCAGACTGACAGTTTTCAAAAAGTGTGTCTACAAGATTTAAAGTAACCCGTGGTGGTTCGGTACTTGGCTCACTGTTATTCAGTCTGTGCATTTAATGATATTGGGAAGAATTTGACTTGCGACACACATCTGTTTGCTGATACCTATCTTTTCATTATCAGCAAGCAGATGTGTGTCGCAAGTCAAATTCTTCCCAATGATGAGTGACGTATAGGAGCTTCAGAAATGCTGCTGATATGCGGTACTTTCAGAATGACTTGAATAGTCTGGAATTGTGGGCTGAAAAAAAAAGCTATCACTTCAATGCTACTTTATGTAAATTCATGCGTTTCGGTGTGAACACATATCCAATGTATTATTATGTTAGCGGGATTTTGCTAGAAGAAATTGATCAAGCTAGGGATCTTGGAGTTTGAGAAGATAGGAAGTTGAAGTTCAAGGGCCATACAACAAATATTGCAAATACAACTCAGAGGATAATTGCAATCTTGAAACAAACCTTCACATGTAAAAATAAGGAAGTCATTTTGCCTCTTTACAAGGCCTGAATAAGACCTCACTTGGACTATTTTGCGCAGGTCTGGTCTGTGATTTCCGTTCTGATTCTGATACAGTAAAGGGAGTGCAAATGAGAGTGGTAAAATGATATGAGGATTGCGGAATATTGATTATGAAGACAGATTTAGAATATGTAGACTGCAGACACTAGCAAACAGGAGAAAGAGGGATGATATGATTGAGGCTAACAAACTTCGGAAAGGGTCTTATAGGATTTCAGTTGATGGAATTTTTCAATTTATGGAGGGTGGAAAAGGACGAGAGGACATCCTTGGAAGCTAAGAATGAATGCTGTTAAGAAAGAGATGAGAACTAGATTTTTCTCTCATAGGATGGTGTGTGATTGGAATGGACGGATACTGAATGTTGTGAGTACAAGTAGGGTGAATGAATTCAAGAACAGGTATGGCAAGAAGTGCAGGTAATATGTGCCCTCCCTCGATGAACCCTGACGGTTTCGCGCTTAAGAAGAAGAAGAAGAATAATTCGATTGTCTGCCTCTTCTTGTGTATACGATTGTATGGATTGGTTATGTTATATGCTGATAGTAGGTCTAGGTATTGCGCCGTGTTGTTATTTATGTTCATAATGTTTATATTTATGTCATCTATTATTATCAGATATTCTGAGGCGCCTTCTTCCTTGGTAGAAAGCCATCTGTTTAATTCATCAAGAAATTTTGTGGTGCTTAAATTGGGTGGTCTGTAGATTGCGTTTAATATCAAGCTGTCTTGTTTCACATTTTAAACTTTGACGCATATATATTTTCCACATATTCTAATTTACAGTTTATTTCTATTACTTCTCATTTATATTTACTAAATATTATTATTCCACTGCCTCGTTTGTCTGCAGTGTTTGTGCTGTTAAAAGTTTGACAATTGGTAGATGGTTGCCTCTTCGTTTGTTTTGGATACTTCTGTTAGTATTAAAATATCGATGTTGTTTATATCTTCTTTCAGATAACCTTGCAGAGTTAGCCAGAATTTTTGAATGCTCCTGATTTTGATATGGAGAATAGATTGTCCTCTTTTGGGGGTAGTTACTTGTTTCCATTCTATTATGGTGTTTAAAATGTAGCAACTGTCGTGTTCCGGGGTGATTACATCTGCTTGGTGGTCTGCGTTCATGTAGGTTGGTATGTTGTTCCCTGCTTTTTTCAGTGTTATTTTTAATGTGGCAGCCTGTTGAGATCTTCTACGAATTTTATTTGGATTGGCTTTGTATTTTCTGTCTTTTTAAGGAATGTTTTGCTGTCTCTTATAAATGCTGTCTCTTTTGCTGTTTCTTATAAATGCTGTCTCTTTTGCTGTCCATATAAATTGGTAGTTTTTTCTGTTTTTGCTTTCTTTGTATGGCAGAATAGTTTCTGATAGTATGATGTTAAGTAATTGGACAGGTAGATTGGGGTTCTATCATAAAATCCATTCAGATCCTTAGTTACTTATTTTTTTTTTATCCTACTAGTTTTTATGAGGTTATCTTTTGTCGAGCTATTAGTGAGTCGCACTATGAGTGGGGGAGGTCGAAGAAAACCTTCTCTTTCCCTTTTTTGAGGCAATCGATGAACTAACTGGATATCTTTTGGTTCTACCGGAGCGCGAATTTTTTCTGGCTTATAATAATAATAATAATAATAATAATAATAATAATAATAATACTCAGCAGTGCTGTCCGAATTCATACAAACATCAGCTACTGCTTATCATACTGTCATTCAATTATAATCCAGCTCTGACAAAAACGAGACCGCGCATACTCTAACTCTCTCTCTCTCTCTCTCTACAGTGCCAACAAATCAAATATAGTTTCGAATGATAGCAACTTATTATTATTATTATTATTATTATTATTATTATTATTATTACTGCATTTCTGTTGATTCCAACAGAACAACATGATCATTAAACAGATATTTATACAAGACTATTATAGGACGAGTGTGTATGTGAGATATATTAAGTTCATAAAAATGAATTTTGTGAATTCCTAGTTCCAATTATAAGCTTCTGGAACCAACTACGTTAAAAAAAAAAGTATTACGCCAATGCTGCATAATAATCTCATGGACTACTTAGAAAATTTAGTCATTCTAGAAATTAAACTGATTTTAAATTAATTTAATTAAAATTACGAATTCAAAAAAATGAATAATTAATTATTTATTATATTTATTTTGACGAATTGTAATCGTTTAAATGTTACTTTTAATGCCGAAACTTTTATAGTTTCTATATTTGACAAGAAACTCTTGTAGTTTCTCTATTCGGCTTTGAAATCATGTTGGATTCGATATCCACTTAATTTGAATAATTTTGCATTGCCGAAGTGAAGCCTTTTGACTCTTTATTTCAGTAATTCTTGGTGCCTTTTGTGATGTGACACCTTTTTAACAACTCGTATGGTAAAGTATATAAGTTCTGCATCACTTCAACCAGAGTATTTACGTTTACATCTGGGTCTGGCTCCCACTGACGAGACCTCGACAAAGGTCGAAACCGGTCAGGGTAGTGACCCCCATAATGTATAACATCATGCATGTCCTCTAAGAATTGTGTTTTACATTATGGGAAATACTAAGGATAGTGATCAGACTTACTCCACGTTTACTACGAGTTGCCCCTGTCATGAAAGGTTTGCTTACGCTTGGATCCGCCGAAACTCTTGTAGTTTCTCTGTTCGGCTTTGAAATAATGTTGGATTCAATATCCACTTCATTTGAATAATTTTGCATCATCGAAGTGAATCTTTTTGACTCTTTATTTCAGTAGTTTAAATGTTATTTTTATCATTTAACATGAGTAATACGCCAAATCACCACCAGAGCGGGATCTATTACAAGATTTCTTGTTGGGGAGTGCAGACGATTTGCTAATATTCATTTTGAAACTATCATTGCGCAGAAAGAAATCCTAAAGGAAGCATTCGTGGTAATTTTCAAATAATTATACTTTGGGAAATCCGATTTAAAACTGTCAATATATTCATATTTAGAATTTAAGAAAATTCTTCTCAGAGCAATTAAAATCTGGCTTCGAAACGACAGGAATGCCTCAATTTCTCACCTGCAGAAGGTCGCTTGTGTAAACTATCTGCAAAACGTGTTGTTAATACGTGATTTATCGCCATTTAGCGAAAACAAAGAGTCAACCCGTCGTGAATATTTGCCCTCATCAGGGGATCTAATCGATTCAATCCTCTCCTTGAGACAATAATTACACCAACAGCCACAATGGCCTCCTTCCACTAATTAAAAGAATGCTCGGCCCCTTTACCCGAGTTTCAGTGTAGTACAAAGCTCCAGCTTTCATTACACAGATTACGTAGTTGCTGGCTGGCTCCTATTATTTTCGTGCAGCACACCCTCGTTACGAGGAAAAACAGGTTGGGCGTTCGCCGGTCATTAGAGATCGCTGCATCGAAAGCCCGCTTGTAAAGCCTCTTGGGGCAGTTCGAGTGTTTATTATGCTGTTATGTGGTAACAGCATTACACTGTGGCAAAGTTCGCCTTGTGCCGCACGCGCTAAAGAGCATCCCGTTTTATTTCCATAGTCTCTTAGTAAAATTAAAACTGGTTGATTACTGCAAAGAAACACCAAAGTTCTTGTTGTTTTTATGTGAAAGTACTTAAAGATATTTACAGCCGCCAAGCCAAGCATTTGTTTTAGGTGCACATGTACATCGCTACACATTTCTTTGAGTGTGAATGTTTTCGCTGATGGGAGGAGTACGATAACTGGTAGACAGCACTGAATTTACCAAGTGATGGAAGCATTTGGGAAAGAATGTTTTACTTTTGGTCTTTTCATTCTCTATTCCCTCTGCACATTCTTTGACTATCGTTTTATTATCTTTTCCGCTGTATTATTCTTTCTCTTTCCTTTACTTTCTTCTACTTTATTTATCTCGTTTCATCTCCATCTTTCTTCCTCCGCTAAAAGTTCAATCTCGCAGCGCTTTGTCACTCCCTGTCTAGTTTTTTCTCTCTCTTAATTTGTTTATCTTTCTTCCTCATTTTAATTTGTTTATCTTTCTTCCTCATTTTAATTTGTTTATCTTTCTTCCTCATTTTAATTTATTTATCGTTCTTTTATTCCTTCTCGATCTTTTTCTTTAGCTTTATGTTCTAAATCTTTTAACGTGATGATATCCTTTCTCTTGTTCTGTTAATATTTTCCCTGCTCCTCTCTCTCTTTATCTATCTATGATGTTATAATGATCATTAAGCCTACAACTTTATCTATTGTAATCCTATTTTTAGACTGAATATTATCTCCTCTACCACTTTTATTAGCAAGAGTGATACACATCCTTATACATATCGTAGTATGACAATGATGAAAAATTGAATTTTAATCATTAAATATAATTAATAAAATAAAGCCTTACTATGAATACAGTTAATCCGTCCCCCCGAAAGAAAAAAAAACTGTAGTTTCGTATCCATCTTCTCTTCTTCCATGCATAAACTTTACAAGTCGCATCGGTTAATCGATTTACGAAATTAGGAGTTTGGTATGGTTGTATTTCTGTATTTTACATGTTCCCTGAGAAATTCGGCCTAATTGGATTCTCAGGTTTCTCTTCCTCAGCAGATATCGCCACATTCTTCAACAGCTGTCAACTATGATTTGAAACATTGATATCTTCTTATGTGACCCTCTGACAATATCCGTACAGCTGGACCAACATGGGGACTGGCGCATTTTAAAACATAGAAAATAAAATAAAATATTGCATGTGCACTACAGGTCGTACTGTTCAACTGATTTAGGCAATTCTTCGTTTAAAAAGAAGTATATAATATCTCCCGACCATTTCACATCATGTCATAGGTTTAAAAATGTAACGCAACTATAAGGAAACCTTAACGTGCTTCGTTTCGTAGTGCATCAGTAGCTCACCTTATACCCAAAGTATCTTATATCTCATACACAAAAGCACCAAACAAGGAGCTGCTTCTAAATTACATCTATCTCCTTTTCAATATTTGGCCCACCTTTTTTACATACCGGATGCTTTTTTTTTTGCGAGATACTTTACATATAAGGTGAGCCATTGATGTAGTGCTACGAAACAAACTTTGTAAGATTTGATTCCACGTTCCCCATCCACACAAAAAATATCGAAAATGAAAGAAAGTTTCTCAAATCCAACTAATTTAAATAATAATATACAGCTTCAATGACAATAGCATTAATAAACGCTTAGAAATACTAATTTCATACACTCGCAGTGTAGAAATTAATCATAAACAATTAAATTCCAAAGTAGAGCAAATACTGATATTGAAATGTTTGTGTTAAGGCTAACGAGACAAATTAGTATAAAAAAAGAAAGAAAGAAAAAAAAAGAAAGAAAGAAAGAAATAGACCAAATTTTCAACTTTTATTTTCTGTCGGTAACCCACCAGTCTAGGCTTGCCTGTATGATAATTAACTTAATGATATTGCAACTTTCCTTAGTACCGTTTTGATCATTCTTATTCGCAAATGTAATTCAATAAATAAACGTATTCGACTAGATATGCCAGATAACATACGGATAATTTTGATGAATGGATATTACCTAAAGTGGGAGGTTAACGAGTACACCATCTATTGGCTACAATTACAGGTTAATTACCAACTGATACTGACTAACTCAGTGCTGAGCAGTAAAATTACCATACAGGTGGTTAATGCTATCATTTCGCATTTGAATTGCTCATTACAGATGGCATCATGTGACGGAAATTCTCTAGTTGATATACTGATCCCTCCCCCTTCTTTGTCGGACCACCAAAGGCTATCTGTGCATGTTTAACACAGTGACACTCCACTGATCATTTACCTAAGGCTTCCCATCAAGATCCCTAAGAGTATTCTATAAATTCTGTTGATGCCCCATTTACCATTAACTGCTTTACGCTATCCACTTGGCATTAAAAGGCAAAGATTCCGTCTGGGGGTGGGGAGTGGGGGAGGAGATTATTGTTGTTTGCAAAGCATTACTATAAAGTAAAGAAGATGGGAAGGCATGTTTAATAAGATTGAAGACATTTAACATGAGAAGTGACAATGGGAGAGTAGCGTACATTAACTGGCCATGTTCTAGTACATTGGATCTTGAAGCTATCAATAAATTTCTTTGTCATCATCTTCCAGTAGCGAAACGCGACAACAAAGATCGTATTGTACTAGATAACACACTCTCTCTGCTGGCCACCATCCCTAATGAGTTTGTCGATATTAGAGACGACTTGGGCGGAATATTTTTTAATGTTTCTCGGCACAACAAAAGGTTGTTCGTCATTCTCATTTGCTAATATAGGTCAAATTGTAAAGCCACCTTTGATGGGAGCTTTCTTCGAGTCGCATCAATAAAGAATATGATTTTACCCAGTAAAAATGATGTCAGAAAGTCGCTGTCTATTTCAATCATAGTTTTTGCAGAGGAAATAGTATGTACATTGTTGTTAAAATAAACAGATTTTCACCATATCATCAAGGCGCAAGAGTAATTTAGGCACTCAGATAAAAACTAGCTTAACAGTTTCTAAAAACTCCTTCATTAGCTTAGAAAGAGAGAGAATCAAATGCAGTTCGACATTCTAAATGAATTATATTAACAGTGTTTCGAGTAAAGTAGGGAATGTTTTACCCTTGGAAACACATAAACATTGTAAATATCACCAGTGCAATATTAAAAGAACAAATATTTACTCTCTCTCTCTCTCTCTGTGTGTGTGTGTGTGTGTGTGTGTGTGTGTGTGTGTGTGTGTGTGTGTGTGTGTGTGTGTGTGTGTGTGTGTGTGTGTGTGTGTGTGTGTGTGTGTGTGTGTGTGTGTGTGTGTGTGTGTGTGTGTCAGTAATCCTACTAAATCCATTCGATGCAGTATGTTTTCCTTTCTTGTAATTTATCGCCCTCTTTCTGTATTTTCCTTCTTGAAAATTTTTACATGCATTAGTCCTGAGAAGCCTTTAAATGCACAAAGCCGGATTTTCATTCCTCTCTGATAGCATATTTACGAATTTCTGTCTATCTGTAGAAGAGGGAAATTAGATTCTTTGAAAGAATCTTCGTAAACTGCATAATGAATTCATATTAACATCTGGAATGTTATTTAAATGCAGGAATGTGTAGTAGCAAACAACCCACATTGATTAGGGCTAGTTCTTTATAGAGATGAAGTGCCCCTCTTTATAACCCGAAAATGCAATTCTATGTGGATCAATAACAAATTTCTTGGATCTACTCTTTCTTTGCTACTCTTTGTGGGTATTTCGTAACAGTTTAATGCATTTTTCTTCTTAGCTATTTCGATTTAGTCCAGTGGAAAGCAAATAACACACTTAAAATATTCATAAACATATCTCGACATGCACAGAAGCTAAATTTAGTAACCTGCATGGAAACAGTTGTTCTATGGAATTCTTACAATTCTGTTTGCTTTCAGAGAGAAATGTTTTATGAAAAAGGGGAAAGTTTCGCTTAGCTGTGTGTATGTGTTCTAAAAATAAGTGAAATTTGGGTTGCATGTTTATATATGAATATTTCACCTAATATGCAACTACGCTTATGGAGTTTTATTAGATGCGCGTGTATTGAAAAGTTACAGCCATTTTCATTAAAGCTAAGGCAAACAGAGGAATGCGTTGATGGTAGTGGTGAAGCATTGAACGAATTCCATACAGCAAATTTGTGTGTGAGTGTGTGTTCGAAAAAGAAAACGAAGAAATTAAATTCAATTATTAAGTGGATCCAAAGAAGAAATAGAGGTGAGGTTTCGGGACGTGTAGTTTCTTTAAACATAAACTCAATATATATTTTAAATATTATTAAGAAATTATTTGTATAAAATAATTTAGAAGCGACTGTCACTGTCTATAAAACTTTTCAAGTGCTCATCGTTTTTATAACTTAATTTTCGATATTTCAGTAAATCTATATTTCAGAAAAAAAATTTTAAACTCTTACTTTTCAGACGACACACTTATCGAAAATCATTCAGAACCAATTCTCATCTAAGTTCTTTAGTAGGAATTGTACACTCTTTTTCTAATAACATCATTCTATACGATGTCTCCTAATGGAACCAAAATATGGTCTAGCAAACGTAATGGGTGGGTGTGTACAAATATAAACCAAACATAACTTTACTGACATCAATTAATAGCATACTGCGTGGAGACTTTCTTCTAATTTCTAGTAGAAAATTGTTGTCAGTGTGTTCCGCGTCTCCTTAAACGTGCTCATACGATCGCTAATAAATATGATCATCTCGGCAGTGTCCTAAATCTGCAATCCAGTTCATTGCAAATACTCTATCGAGTTCAGTTTCGCAGCTGTGTGATAACCACTGCAATGTTCCGATGCTAGTCTTTTCAGGTTTTCTTTTTTGTGTGGCTTCCAACCACGAAAGGTTTATTTGTAAACTTATAGTATATTCTTACAGTGGGCGGGCTAAGGATATTTTCCCCATTTTATTGATTTCATATATATATATATATATATATATATATATATATATATATATATATATATATATATATATATATATATATGTACATGGTCCGTGTTATAGAGACCAAAAATGGAACTCTCTCTTTTTCAAGCACTTTAGACCTCGATTAAGAGGAGGGTGGTCTCGCAACGGGCAAAGAAATTCATTTCCCACCTAAAGACAATCATAAATATCCATCCATGCCTACAGCGAGATTCGAATGCTCCTCGGTATTGCGTACAGCGTATCTGCTCTCCGCCTGTTGGTTGTTTGAGCAGATACGCGAATTGGCCAGCCAAGCATCTTTGTGATATGGAGATATGGAGAAAGGTGACACTGGGTTAATGCGTCACGAAGTGTCGTCTCGTCATTATGAACACAGTTTAAAAAGACAGATATCATGAAAAGAAGAGCTGGCCAAGGTCGCCGGAGTTCCACATCAACCAGAATAGACTAGTATATGGCTATAAAAGCAAGACTGAATCTTAGATTTGCTGTCACCAACTGTGTCTTGAGGTTGATGGAGCCATATGCGAAAATATTTCCAACCAGACTATGTTAAGAAGGCTCATTTTAAGTGGACTCTACGTAAGGAAGCCAGTGGTTTGTTTAGTTATTAATTATTCTATTTAGTTAAAGAGTTGCGAGGAGTTACACTAGACTTATTTAACAGTGTTTGATCATCAACACAGAACAAGGGACCGAGTTAAATATCTTTATTTAACTCCTGTGGACAATATAATTTATAAGTTAGTAAATAAGTAATTTTATAAGTGAATTATATGTACAATTTATGATGGATATTCTTAATTCTAAGCATTTTTTTCTTTGTGATATGAATCGTTTCTTCCTCAAACCCTTATAATATGACTTTTAAAAATTTATAAAATTTAAATAGGAATATTTGACATTCATTTATCTAAACCTGTCTCGAACTTCATCAGCTTTATTAAAATTTTCCATAATTTCTACTCAAGTATTATTATGAACCATCTCCTTGAACCACTCACCAGATTCATTCATCTGTAATTCTTACATTCAGTGTAATTTTACTTTTTATAATTTGATAGAATTAGAATTATTCAACAATTGTCTATAATTTTACCTTTCGAAATATTGTTGATCGCAGAAAAATATTGTTACTTCCATATGTAATCATTTCAGGGTCGAATATCTTCATTAACATTTTCACAGTTAAGACTCCTACTCATATTTTTATATTAATACAGCTCACTGGTCTGCTATAATTCTGCGATATCTTGTGCGCGAGACTTCGATTATTATAGATTGTGGCAAGTCCTATTTGTCACTTTATTTATATAACAGTTAACATAAAGACACCACTGCGGACAGCGTTTCCAATATCGCGATGCTTTATTCTTATATCTACTTAATCAAAAGAAAAATACTGCTTCTTAACGCATACGGATTCTTTCTCATTCCATTAATTTAACTTCCCGTATTAATTAGATTTTGATTATTTCAAGAAAGCCGTAAAATACATTCAAATCGGTGCATTTACTGAAGCATCTAAATCTTCATAAACACCGAACACTTAGGTTATGTCATACAACAATTTTAGTGAAAGATGTAATTGGTTTAATCATTCGTTCTCTCTATTGCTTTCCGTACATGGGCAGGTCTTGGTCTGAAGAACAGCCTTATACATGTCACATGATGGGAACTTCGTTGTGTGCCCACAGACCATCTAATAAGCGGGCGATGGGTACTCATTTATTCATGCGCGACAAACAAGGTTTGACGCTCTCCTTAGCAGATGACCTGTAGGTACGCATTAGTGGAAGTGAAATCTGTAGGATAGGTAATACACTGAAAGGAGTTATAAATCTAACCTTTGCTGCCTGGTTACTATAATCATACCCTGATTTAATGCAACGAGTGTGATTTTATTTACAAGAAAATGCTTTTAACCAAATGAAATCTCCTTATTCACTTGATAGGGACTAGAGAAATAGTCCACTCCTACATGCCCCCTGTAATGTAGAGGACATAATTGCAATGTCCAACGTTGGTAGTCAAAACTAGACTTAAGAAAGTGCACAGTGGTTTAAATGAATTAGAAATGAATGGAAGCCATACGGCGCTATGGGTCTGTTACACTTTAATATTTGAAATTCACTTCCAGGAGTTTATCTTTCGCACAGCACCTAGACAGAAGAGCAAAGGATAACTCCAACACTTAAAGCACGAAAATTAATAACAGATGGCCCAAGAAAGCATATGTAATACATTAGAAAATTTTCCCAATATTCTTAACATCGTAGGAATCTGTTGATACAAAATATGTTTATATAATATCAGTAGTATCTCACTAAAATCTCTGACAATGCAGGAACCATTTCATGTTATTTTAATAAATTAAATACTACTGATTCCGCATATTAATATATCCTCTTTTTTTTTTTTTTTTCAAAAATTGAAGTTGTCACCCTTTCTTCCCCCCCCCCCCGATCCTTGCTCTCTGCATCCCTTCGCAGTCGGTCCTGTAAATCATCAAATGCAAATAATGGAGCTATTTGATACCGGGTAGATAATGCACTTTTTTTCTTTTAAGAATTTCTTATTCGTTTGGGAGCACAGCATCTTGTGCTCATTTAAATCGTGTTTAGCAGGGAACTTAATCTAGGGATGAAAATTTTTCATCTTGTAATACCAGATTTTCATCCCATTACACTGTAGATTGTTGTGGCCACGTTTATTAAATTTATGTTCGAGGTTCGGGTGACTGAGATGGGTAAGGTAATTGCAATTTATGTGCGATCTCGTAAACAGAACAAACTGCATCTCTTGTTTGCTAATTTGACAGCAAATTTACTTTGTGGTTTTTGTGAAATTCATTTTGCTCACCTCCGTAGACTTGTAGATCATTATAAATCCATTGGTTGCATTCCCCGCATAAATTTATTTTCCAAAGAATTTAAACTCATTTAATGTTCTCTTATTTCTCTCATAGTTTTGTAAAATCTCGTAACATTCTTAGCTTCATCCTATAAAATACGATCGTTAGGATTTTGTGACGTATTACAAGCTGGAATGGCTTTACTACGATTACAAAATATTTTCCGTAAATACACATTTAATTCCGTGGAAAGGATGTCTCTTACAAAATTTCGTGCTTTTAGACGCAGCAAATCTGCTGACTACTTCCTTGAATAATACTTTATTTCCTAATTTATTTCTATTCACTCTTGAAGCAAGTTTAGAGAGATAGAAGACGGAATGAGTCAGCAAGCGGAAAGCGATTTTCACTTAGCGGTAAAAAAGTACAACTTTAGATTATTTATTTAAAATAGTTTGAAAGATTCAATAAAAATTATTTATTCTTTATTCTCTTGTTTTCTTAATTTTTATTCCACATTTAAGTTATTTATTCACAATGCACTTTTCCCATTAAAATTTAAATTGCTTCCATCAACTATAGGATTGTTGTGGGTATTATGCTGAATATTTTGTGTTCTGAAGATGCTTTTTTGAAAACCAGCAAAATATTAGCAGCTTAATATATAATTATTGATCGATTTTGTTCTTTTTGACGTTCATACCATTAATTATGAAATGTATAATCGCCAACAGTGGCGGCTCAGGGCTTGAAATCGTGGGGGTGCTGCAACTTTCGAAATACACGTACACACTGTAAGTACAGTGTATACGTGTTTGGATAAAATATCAAAATTATGGTAAACATTAAAAAAAAATTAAGCATAAAAAAAAAGATTGTTTATTATCGATAAAATTATACAGTTTATATAATTCAAAATTACTTAAAAATAAAATCCATTATCATAACCCAATAACGTTCTAAAATAGAAACTATAACAAATGTTATGTCTTTGATTGTAATATTCAAATATTTAAAGAGACGAAGTAAACACGATAAGCACTACGAACACTCTACTACTGGCGCAAACTGCATATAAACAACAGTGGAACTGCGCGACGGACAGTGCCGCATTACGCTAATAGCTCGCATCTCACTATGACGTGCATATGCTTGCGCGCGTAGCAATATGACACTGTGGTAAACACAGTGCTGGTAGAGTCCTTCGCCCTCCTAAGTGCTACAAGATGGATTTTTATTATTTTTTATACAAAATAAGAGAATTGTATAGTCTTGTTGATGTTAAAATTAAATATTACAAGCAAATATCAATAAATTAATAAATATATTTATATATCGAGAAAAATTGGGGGTGCTGCAGTTCCGCAGTGCCTATGCACCAGCTGATCACCAACAAATAAGCCTTTCAATACGAATGCCAGTTGATAATACCAGTTCACAGGAACCATTTAAGGAACTAATTTCTTCTAAGACATTTTCAAAATTAATAAGAAAACACTCTTAAAAGGAAGCGTTCACTAAATATAGTTTTTCTGCGTATATTTTTGTTCAGAATGTAATAGCATCATTCAACTTTAAATGGTAAGCGAATTCAATATTCTTTTACGTTTTTCTTTTTTTTTCTTTTTGGTTTGGCTTTAAAAGAATTATAATTAGCCTTCAGGACATAACAGAGTTTGCGAAATTGGTGCATTTAAACTGAAGAAAATGTTCATTATTTCTTCGAAACAAAACTAAGCACTTTAGCGTGAAAGGACTCAATTTGACTCGATTGGAATGCCATCATGCGGTAAAGAATAAACATGTTCAAAGCATTTCTCTGAATTCTGCTTTAGTTTTAAATGCATCAGTGAACAAACAGCTTCTGACAAATAACTCTGTATAGACTTTAGACGGCTTCTTTTGTCCCTGAATTTTTGCTTATTCGTTTATATTACCTATCTCGGGAACGCACGCACGCACACACACACACACACACACACACACACACACACACACACACACACACACACACACACACACACACACACACACACACCCATCGGATCCTTAGAAAAGATCGAAAAATACCCTAAGGGAAAATGGCTTGTTTTAAATACAATTTCTGACAAAGCTCCTCTGCAAATAGATCTCTAAGACAGCGAAAAACATTTCAAACAGAGAAATAAATCATAGTTTCAAAGACACCAGAAGTAGAGCGAATAAGAAACAAGAAATATGTATTACAATCCATCACGCTGTAGAGACCGGATATTCCAAAACATATAATTTCAGTCGGATTTATTCCGTAAAACCCAGCGTGTATATTTTTGTTTTATTCAAAAGCATTTTTATGTATTGCTCGTTTCATCATTCGCGATAAACACATCAAAATAGCTGAACAATAATTCAGTCGAATAAAATTAACTTTTTTGTGGAAAGTATTTTAATACTTTTGTGGGAGGGTTAAGAATTTATGTGCGTTACGTACATACTCATTTCTCATATGCTGTATTATTAACTTCACTGACGCGATAATTAAAAAGAAATCCCTATGTACCCCTGTCTTAAGTATACCAAATTATATATGCGCTTATAGCTATTGAAAAGTTTCGAAACTTCTTATTGAGACCCTTAGATTGTTATGTATTTGCTATTTCTTTAAGTGGTATCAAACCTTACAGAAATAGCTCCATATAACATTTTGGCAATTGTCAGCTTCGTGTTGCACAAATGATCCAGCAAGAAAGATTCGTCAAATGGATCGGAAAATTCTCCTCCAAACAGTTTGGATTTGTTTCTGTGTGCGCCTTATTTGTCTTTGGTCCTTTGACACAGGGTCTTAAAAGAAATATTTCGAGTCAGACGGTAAAGTGGAGCGGAAGGGTACGTGGCTATTTTTAAGCTCCGTTCTAAGGTTTCTATTTTGATATGCCAAGAGGTCATTTACTTCTGATATATCAATGGGATGCATATCTGAAAGCAATGGGATTTATGTGATTGAATCCACAATTGCTCTTGCGATCGCTATGGCGCTTTCAATTAAACCACCATAATATAATATCCTCCTACTCGTCTGAATGGATATGGGTGCAAAATACCTAAAACAATAGGCATGCGTCTTATTTATGTATCACACAAACCTACAAATAAAGATATAATAATCAGTGCTGTCTAGTTTTGATTCAAGGATTGGAGTGTTATTCTTAATTGTTATTTTTTCTCCACAACACTTTTAACATGAATAGTTGATAACTGCATTTGCTCAAGCAGTTTATAATATATATATATTCGTACATCCTGTAAGTGTCACGTAATTATTATGGTCGTAGTTCATTATCCTTCTATTGCTGTTCATTTTTACAGCATTTTAACAGATTATTAGAGTACTTCATCTCTCTAACAATACGTCAAAATAATTAGCATTATGTTAGCTAAATCACTTCTCATTGTTCTAATCCTGTATTTCACTGCTACAGTATTCATAAAACATTATAGTTCAGAATAAGAGAGCTGGTTCACAAAAAAAAAAAAAAAAGAAACGGTAACCTTTGTTTTCAAAATCATTCTCGATTCTTTCCATTTGCGCAAAACATTGCTTCTGTCACTTATCTGCAATCGATCTATAGGACTCAGTATAATGCTAGTCCAGAGAGAAAGTCAGCGAGAGAGAGAAAAAGAGAGAGAATACCTTAGCTAATATCGACTCCCGCAGGAGACAATGACATGAGAGTATTCCGTGAGGTGGAGAAAATCTCCTACTACACTTTTTGTAGTGGAAAGCAATAAAAGTCTCAGCCTGTCTCGTTCTTCAGTAAATGACTGAAAAATACGATGACTTAGGTGGGATCTATATACTGGAACACGGGTTTACTAGGCAGAGGTGTTGAAGTTCTTTAGCAAAAGACCTTTTCTTCCTTCCTCTTCAGAGGATTCGGAAAACGGAGCGAATGCAGTTAAAATCCTCAAACCTGCTCACTTCATAAAAATCCTCTGTTTAGTGCATGCGGAACATTCTCCAAAATGCGAAAAGTCTCCGAGAGAAATGCCATCCTCGAAGCACAGGAATCTAAAACACAGCGCTTCAGACAGCTTAAATGTTACACGCATCCGCTGCTTCTTGCACTTTAAAATGTTATTTTTTTTATATTACTTCTCGGTATTACAACTTCCAAATATAAAAAAAGAGTGAAATATTTCATCAACAATATTTTTGTTGTTTTTCATACTTAATAAAGAACAAAGTCATTAAATAAACTGAAAGAGTTCACGTAAATTCAAAATTGGACTTCCGGCACATTTGAAGAAAATAATAAAAATGTTGTCGAATAGTCGTGTGCATTAAATGAGCGAAAGAAACAGAAAATGAATTGACAGAATAAGTGAAGAGCGATATTTTTTAAAATGACGTTGCATTTTAGACTGACCATGTTCACAAAGTTCATCTTGAGATAAAAAAAAAAATAATCAAAGGGTGCATAATTAAGGAAATTGAGAACGATGGATGCTTGAAAAAGTTAAAACTCGAGTCTGTCAATTAATTAATTAAAGGGAAGTCATTGTTTGCAGATTGAACATCAAAATGAAATTCGATAAACATGTAACATTGACAACGGATATTTCTGAAGTGAATGCAGTAGGCGTTGGGTTTGCATTTTTCGGCATTAAAAACATTTCGCTTTCCTTAATTTTTTTATATTTCTTGCCATTAAGTTACGTTAAAATTGGGAAGCACATTATTCAGTATATTCCAGGGACGAATTCTCCATGCTTGCTATGCTTGCTGCGCAAGCTCATTAATTGAGAAACAAGGAATATTTATTTGTTAATAAATGCATGCATTTATAAGCATTCCATTTAGGCTTTTGGTTTTGTAGACAGAAGACGTCTTAAGCTTGCGTGGCAATAATTGAACTTTGCGTTGTGTATCAAAGATCGATGCTCGTCTAGTCAAAGCTACCTTGGCTTGCTCGGTTGTAGAAGCTTCCAAGTCCTCGCTTCAGCAATGTGATTTCATGCGCGCGCATAGCCATTTCCGCTCCCTTCACGTTGTCTTAAACAGCGCTTCCCCAACTGTGGGCCGCGGCCCCCTTAGGGGCCGTATTATTTCACGGCCCCGTCAACAAGACCTGCGGCCCCCTTAGGGGCCGTAGGTCTTGTTGACGGGGCCGTGAAATAATGAAGACAAATCTAAAATCTTTTAAGACTAAGTAGTTTTTTTTTTATCTTAAAAGAAACGTATTTAATTTTTATTATTATTTCATTTTTGTCATTTTTTATATTTTAATGGAAAAAATCACACATTGGTGTTGGTTTACAAATTTTGATTCCTGCGTATTTCGGCGCTTAATGAATATTAGTAAATGTATGCTTATTCATATAAGTTTCATTTCAAAGCAGAAATCTAAGAATTGCAGATTCAAATATTTCACCTGATATTAGTGTAGTAGTATCGAAACACATCCATCGCATTAAATTGTTATTAAACTTCTTTTGTTTTTAATTCTTTCTTTATTACTAATAGCTTTACGTTTAATGTGCTTGCACTGCAAATGTACAATAATAATATATCTACATAAAAATATGAGATAATACGTCATGTCAAATGTGTAAGATACTAAAAATGTTTTATTTGCATTTGCTTTTTGCAATATTCGCTGTGTATGTTTTGTTTTGAATATAAATACAATAAATATTATAATAATATATGTCTATATTACGATTTTTCTTCGAGGGGGGGCGTGATATATTTTAATTTTTCCAAAGGGGGCCCTGACATCCAGACGTTTGGGAAGCACTGGTCTTAAACACAAGGCCACACGCAGTCAAAGTAGCTCTAGCAAGTGAGCTTCAGCCAGCAGTTACAAGTGTGCGTGTTGCTTGGGAAAATTGAGTTACAACCAACTTTTTATGAAGATCTTATTGACCAGTTCATAAAGAAGAACCGTAGGGTAGAATTTGTATTCAAGTAGCTAAATTGAAATATCATTTGTAAAATAAATGTCGTATTTGTATGATTAAATGTACATAAATTTCTAAATATATAGTTTTTAATGGTCAGTAATTCATTATTCCGCTAATCAGACTTCAGTCACACCTCTTACTCCCTGAATGTTAACAAGCGTGAATTTCAAGACCAGCACTTGCCCCATTCAGTAGTGGATTCTTCATTAAGCCGCTCAATTTTGCTCCAAATTATGCCTCAGAATTCTTTTTCTCTTTTACAACTACTTGGACTCAATTCAGACACATCAGACATAAGAAGCAGCAAAGAGTATTAGCTAACCAGTCGTATGCTTCGTAAAGTTTTATTATTATATTCTGTCCCTTTTACAATTAGAGTACTGTTACGAAGGAGACATTGGACTGAATTACCAGTGATCTCACCCACAACCTATATTGTATTCATTTTTGTTTAAAGTCTTTTGTGGGTTGGATATACATTAAAAATCAATTTATGAGCTTTGTTTTTTTTTTAAATTAATAATAACGATTTTTAAAATCCATAATATACACAGATTACATGAATTAAAGTGTTGGAAAAGTTTAGGATTTGTATGTATAGATTTCAATATAATTTTTATGATTTTTTTTTTTTTTAGAATTGAACTCTTGTCGATAAAATGTGCAAAATCACAGCGTCTATCAAGCGTGTTGGGTGATGCTCAGTTGTGACATTTAAACTGTCTTAGCACTTCCATCAGTGACTTGTCATTGCTGCGACATGTAGTGTTAACAAGTTTAGATGTCTTTCCAAGTACTTCTGCTATAAAACAGAATGAACTTACTTTTATCAACTTTTAATAAAGTCTTGGCGATATCTTCGGGGACGTTGTAAGCACATCTTGCTTCATTGCCTGAAAGTCATCCATTAACGAAGCACTTAAAATTGTAAGTTATCCTGGGGGATGTTTTTGTCTCCAATTTGAAGTTTTAATTAATTTAAGTTGGCAACTATTTCCTTAACAACTCCCAACGAAGAACATGTTTGGAGTTTTAACATCCGAGGCGTATTCGCTGATAATCCAAGATTTCATTGCTCTTTTGGAGTCTAATTACCAGTCTCTCGGAGTAATAATGCATTCTTTTGAACCTTCTCAATTCGTCGCAGTGAAAATTTAGTGAGCCATGCAGAAGTTTCCAGCAATAAAAACAATAATTAAAATAGTATTCCTCTTTTATCATTACCATAGTAACTGTTGTTTTCGCTTGCAAAAGTATTCCAAAGGCAACCAGTTTTAATTGTTCTTTTTTTTTTTTTTTTTTGATGTCGTCTTCCTGCGAATATTGTTGTCAATTTTACTTAGTGATTCAGAAAATCAATAGAGTCTCAGCTCATTCAGAATACAAATTATCCTGATTAGAAAATCATTCTCTTCTCAATCAACAAAAACCTGCAAATTTAATGGCGAACGAGTGTTCATAACATAATGTTGCATGGCTTGAATTAAACATGAGATATACAGAAAAGCGTAGTGTAATTAACGATTTAAAAATGCAATTCCAATTAAAGTGACGTTTACCCATCTTAAAATTCGAGTTTTTATTTAATTCGATGGTTAACTCCACTTAGATTGCACACAAACAGAAAGTATCTTTTTTGATTCCTCATAAGCCCATTACCACACTCTGGAAGATTTATGAACTGTTCCGTCCACTTTGATTAGATATCTTGTTTTTTTAGCTGAGAACATTTTCGATGTGGCCGCTCATAGTTCACGTAAGCAATATATTAACTTCCTTTACTAGTCCTAATCTGTTTTTGGCAAATCTAGTATCGGACGTACCTAATCAACAATTGTAGAACAAAACAACAAAAAAAAGAGAGGTTATAATGAGAAATTGCGAATATTTATAGGAATTTGGCAGGCAGGGCAATGTCAAACTTCACTAATGAGAACTGAAAAGATAAATTAAAAAACTGACAGAGAGAAAATAATGGAAGAAGCCATTAATATTGATTAAAGACCATCAAAAAGCAATTAAATCAGCATACATGGGAAAAGGTTTAGCCTCTAATAGGAACAGGAGAAGAATTTAAAACTGCTAAAGGGTAGAAATTAACATTAATATGCCACTTTCCTGAAAGCGTTGTTGGAAATTTATTTTAAATGAAGCAATGAAAATAACATTATCAACTTCATCTTTATCAATTAGCGGAATCAGTTAACACTTTGCTGAGAGAAAAATAGCAGTGTAGATAATTAGCAAGTTATTTTATAAAACAACACTGAAAATTACCCTAGCGACAGAGAATTCCTCAAACAATAGCTTAATCGGCTCTATTACGCAAAGGATAGAACCCATAAAATACCACCATCATAGATAACACATCCAAATGTAATTTTGCGAATAACCTGCCATCTAGTGGTGACTGCAGATACCCAAAAGACAATGCATTACCATCGATATTATTAAACGAATTAAAGTTGATATTTCGATAATTAATCATGGCGAACAAAATCTTTACCATTCTTTGAGAGTGGGAGAATGTAGGGGGGGGGTGAGTTCGCATATTATCCCAGGATTTTTATCATTTTAACTATATTCATTCTTCGTTTGTTTATGGTTGCTGAAGCCCACGTTATTTGTATTCCTAATGGTCTCTGGAACAACCATTAAAATTATAAACTAGTTTTCTTTAAAATATAAACTTAGAGTGACCTAAAGGAACGAAAACTGAATGTTATGCTTCTAAATATAATAAACAGAAAAATGAAATATATTCTTGTTATTCTCATTTACATTTTTCAACATGTTTCATACAAGTTATAATTGCATATTAATTTGTAATTATCAATGAAGGATGTATGCTATCCATAGCTATCACTGTACCTATTTGAAGTTAAAATTAAATTATTTCTTGAGTATAGTAACATTTCGACATTTGGTTGGGTTCCCTAGGGAGTAGATAATGAAGTAAACGCTGCCCTCCTTCTGTAAACTACTCACTTTAAAATGACGTTCAATGGAAAAATTACAACCCTAGCTGAAATATAATAAAGTGTTTCTTTGTTACAAACTCCAATTACGAGATGTATGACCAGTACAATGAAGTAGCTGGGTGATACAGGTTTCGAGATACGATGAATTCTTCGAAGAGTGTGCGGTACTGTAATTGAAATATTGAAACATAAAGGCTGCTCTATCTTTTGTTTGGAAAATAAATAAAGACATGACAACAGGTACAAATAGTAATTCACAGCTGGATGTATGCTCTGAATGCGATCTACGTGAACAGCACAAGACTGAAGTAAGCGCAGTCTGAAAATAATTTATTCTATCCAATGCAGGCTATTTCGAACAATGATTCAATAAAAAAAATTCTCAACATGAATTCATGTAATTATTTTATCTAAATGCAGTCGGTTTAATTGTTTTTAATTATTTTCTTTCTGTTTTGTTTTTATTTTTTTAAATTATTTCTCTTTTTTTCTTCTTCCTTTTTTTTCCAAGTTTAATTCCTAGCGAAAGTGTAACAGTGTCTTGACAATTTTTCTTTTCACTTTCAAAATCCAAACTTAGGATTTTGACAAGTGAAAAAGAAAAGCTGTAGAAGTCATTGACATTAAGTACCAGAACAAATAAAGTCAACGATTTCACACGGTTGGTGTTTGTTGATAAAGAATCATATTGTTCATTATTTTACGATAAGCTTTGATATATTAACAGCAAACTTGACGGGAAAATTCTACCTGTTGTTTTCATATCAAACATCTTGAACCGAAAGTTTGATTCTAAAGATGCTTTTTCTAAACAAAAAAGAGATTAACGAAATTCGTATCTTTTGAGAAGTACTACAGTTCATGAAAAGATCCTGCATAGATCCTGCATAGCCTTGATGAAATATTGCATATTCCGTAAAGTTAGCCATCCAGAAGAAATAGCGTTATAGTTCGATTCTAGTCGCCGACTAGATGCAGATCTTCTAATCATTTCTTCAGCCAAGTCCACAGTTGGTCGATCTTTGGTGCAAAAAAAAAGTAGGTTTTTTCTCCACAGGATTTTTAATCGAGAAAATCGACCGTAGAACTCACACTCTTTCAGAAAATGACATAAGCGTTATGGTTTTGGGTCAAGAGATGGCAGCACTTGTTCCCCCTATCTTCCCCCCACCCCCGAGGTCTGAAAAATGATCAATAATCTTGTCCTCAACTATACTTGATGACCAAGAGTGAAACTGACTGCCAGCTAATTTCAAAATGTTGGCTAGATAAGTTCCCTGTACTCCCTTTAGGGAATAAGAATACATCAGCGAATGCATTCCCGGTGGAATGTAATCATAAATATAATTAGACAATTTACAATAACAATATTTTTTTATAAATGATTAATAGGAAGGTCGCGAAAATGAAGAGTACTTCTGTTGAAAGGCACTAGACGAAAAAAAAAAATAAAAATTGGGAAACTGTTCTAAACTCAAGGATGTCATAAAAAGTTTATAATTTATTACATTATTTTGTGTGTGATTATAAGTCGTCAAAAATGACCTGATAATTACCGATATTTTCTTAGGAAATGGCAATTATTCAACTATCTTATGAGTTTAACCCTTACTTAGTAAAATGGAGTCTTGAATCTTTTCGATGCGTAATAAGAGAAGTCTAGAGTAGTTCACCACCATTGGCAAACATTTTGTTATTCTACACGTCTGCATGTTCCTTTTACTTCGACTTTTAATCTGATGGGTGGAAAGAAGAACGCGTTTTGTCTGCATATTTTCACTGACGAAACTACTTGAAAATATATCATTGGAAGGGCTGGTATTGTATTCCTAGAAGCTCGGTGAACTACTGCTCACTCTTTCTAAATTTATAAAAACAAAATATACTTCAGGCTTCCAAATGAAGTTTGTTTTCGAATAATTTTGATTATTACTAATTAAAAATTTTACTTTTTATCATATATTATTTTTAATAATAATAGTAATAAACTTTTGTTAGCGAAAGTGTCTCACGGGCTATAATATTCTATACAGAAGCCAAATTTTCGGTCAGTGAACCAACACTAACTTATATTCGTTTTCAGCGGTTGCTTCCGGAATATGTAAGCTATTCTATTTTAACTTTGGCAGTTTAAAAACTCTAGTTGAAGCGAAACACTCATGACGTCTTCGTTGGGAAGAATATTTGATGTGATATATTCCTGTACCCCCACTCCCAACACGTTCCTTGCAATGAATTTATTTTTCCTCCATTTCTTTAGAAGTAAAACATTCATTTGTCGACATTCAATATTAACGCATTTCTTCATTCTTTCTTTCTTCAGTTCATTTAAAGTATTAGCATATCGTTGGTCCAAAAACAATTAATGCTTCCGTTTTCGAGTACCAAACTTTTTTCTTGACATCGCTCTTCCACCGTTTTTGTTTGCATCCGTTATTCAGAAATTTTCTTTAGAAAGCAGTCAAAATGATTGGAGTTGTGCTCGATGCGGTCTACTGGCTGATGTTTCTCTTTTTCATTAGACCAACAAACTCCGAACTAATGAAATTTTCTCTGAGAGTGAGAATTCAAAATAATAAAACTTCGTTGTCAAGCAAGCAATTTCTCGCAGAGGTACAAACTCGGCAACCGCACAGCTCACACAAAAGCAGCCATTAACCTCTATATTTCCTAAAGGGCAACTTCTCTTCCTGTTATCTGCTGAATCTTTAACTTCCTTGCGTGAAAACTATCTTTATGACCTAGGTCACCTGCAATGACTTAAATCCCACATCTCATAGCCCTGTTAGCGGGGCAGTTTATGAGCAATTTGCGAAAGAACTTTTTCTTGAGTGCTCAACAAAAGTTTCTGCGTTTTGTTTTCTTGATTCATTAAAATCTGAGCTTGCTAATAAATCGTGGCATGTTGTGCGTATATGTTATAGAATACGTTGCTTTTCAAAGGTCTTCAAAACAGTAAATTACACTAATGGTCCTTGTGGGTATGTCAAAATTATTCATAAACATTACTCTTTCTAATGTTTATTTATTTATGTGTTTGTTTTTGTTCGTAGCTGAGTGAACTGAATGGGGCTGATCTAAAAAGTCTATTAAAAGAGTAATAGTCAGAGAAAAGAAAATTTATGATAATTACTTTCTATGAAATATGTAATAATCTGGAAACATTTTACACACACACACACACACACACACACACACACACACACACACACACACACACACACACACACACACACACACACACACACACACACACACACACAATTTTTAAATTTTACGGGCCTCGCATGATTAGTCTTGAGATTCCATGAAGGTGTGTTTTAATAATAATAATAATTTTCACTTCCTTTTAAAGTGTTATAGGTCATTTTGCTTGTTACAAAAAAGTTATTTGGCTTTAGAGAAATCAAATTAACGCTATGACAATGTCCACACAGTCCGCTATGACTTAAATCAACTTTTTTCAACTGTGTTTGTTCTCCGGACGATTTCCTTGTTCATGCCAAAAGGAAAACTCAATTTTCATCCATTTGAATCTTCATATGAAATCAACTAACTTTACAATTTTAACTTTACAACTTAACTCGGTAACAACGTTTCTGAAGAGCTGTTTAATATAATTTATAATAATAACTATTATTATTACTTTACTTTTATTTTGGTGCACTGATCTTTCAGTACAGAAACCTCAACTTCAGAAAGTTGAAGTAATGATCGGTGACGTCCAATATAAAATGCCTGCGAAAAGCAAAAGGATGCTATTAGGTATAAAAGTTGCGATTTAATTGTAGGTTCTTTTCGGAATTTTCGTTTACTTTTATTTTTCAATTCGGTTATTCCGTTTCCATGAGAACAATTTACTTCTTCTTTGGTATTTGGTTGCAGTATTAAGCCTCGAGCACTTTCTTTTTATTTACGGAAGGTAGTAGTCAAGAGAAAACTCAACAAAAAAAAAAGGAGAAAGTAGCGATCTCTAGTTGTGCCAGCATGCCAGTTCGTGCCTCAGGGTCTAAACGTCCAATTCCTTTTCCCTGTACCAAGACCACTTTGGCTGAAATCGTTAGCCACTACCTGTAGGCGTACATCTGAAACTATGCCCCCGATTATCTCACATCTAAACAATCCGAAGTAGCTCTTGAGTTGCCAATAATCTAATTTGGGTGCAATGTCTCGTTTCTTTTATTAAAATTTAAAGACGTATGCTTTACAACACCACTCCATAGAGTTTGATCATTATACCAAAAGCTCAGAAGAAAACGCGCCATTAGACACTGACCGCATATTGCATTTCTTTAAATTCCTAAGTAAACCCATCAATAATATTTATTGATGATGTGGGGGAGGGGGATATTAATTCTTCATATGCACCTTTAAAAATGAAAAATGAAACAAAACAATTTTATGAGTCCAGTTTTCGCCGCACGTAGCAACCATCCAGCTGAATTAAAAAAAAAAAAAAAATACAATGTACAGAAATTTAGTGCAAAACACTTCGATATTTATTTAACACATTTTCTTTAAAGTTCAATACGTCATTCGATTCTTTCAATTGCACGTGTATCTATTTCACCAAAGTGATGGGATTATTTAAAGAGATGCATCTGCAATCATCTGCAATTACTTGTTCTCAAAAAAAAAAATAAATAAATAAATAAAATAAGCTCCTTACTTGACAGGATAATAAACTACATCTTCATCAGTCAGCCCAGTGAAAGTGGATACACTTTGTGAATCTAACTGATAATGATTATGAATGAACATTTGGGCTGTTTTTTTTTTTGTTTTTTTTTTGGAACAAGTAGAAGCTTATACTTTCTTTCCATTACGTAAAACAACAGCGAAGAAAATTGTTATTATTTTATTCAGGGAAGCAGTTCATGAGCTAACATCATTCTAAGGCGATTCACAAAGTAAGTAAACATCTGATATATATGTGTAGCTCAAATTGAGCATGATTTGTTTATGTTTCTTGGATACTTTAATGCAGAGATAAACATGGTTCCATACTCCTTATGCAATGGTCAAGCAGTGTATGTTAATGACATAATATCATGTCATACACATCCACAATTAGTTAATTATATAGTGACATGCAAATAGGGCAGCTCTAAGTTTCTTACTAATGGTAGGGCGCGCAACTTATTAGTTGATAAATTTGCAAATCTCATCTTCATATGCATTCCCAGCTGTAACTAATGTTCTGTTTGCCGTTAGTAAATGTGTTTACATTTTGAAGGGATGTTGCTTAATAAAGTTAAATTACCTTGGGTGACATGAGTCTTGTTCGAATCATTAAAAGAAAATATTGCATGAACGTGAATATAGATATCCGGCAAGTTGATGAGTTAAGAATTCAAAACTATGTTTGTTTAATAGTTCTTGGGCAGAAATTCATGTAAATTCTGGATAACGATGTAATATATTGCAGTTTGAATTCATTAAACAAGTCTCATTGAGAATGCACAAAATGTTGGAATAGAAAGAACGTAGATCAGAGTCTAAATACTTTTTGGATGAGGAAAAGTGTACTGATCTCTATTTAATGATGGAGATAAATGAGTTCTCCTGTTAAATTGATGTCCTCTCTCCAGGTAGTCTCCTCTATTTAGAAAGTGATTTTTATTTCATAAAAGCAACGGACAAAGGTATGAGAAGGCATCCGTTTGATAATTAGACAACATGAAGACACTTTCTCGGCTATAACTCGACATATTACATATCACTCTTAGTCTATTATCATGAAATGTGATGAACAATTTATATTCGGACAGCAGCTTATATGAATTAGTAGCCTGTTGCGCAAGCAAGAGGCTGCATCAAGAAAGCTTTGCTATCTTCAGATCACAATTGATAGCTCCCGAATTTCTAGTAACTAGACTGAGAAAATGGTAAACACGGCTTTTTAAAATTAAATTTTACATTTTTTTCATCCAAGGTTGACAGGACATAGTTGAACCGAATAACCATGTTAGTTATAAAATTCGACAAACTTCAAAATTTCAGAAAGCCGGATT
This sequence comes from Typopeltis vanoorti, assembly GCF_054136105.1. Lineage (NCBI taxonomy): Eukaryota > Metazoa > Arthropoda > Arachnida > Uropygi > Thelyphonidae > Typopeltis > Typopeltis vanoorti. The sequence continues at coordinate 85,104,050 of NC_143571.1, forward strand.
ACTTATGGATATGAGAAACACCGCTTCTTTGTATTTTTAAGAAAACATAAATAAGATACAAGAAAGAAGCCTTATAGTACTGGTATTATAAAATGGTATCCTATAGAGTTCGTAGACTCATGTTGTTATGTCGCTAATAATATATTAGCGTAATATGTTGTAATAATATATTATTACAACATATAATAATAATATGTTGTAATATGTTATATTGCTTATTTTATGCTCAGTGAAAAAAAATAAAAATAAATAAACGAAAAACATAATAATAATTAAAAATTTAAATTATTGCTAAACTAAAAGAAATTGTCTTTTTCAAGTAGTTTTGATGAAGGCATGATACGTTTGATAATATTGAATCTGCCATTTCAGACAGAATTACGAGTCCATTCCATGATGCGTAATTGGATGTCTGTCATCTCTCTGCAGACAGTTCAAGTGGTCTGTGATATTTTTAACTTTAGTAATCTTATATTCAAGAAAAATAATTTGGTTGTTTTCTCGGTACTCTGCTATTTCTACTCAAGTTTCTAAATCTGCCGGTTGAAACCAAGTTAATATAATTATCATAAAATTCGTAGGCTCTGGTATAATACTGGAGCGAATGTATAAAAGGTTAAAATGAATGCGCTCTCTAAACAGTACTACATGGAATTAACACACAGAAAGAGAGAGAGAGAGAGAGAGGGGGAAAGTAGGCAACTCTGGGCATTTGGTATTGGTTGGAATTACAGCCGAAGCTATCTATAAGGTCAGCATATTATGGCGGCTAATTGCGTGTATCCGTGTGTATCCTTTGGCTGATTTATTTGTTTGTTTTGAGGCTGATAGACAAATATTTTCTAATAGTCAAAGGAATAGCAAAGAGATGAACAATTTTTACAAAAATACAAAAACATAAAAGAAATTTAAAAAAATAAATAAACTTTCTGATATTTTCTATTGATGTTTATTAATGCATTGATTTCGAGGAAAAAAAAGCTCTAAATAAAAAATAAAAATTCAGAGTTATTCTTCATTTGGAGAAGACTCATTATCAGTATGTTGAATAGTTTTGCATTGATTTAAGGGAATTGCTAAGAAAAATTTTATTACTTAAATGACTCCGTTGTTGAAACTCAGGATTCATGTTTATTTTCTTCATTCACAAGCTCATAAATTTTAATTTTCTCTTCTGTTTCTGCCTCTTAATCACGTAGTTGTTAAAATATAGTTATTGCTACATTCCTTTTTTAAATTTCGTATTTTTTTTAATTTTTAATTAGTTCGTTTTTTTCTGATCTTCTCTTATACGAGAGGTTCGCTTTTGGTTTGTTTCTTTTAGTAATAAATGTCTCTTCAGTTAGGGACGTGTTGTAAGTCGGACTGGTACACTTGAAGGACTGTAGCGATTTTCCATTACGATTCTAATGATTTGTCATCAAACATTTAATGATTTGTCATTACATAATGACTACGCTTCACCATTAAGTCTAGGAAATGGCTGAAAACTTGTAAAAGACAATAGACGGTCCTCCTTTTGTGCCCGCTAATGGCATACATCTAAACTCATTAGTGTAATGAACTTGGATTTCCGAAGATTGTTACACTTTCTAACTTCTTTATGTGTCTGTTAGTTTTTCTTATCAACTCACTCATTACACTGATATACCGGGGACGATCCTTCATTACCATCTCACCATATGGAAGGAAACTGCCGAAGTCAAGAAAGATCACGCGGTGATTTTAATGTCGACTTAATTTAATATAAGTCACTCGAAGGAAGAAGCCCGTCAATACACTCTAAGAAAGAAAGAAAAACACATTATTGAATTATTATTTAATACACAATATTGTAGTAATCACCATTACCACCCTTATAGCATACTTCTAAATTCCATTGTTTTTCGTGCTTCGAATGTTTATGTAAATAATGTTAAATATTTTTAGGTGCAGTTCCTTTTTTTTTGTGTTGTAACTGTTTTGAGTTTATTACCAAAATTTTCACTCTGAATCTAGTAAACAAATCGTCCAGATCTTCGCAAAGACATATTTATTATTTTTTATTTTATTTTATATCTTTCATAAATTAGTATATATTTTAAAGAAAGCTATAGCATGACTTTAGGAACAAGAGAGATGAAACATATCACGAGTTTCCATGAAAAAAATTTTCATTTCCATATCAGACTGGCTAATTTGGCTAATACAAAGGAGTTGGATTGTAGAGGTAATATAAAACGTGAAAATAGAGATATTCTGGATGTCTGGAGTAACCTTTAGACTACCCGTAGTATTCTGCACAAAAGTTTTCAACCTTATATATGACAGAGTAATTTAAAAAAATAAATTACAAATTTATAAAATCCAAATTTAGTGTAACAAATTTAGTGCAGAAATGCAACATGAGGATATTTCAAGTATTAGAATTTAAAAGCTCTCAAAAATCAGAAATGTCGAAAGACACGCAGAGTGTATGTCTACTAGAAATGTTTTCATATGGAGGTATAAAAGTTTCAGTTTTACAGCCTTCAAAATTATGCAGAGTAGCTACTATGTATACTTTTGAAGGCCTAGACAGGAGTCGAATTCCAGACAAGGGAGCAGAGCTCTCATGATACCTAGCCGTAAAAAATAGTGAAGTAAAACTGAATTTGAGTACTACAGATAATCCATGTAAGCATAGTCAAGTAAAGGCTAAGATAAAGGTAAACATTGAGAAGAACAAGCTGGGTTCAGGCCAAATAAGGGCAGCTAGACCAAATTTTTGTTTTTTAAATGAGTCTAAAAATAATGGGATTACATTGAGGATCTATATTTAAAGTTTGTGATAAGAAAAACTTTATGACACCAAAACTCGTTACATGATAAAGAGAAATATTTTGTCTTTACTAGCACCTTCTGCAGTTCCAACTGCTAAGTAAAAACTTAAGTAGAGACTACATATTTCTACTCTACTACATATTAAAACACCATGTGGAAGAAAGTGTCATTAAGTTTGATATCTAAAGTGGAAACTCGGGTTCTTTATTTTATAAGTAACGACGTTACACTCCTAACGTCTAAGCACTATTCAACCAAAGTGAATTACTTCTGTCACAAATTTAGTGTAAAAATGTGTAATAAAATTATAAAAGCTATGAAATATATGGAGAACCTACAGAACAAGTAAAACACTTTAGCTATTTAAGTACAATTTTTTAGAAGTTAGCAACCTAAATATGGAAATAGAGAATGGAATAATCAATGTCAATATGGAAATAAAGAATGGAATATTTCTGTCCAACACGTTAGATATCCAATTGAATAGTGTATAGAATCAAATATATAGAATCAAAGAGAAACAATCCAAAACAGTAAATTAACTGTTTATTTACAATGCAACAAGTTTAAACTAGTTTTAACATACTGATCTGAAAGTTGGGATTACAAAATAAATTGTTGATCAAATACCACGATATAAGGGTTCTAAGAAGAATTTAGGGGAATGAAGATGATATCAATGGAAAAATCATATGAAACATTAAAATATTGGAAACAAAGTTGACAGTGTTAACATTCGTGTTATTTGTGGTTTGGTCACTTAAGCAGATTGAAAGAGAAAGATTGTCATAAGATGACAGGAAACACACAGGAAAGCTCGATTTAAGTGGAATTAATGGAGTTGCTGATTCCTTAAAATACTAGAATGAAAATCTGACAACATATCGGTAATAATAAAATATTAATTTGGAAACAAAAAATATTTGAGATAAATTGTTTAAACTTATCGTATCTTGTGTACCACTTTGTAGGAAGATATCAAAATATTTATCGTAGTAATAATAATATATGGGTACACCGGTCTGGCAATTCGTTAGTAGGGATATATGTAAGTTTGGTTCACTTAAACCTTGGTATTCCAGGTCTACCTACTCACTGATGAGACCTCAATACGAGAGGTCACCCCAGACCGGTTGAAACCGGTCTGGGGTGACCTCTCGTCATAATGTAAAACAGTAATACATCTCCTAGGAGCTGCGTTTTACATTATCAGAAAATATTAAGGACAGTGATGGAACTTGATCCACCTTTGCTCCAAGTTTCCCTAGTGTTTTACTACCCAGGTGTTGACTTACTCTTGGACTCGCCAATAGTTCTTCGGCATGAAACTCTTAGATTTCGATCTCCGAGTTTCATATCCGGTTTTAAAATAATGAGGGATTTATTATCCCCTTAACTTAATTTACGCCGCCAGAAAAATAGCCTCTTGGCTCTTTATCATAGTAATTCTCAACTTATCTTATTTTGTCTTTTTTATATATTTTATAGAGAATTAAAAGGTCTAAACTGGAATATTTCCGCTATGGGCAGCTATGAGCTTGTAGTCATTAGCGTGACCTGAACTACAAGGTTAAGAAAAAAATAATAAAATAAAAATAATAAATAAATAAATAAAATAAGAAAATAACAATAACAGTTGCGGTGTGACCCCAACCTTTTTATTGCATCTGTTTTGTTCCTCGAAAATCCTGTTTTTTTTTTTGTTTTTTTTTCCTACTGATGCGCTTTTTTACTACACTCAGAGGTTCAAGAACTATTCTGTTACCAACAATTTTATTGATTTCTTTTGGATGTATGGTATTGAAGAAGAAAAAGATTGTTGCTAGATAGGCATAGCTTTTTATTCCATAGAGGTGCGTCTTCTGAGATCGATAATAAATTCGAGTTTTTTTTTTTACTTGAAAAGTTAGTTTTAGTTAAGGATTAATGGCCTTTTTCTTGATGCTGGATCTACTTCAAAATCGGTTTTGATATTATTCAGTTAGATTTAACCATCATAGGAAATAAGAGCTCGCCTAGGTGTTTGTAACGTGATGTTCATCATAGAAATTATGTCTCTCTTTATAATTGCATGCTTGCTTATTTTGGTGTGTGTGTGACAGTGATCGCGAGATACAGACTTTCTTTTTGAGAGTTTTTCTATTTTATCATTAATTATTGTTTAGGAATTATATATGATCTCGCGTAGTTTCTGCCTGTATTTCTATTTTCGCCGTTTTGAAATATTTCTCATTAATATCTTAGTAGCAGCAAGCAAGCTAGCCGCTGTATTTCTTCTCTCTCAGCATACTACCTAATCAGCGATGCGCTATTTTTATTTGAGAGTGCATTTTATATTTTGTCTTATACTTTGTACCGCCACTGTGATCTCTCCTACTTTTAAGATCATTTCTCTGATTTGTCCTAGTTTTAGAACCATTTGTCTGATTTTACTTCCAGTACCCATTCTAGCAGTGGCATTGCTAGTCATCATCACTTCTACGTTCAATCGTCACCAGTTATATTTCAAATCCAAGTCGTTCAAAGAGGCCCTTATATCCCTATAAGGACTGGTTTAAAGGGGCGAAGTAAGAATGCTTTTCATCTTCCCCGTTATCTGTAGAGGACAGTGTAGGGATAAGGTGTTATTGAGCAATTACAGCTCTGATCATGGCAGGAGGGTAACAGCAATAACCGAGCCTCAGTTAGAACGTCATTAGCTACAGCATTGCCATCCATTACCCTCCAAGGGAGAGACCCAAGCTCATACAGTCTAATTTATAAGGATAACAACTGAAACAAGGAAGGGTTTATTGCAAAAATTTGCATAACTTGTTAATACTAGAGATATTGAAATATTTACTGCACAATATATTAAACAAAATAAAGTATTTCTGTATTTATTTATTTATTATTTATTTATTTATTCTTTACAATAAATAATGTTTATATGATTTCACAATAGGTAAGTTTAATGAATCATTTGATTTAAGTCGCGTAAGCTTATCAACAATAAAGAAAGTTCATGAATAGTAATTTCACGGGAGTTCTCCATCTTCTTCATCTAAAAAAAAAATCATTTAGAGGAGGGAAAAAAACGCGTTGTTTCTAAACACGTCTTCCTGAATAAGTTTATGCATTATAAGTATACTATAATTGCATGTTGTTGTTGTTGTTGTTGTTATACTGACATGATATGAATGAAGCCACTCGCTTGTTCCCTTGGTAATTTTAAATATTTCAGTTTAAAGTAAATTTTGAAGAGGTTTTTCATTCACAGGATATTCTAGAACTTTTAACATTCATTAATTTGACTGTAGAATAGCGCCAGATGTTCCCGAAATTTTCATTTGGAAAATGATAAATGTAGCTAAATTGAAATTCATCTGATTAGAGTAGTGTAATATTCTAAACTATTTTCGTTTTCGCATTTCTCTCTTGACACACACACACACACACACACACACACACACACACACACACACACACACACACACACACACACACACACACACACACACACACACACACACACACACACACACACACACACACACACACACGGGATACCGTAGAGCAGGGGTCTGGAACCTTTTTGAACCTAAGAGCCATTCCATCAAAAAAAATAATTAAAACAAAATTTTGGGAGCCGCAACTTCAATTCGATTTTTCCTGGTGACTCAAAGTTGCAGTTAGTTCAAACTTAGGTAAATTTGTTTTTAATTCAGTACTTCCAGATATTAAATATCACTTTTATGTTTGCATATAATCTTTTATATGTTCAATAAACAAAACAACATTAAGTTTGATTAAATTTTTAATCACAAAACATGTTTAAGTAAGTATAACATTGCAAAAAAGTCAGAATTTGTATTGCAAAAAGAATTAGTCCGAACAAAAATACAATATTATGTACTTAGGGATATTAAATCCCACATAGTTTTAAAACCGAATAAGAAACTCAAAGATTGAAATCAGAGAGTTTCTTGCCGAATATAGTAAACTATAAAGTATCGGCGAACACTTAACGTGAGCTAATGCAAGTGACCCTAGTACGTAAGTACAATACCTACCGGACGACTCGTTGCAAAGGTGGGGAAAGTTCAGATCGCTATTCTTAGGTATTTTCCATAATGTAAAAACACATTTCCTAGGAAATGTATGCTGTTATTACGTTATGGAGGAAGGTCACTACCCAGACCGGTTTCAGCCTTTTTTGAGGCTTCATCACTGATAAATCACCGGTTTCAGCCTTTTTTTTTTTGAGGCTTCATTACTGATGAATCACCGGTTTCAGCCTTTTTTTTTTTGAGGCTTCATCACTGATGAAGCCTCAAAAAAGGCTGAAACCGGTCTGGGTAGTGACCTTCCTGCATAATGTAATAACAGCATACATTTCCTAGGAAATGTGTTTTTACATTATGGAAAATACCTAAGTATAACGATCTGAACTTTCCCCACCTTTGCAACGAGTCGTCCGGTATTGTACTACGTACTAGGATCACTTGCATTAACTGACGCTAAGTGTTCGCCGATACTTTATAGTTTACTATATTCTGCAAGAAACTCTCTGATTCCAATCTTTGAGTTTCTTATTCGGTTTTAAAACTATGTGGGATTTAATATCCCCTAAATTTAAGTAATGTTTTCATTGCCGAAATGAAGCTTATTAGCTCTTTATACTCAAGCAATATTATGTATTTTAATAGATATTTGATTGTTTTAATTTAAAATTCAGCAATGAGACTTTTGATTTTGCATCTTCTCAGCCAATTTACTTAAATCTGATAATAATTGTACGTCGTGCACTTTAATAGTAATTCGGCTTTCAAACTTTCATCAGTCAGTTTGTTCCCATACTTATTTTTTATTCATTGAACAGAAAAATTGTTCGCAATTTTACGTTGAACCGAAAAGAATCAAAACCCCAAAAGCAAATCGCCTGGCATTTGAATAATTAGTTGGGAAAGAATTCCAACATTTAAATATACTTTCCTGTGGTGTTTCTTCCATAGTTTCCTCATTTTCTTAATTTTTGCTACCATTTCCTGAAGTTTTTGAATGCTTGTATTCTGAATTTTCAGAAGCTCCATTTGTAGTTCTGCAATTGATATTCCGGGAAAAGCTTCAATATCTATTCATTTTAAATTGCAATTTAACGGTCGTAATATAAATTTCATCATCTCTTTTTTTTAAATCCTGAAATCTGCTTGTAAATGAATCTAAAATTACAGTAATCATTTCAGTGAATATTTTGCAATCAACTTTTTCTTGATTTAAATTCAATCTATAATTTTTTAGATTTTCAAAATATATAAATGTTTCTTCAGTAGCATCTTCGAAAAACACTCTTAGTTTCTGTTCAAAGGTAAGGACTTCCTCTAGTAATTGTAAGGCTATATTTCTCTTCCTTTGCAACTTCAAATTTAGCTTATTAAAATGTTCTGTCATATCAAGCAAAAAACAAAAATTTTCTATCCATTCGAGATTACTGAGAAGTTCAACATTATTTATTATAATTTTTAGTGGTTAAGAAAACTGTTACTTCTCTTAAGCACTGAAAAAATGTTTTAATGCTTTTCCTCTTGATAACCATCGTACAGATGTAAATATCACTAAATCTTTATGTTGACTACCTAGTTCCTCTATAAATGTGTCAAAAAGTCTGTGATTCAACGCCTGAAATAGGATGAAATTGATTATTGGCACAACAACATCCATCACGCTTTTTAGTTGTGGTAATAATCCCAAAGAATTTTGCAACTAAAGCTTCTTGATGCAAAATGCAAAGAAATGAAATAACTCCACTTGGAATATGAGTGAAGAATAATTTAACAAACCCCTTATTTTTTGTAATCATAGAAGGCGCGCCATCTAGCGCCTTATCTAGCACCACGAACAGGCCGTATCAAAAAACAATATTTAGTCGTTTGTATTAATTATGTATCTTCTAATTCAATATAAAAGAGCCGCACTTTGTTCAGACAAGAGCCGCATGCAGCTTCGGAGCCGCCGGTCCCCGACCCCCTGCCCGAGAGAGTAACAGCAGGGAATGTAAGAGAATAACAGAGTTGAGAAAACTGTTGGTTTGAGCAGAATATGCACTTGACTTGATCGTTACTCCTGGAACTGGATACTGGTTACAATTCGCAATGAATTACTATCCGACACCAGATGTAATATACCACTAGATTGAGTCCTTAACAAATTAATGAGATGAAATATTATAGAGTTTACTTAAATATAAATAAAACTGGACTTCGTTCTTTATGTTTCTCTTACAAAATAATTTGTTCCATTCAGCTTAATTGCTTGTGTTTTCAAGGTTTGACTGATTCATTTACATATCTTTATTACCTTTATTATTGTTTAGATAATCACATTTTAAATCGTCTTATTTTAAAAATATAGAAGAAAAGTTTGGTAATCCTTTTTTTGTTTGTTTTTTTTGTTCCTGATACAAACTAGAATTTTGTGAAAATATAACTTTCTAAGCAATTACTCTGCTTTGAACATGAGTTTGCAGTAGCCAGAATTACTTCATGCCGACCGACAAGTGATGATTTGCAGTTATATTCGAATGTCAGTGGAATTATTCCCACTTATGAAGTAGTATAGCAAGCCGAAGGATGATTATCTATTAGATTATATTCTGGCACGTGTCAGAAATAATATCATCTGGCAATCAAGGTTTGAGATAACGGTACTCCTCTTCTACGAATAAAATCGTATCCTCAGTAATTTAAACTGTCGGGTCAAAACATTTGAAGAACAGTAGGTCAGTGACCCTAATATTTATTGTTTATTGTTGAATTTGAAATTTTTTTCAATATTTCTTACCAACAGGAGTATTATATATATAGTTCCGACCCACGAAAAGTTATAAAACTATCCACATTAATAATGAGGATGAGGCTACGACTTAAATCAATTGGAAAGCTTTCAATTAGAGACCAGAAATGGTGTTGTTAACGTTTCAAGCTATTTCAGGCCTCTAATATTTAAGAGGATGGTTTCACACTTTGTGATGAAGTTCATCTCCCGCCTAACAGCATTCACGAACTCACAGTGGGATTCCAATATTCAGCCAGTTAGCGGGGAAGCCAGGAAGCAGAAAATGACATCTATAACAAATTAATAAACAAAAAAGAGATATTTTTATTTACCCAACAAAAAAGTAAACGAGCCTAAACAAAAATCAAATAAATATGCTTCATAATATTGACGGTATTGCGGTATTCTATTACAAACAAGGAAATAACGGTTTTTAGATAAATATATAAAATTTTAAGAATGGCGATAACAAAACAGAAACTTTCATTTTATACTTGAGGGGCTGCATCCCTGTAGCCCTTATGGACGAGCCGCCACTGATAGAAATATGATTAAAGAAAAAAAAATCATAAAAAACATTTGTGTGTGTGTGTGTGTGTGTGTGCTTACCTGTATATTTGAGTTCAATTCGACTGTGTGATTTCATTCAATGAAATCCCGTCTCACAAATCACACCTGACAAGTAATAAGAATACATCATTTTTCTACGGCCGTCAATAAATTGCCATTGCATAAAAATATCGCTGGAATTTTTCACGTTAGAGTGATTTTTACTCAAATCCAGGAAGCGTTAATAATAAGCAACAAAAAAGGGACGTAAGGGAAATGTAAAAAAAATAAAAAAACAATGATCAATTCTATGAAAAAAACTTCAAAAGCGTTAAAAAATAATCACCTCTGATTTTATATAATCCTCAGCAGATTATTATCCTTGAATTAATTTTTTTTCTATTTTCAAAGTGGCTTTTTTTCGAGATTATTTCTTTTTCTTATTTCATATTTCTACTTGCAAACTACATGAATAAACCAGACCGCTTTCCTATTAAAGCTGTCCATATAATCCCTATTCTATGAAGGATTAAGTGAACACTATTGGTGAAGATCGAAAATTTAGGTTCAGGACTTTTTATAAATTCATAATCACTAAAATTTTTGTTGATTATGCATTTGTAAAATTTTAATCGTCAAACTGAAGTGACCTTCGAATTCTCTAAAGAAATACATAAGTATTTGTAAACTTTACTTTTTAGATATTCTAATATCTAAAGGTTGTATAACAGCTTTGTATCAGTGCCCAAAATACATTTTTGCAATCAACGTGAAAAACGCTTGAAAATGTCATTTAATGCTGCAAGATTAAAAAAAAAAAAATCCCGGAGGTAGTACTGCTTAAGAAAAATACACAGGAATTAAGGTAATGCCACAATCGGATAACTGCATGCTACCTAAAGATCATATGATCTACTTTTGGAATCTTTCAAGATAATTAAAGAAAACCAGTTAAGGAGGTTTAAGATAATAATTTCCCTAATCTTTGGCATGTATAATCCATCGTTCCGATGTAGCAATTTGGGATGTACCAGGGCCTCAAAATTCCTAAGGATTCAGGTTCAGTATAGAAGCCCATTTAAACCAGACAAGAGTGTTCGCTATAATAACTTCTTGAGCAACAACAAATCCTTTTCTACCCAGTATGGTGGCCGGGATAAGAATAGCGCCAAAGCAACCTATGCGTCGTAAGAGGCGACTAAAATAGACGCTGAGTTTCGAGAGTTTTGCTCACTCAGGTTTCTTCCGGAATTTTGTTCCTGGTGAGGGAGAGGGGCCTGATTTCTGGGAGTTTTCCCTGAGAGAGCATTTTGAGGCTCTGGGGAGGGTGTTCTCCGGCATGGCCCGTGAGGGGTCTTTTCGGTGGATGCTTTCCCCTAAACTATGAGCGGTTCTGCTCGGTGGTGGGAGGAGGGCGTCACTGAGTGGAGCCAACGCCGAGTTGGACGATTTCTCGGCCAATATAGAGTGATCTAGGGAACTTTCTAATTTTTAGAGAGAGCTTTACTTATATATCAGCCCCACTGCAGCCTATGCATGTCGTACGAGGCAACTAAAATGAGTACCCAGGGAGGGTAATGGATGGCAATGCTGTAGCCAATGAAGTTTTAACTGAGGCTTGGCTATTGCTGTTACCCTCCTGCCATGATCAGAGCTTATAGCTCTATATTACCCCATCCATACATCTTCTACAGATAACGGGAAATATGAAGAGCATTTTTGCTTCGCCTATCTAGCCAAAAAAATCATTTTCTCTAAGGAGCGAATAGTTTGAGCTAATTATGAGAGGTCTCTTTCTCATGAAGAAAGATAAACTTTAGGTTGTCTTACTTGTAAATAAACAAATATTATTAGAAAGTTATGGTTACCTTTTCCATCTAGTCCAAATTCTTCTTGATATAGAAAATAAAATCCTTTGGAAGGACACAGAGGTTGTTCATAAAACCCTGTGACAGCGCCCGAACTTCATACCAAAACATTGGAAAATTTTAATCTTAACCCATTAATTAGTTTTTTTTTCTGTTTTTTTTTCCATATTTTGGAAAGGATTCGAAAATGGGGAAAAGGGCACACAGCATATCTGGTATTCAGCGATTCATTTGAACAGTGTTGTTTCTTACCTTCTTATTTCTAAAGAAAATTGCTATGCAGGAAGTTTGTTCGTCGCTGAGGAGAGAATAAATTATTCATTCGGAAAGGTCTGATCTTTTGTACTTTGAAATAAACTAACAGTTTTGTTGCAGTGTGTCCTATTGAAGTTTATAAAGACATAAGCGATGTCTTTATAAACTTCAGTAAGCTTCGTTCCAATCCCCCCTAATTCAAAGAACTAAATTTTGAAAGAAATATTTGTAGCGAAAATTGAACCCTCACAGCACGGTGAAAGATTTGGAAGTTGTAGCAGATATCTACTAGTAGCTTCTCTACTTCGTGACAAGAACTCACTGTTGCTATAGCAACGGTAGGTTCTATACAGCACGATATGAAATTCATATTATTTTACTTCTTTTTTTAAATTGAATATAGACGGTATTTTATAATTACGTTATTTTTAAATTTCATTAAGGTATAGTCAAATTGTAATTAATTTTATAATTATCTTATAAATCAATAATTTTATAAATAATATTTCAAATTAAATGGAAAGTAGATTTAAGATAGTTTTAGACCAGCTCTGAAGAAATGAATAAATTAAAGTCTGTGGAGCCTTCCTTTTACATATTTGTGCTACACATACACATTCTGCGGGTGCAATATTTACTACCCTTAGATGCCATTAAGTGGTTCTGGTTTGACAACTGAATCAAATTTCCCCCTTGGTATTAAGTGGAAAAGCGAAAACAATAGAGAACCCTTAAGGCTACATAAGTGACATCGGTTTATGGCAAGATAATCTCGATAAGGAATCTTCATTATCTTTATGATTCTTATTAATATTGAATACATTATTTAACCCGAAGATTCCTTAGTTGGGATGGCCTAAATTTGCTCATAATTGTTCATTAATTCTGACAGAGAACTCGTTAGCCCTCTGAAGGAACATTGATGAAGCACATGAGAGAGCAGGAAATGGAGACCCAACACATCATACTGAAAGGATTCCGTAATTGCATTATTTGCACACTGAGGAAACCTCATGAGTTAGGATATTAAATGAAGACAGGCCAGACTTTAACAAATAATAATACAGCAATAATGCATATTAATTGAATTAACTTGGGCACAGTAATGCTCGCGACTACCATCCTAATCATCGTAGACTTCCATTAGCAAACTTTATTGGAAATTTATCTCGAGGATCGTCAGTATTGGGACAGATAATAACGCGAACTGCAAGGAGGCAGCGTATAAAACTCACTCTCTTACTAGAAGGCAAATTAGCGTCTATCTTTAGCAAACCATGAACCGTAGTAACAATTAAATAAAGCCTCTGATAATTACACACTCAACTATCTCATGTGTTGTGCTATCCTTTTCAAATAAAACACACTTTTGCTAATCGGCACAATGAAAAACTGTCTTCATTCCGAATTAAAGTAATCATAAACAAATTTCGATCAAGATTAATGAACTTTTATATGAACCTGTCAATATGGCAATACATTGTGGTAAGAAAGAGTATTTCTCAAATATGGATACGTACTGAGAATATAACAAATATTTAGCGCCTGATTACCTTTGCAATTCTAATGATAATTTTAAGAAATATCCTGCATATCATGAGAAACCGAAATGACGTCAGCACAGATGACGAATTCCATCTTTACAAATAATTTCGAAGACAGCTTGGAAGGCCATAACAGAAGAATCGAAGAGAGGTTAAAATTCTTGGTGAAGTGGATAGAATCGGTTGAGAACTGCTGAGTGGACATGGTGAATAACAAAAAGAGGAGTGGCTATCTTATACTAAAGATTATCTTTTCTCTTTTGCTGCCATTTGCATTGGAAAAAGTATATCATTCAATAATCAGTTCTTTTGCCTACAACAGAAGGAAAAATCTTACCAATCATTACTGAGCTTCTACAGCTAGTTCTTTCTCATAATTTGACTTTATATTCCTTCCTTAACATGCATTCTCTCTAGTCATGGACGAGTTCATCATCATTTATCCTACTTAATGATGCAATTTATCCTTTGAACTTTCGGAATATCTTCAAACATTGCTGTCTTTCAAATATTTTTACTCTTTCCTGTTCAAGTTTTTTGCAATTCTTTCTGTTATAGTACGCTCTGCCATCTAAGTTTGCAATACTTTCATACTCTGTTTCTTCACAGGTATCTTTTTCTAAGAGAGAACTAAACATGACTGACTATCTCTCAAAGCATCTGCAAGGAGTCCATCAACATGGCAACTCTTAAAATGTGGTATGTTCAGCTTATTTAGCCATATCTTCTGATGTAATTACGATTGAAAATTTTGATCTTCATGTCCATTATCGACGATAATAACTGTCAGCAACTCCATAAATTCAATTTCATTCTTTCGTTCCTCCGATGTATTGGTTTTACCTTCCTGTCCTCCCATAAGTGTCAAAATTCCGGTAACAATTACTTATTTCGTGGCAGTGAGATAACTGCTGATGCATTTAACATTCCCCTTTCTCTGTATTCGAGGTTTATAATAACACTATATATTTTTTTCCTGTTTGTCTTTTGTGTATAGTAGACTCCTTCGAGGGTGTTGGCTTACACTTCAAAGAAATATATTGGTACATATACATTACATGGACATAGCATAAAATATACTGAAACTAAATAGCCCCAATGCTATTTCTGTTTTCTTGAATATTCATTTCTACAGTATGTATTTCACTCCTCTACTATCATCAATAATACTTTCTTTGCTTTACTATCTCCTTTGTTGTAGCAAAGGGGAAAAAAAACGCTCTTCATGTGTTGTATATGAAACTACATATCTTTCTTTAACAACTAGGTAATACTTATATCAATTTATTTAGTTTAATATTTTCATTTTGACTATTGTCAAATGCATCTTTAATTTCTTCTTAATGCTCTGTGTCACGCACTAGTGATCACATCCCTTCTGCCAATCAACCTTCTATTCACACTGCGTCTTTTTATTATTTTTGTATTCGTGCATCGCACACAAATGCGTTCTGAATCTGCTTTCTCTTATTTAGTTACCAGTTGGAAGCATTTAATTTTATTTTGCTATAATCAGAAAATTTTAAAAACGTTATACTAAATAGCTTCAAAAATTCATCTATATCTAATATAAATTCATTATTAATTATAAATTAAATATATACCATTTCATATTTTAAAGCAGATATATATATATATATAGTTATAATATATATATATATATATATATATATATATATATATATATATATATATATATATATATATATATATATATTACTATTAACTATTAACTAGTCACTATTAACTTAAATATTGTCGAAGGCCACATTTTGTTGCAAATTTATATATTTATCATCCATAAAAATAAAAAAAAAGCGATGAACACAAGAGATGCAAAACACATTACTCAGAAATCAACAATAGCTATCGTAGCTATCATATATAGCTATCTTATATTTGCGTTACATAGGAGCAATAATTATATATATATATATAATCCGATGGTTTTCCGAAAATAATGTGGAAAAGTGTATTTCCTGTTTTTAAGATTCTACTCAAGAACTCATTCCCAACTAACTTGTATAAAGGAAATCAGTTTTTCTTTTTTGCAGACGATCTAACTGCGCGTGAGAATTGGTGCCTTGAACTTCTCTCTTTCCGAGCAAACGTTTGTCACCATTTAGGTGGAAACACAACGCAAGAGGAAGTGGGGTGTCGTGCTCACCAACCTAGATAGGAAAAGTATCCGATGCCAAAGATAAGGGCAGACTCACCGACCGTACAAACGGCACGTAAACTCCGAAAGATGTCAATCTTATCTCAGTAATCAGATTAGGTGCACCCCAGTAGTCGAATAGGACTGCAGGGCTGCTACGACTTGCGTAGATGCGGAAACAATAAATGACGTGGCCAAACAATCCCGTGTATCAGAGTAACTGGAATGTCAAATCCTCTTCTTTATTAGGGTGACGCTTATAAAATCGATATAACGTCTTCCATTCCAACCTATTCTTCATTAATGTCTCGATGGTAGACTGCTGGATGCAGTTTGAAATACAGAAATCTGGAAACGCACGTGAAATGGATAATGGAAAATTACAAACTTGAATAATATATTTCGTTTTAATTTAAATTTAAATTATTTGCCTGTTTATTTCAAATAAATGGATGAATTCTGATTAAAACATTGCATTAAATCTGATTCATTTTCAGATAAATATAAAGGAATATTTTATGCAATATTTTATCAAGCATCTGTCATGTAATATAATTTTCACTAAACTTATTTTCAAAATTGTATAAAAAATTCAGACAATGTAGTTTTAAATAAATAGCAATACGAAGAAACTGTAAAAGGAAACCGCGTTACCATTTATCACAAACAGACTGATTATTTACAGTAAAAACAATCAAAATACACCCTCTGTCTAAAAAGAAACCGAACTAGATAGAAAATAAAACACAGGTCAATTATAATTATTCAAATCATTTATTTCAATCAATATACTTCCCTCAGCTTTGATACAGCGTTTGGCATGGTCAATTAATTCGTTAAATGAGTTTTTCATACCGGTTTTCGGGATACTGTTGAGGGTCGTGGTTACTGCCGCTTGAACGCTTTCAATGGTGTCGTAGCTTTACTTTCATCGGCAAATGAAGTCGGGGGAAGAGAAAGAAGTCATAGGGTGCTAAATCAGGCGAATACGGCGAGTGATCAAACACACAAACTTGGTTTTTGTTCAAATCTCACAATGTTCGAACGATGATATGGTGCATTATCGTACAAAAGTGAACAACTGCCTGCATCACGATTTTCATGCCGTACGCGACGAATTCTTGCTATCCATCGCTTCAAAACTTCGAGATAAAACTCAACATTGACCGTTTCGCCAGGCGGAAGAATTCTTTGTGGATAATGCCCTTGGAATCGTAGAAACAAATCAGCATTGTCTTTACTTTTGACTTCTCCAAGCGACTTTTTTTTTCGGATGCCCCTCTTCTGGTGGTTTCCACTCAGCACTCTGGCGCTTTCTTTCGGGCACATACTCAAAACACCACGTTTCGTCACTAGTAACGACGTTTCAAGAAAGTCTGAGTCCTTACGAGCGGTTTTAATCAGGTCCTTGCAGTGTTCAATTCGATACATTTTTTGGTCGTCGGTCAACTTGTGGGGAACAAATCGCGAATTCAATTTACGAAGACCCAAACTCTCGATCAAAATGTTGTGCACAGTTGAATTTGGAATCCTCAATTCATCTTCAATCAATCTCACGAACGATTCAGGTTTACTTTGATGAAATCACGCACCTTTTGGATGTTAACTTCACTCAGTCCAGGTTTTGGACCGCTCGGCCTTTCGTCGTCCTCAAGCGTCTCACGACCACTTTGAAATCGCTTAAACCACTCTTAAACGTGAGTACGGGATAAGCATTCATCACGTATGCTTTTTGAAGCATTTCATGCGTTTCAGTAAAAGTTTTACCAAGTTTAACACAAAAGTGAATCGCAGCTCTCTGTTCGAAACTCATTTTCCGACCGTTCGTCAAAACACACTGTCACTCTTGTCATTATAACTCGGCTTTTAATGAAACAAATGTCATAAACAGTTGAAATAACACTAATGAAGGTTGCCGCTTTCGACAACAAATAGGTACGACAGGTGGCGCCACTAGTTTCTGCAATTTTCGAAACGTTCGGTTGATTTTTGGACAGAGGGTGTATATTGAAACGTAAATTAAAAATGAAACAAATAAAAAAAAGTGGAAAAACTGGTGGTAAATTCTGTGGTAAATATTTTTTGAGTACATGTGTGCTGTAACCAGGAGATCGAGAAGATAGCCTGTTTTCCAAGTCGCTCCAGCTCTTTACCTTTATCCAGGGTGCTCCACGAGGAGACGAGTAAGAATTGCTCCACTAGGAAATCCCAAATCTTCCAATCCACGAAGACATCCCACTGTTTCATTTCTGCAGTTTGGATTCATTGGAAACCCTTTTCTTTCTGCTTGTATTAATAATTGTGTGTGTATTAAAAAAAAATTGTGTGTGTGTGTAAAAAATTATCATCGTACCTGAAATTTCCCCTGTATTATATCCTTGATGCTCAAATTGAACTTACTGTTCTCGTCTTTTTCCTTGTTAACCCTATTTTATTGCAACAGTGTAGATGTTTTTTATAAGTTTTCTTGTTTTTTTTTTCTTGTTTTTTATAACTTGAATCCGTGTAATATTCTTATCAACGGATGTAAATAAACAATGTTCACAATTTATATTTTCAGATTTCTTCAATCTTTAAGCCTTTTTCATGTGATCATTTGTTTCTTAAAAGGGAGTAGTATTCGATAAAGAAAATATAATAACCAGTAAAATAAATTTCATTTCATTTTTATCTTAAATCCAATCACTGAATATTTTAACTGTATTGCACCGTAGTTGGCTAAAGGTTAGATTAATCCAAAATATCAGTTTTATAGGCGAAATATGAAAGTGTTGATCTAGTTGATCTAGAAAGTCTAGTGCATCATGCCCTCCATTAAAACGTGTTATAAATAGAAAAAGCACAAATAAATACTCTTTAATTCTACTTCTGGATCGAAACTACCTTTTATTTCTATTTTATTATCACCTTCTGCTAGCTATATTACCGCAGTCCTCGTTTTGTGCAGTTCGGCATATTTTTTTTATAATTTCTTGACTTTCATCCCTCTTGAACTCTTTCAAAACTACTCCACGTTGGCGTTTCAAGAGATTAAAAAATTAATTGTCTTCCCTTTATGTCGTCGAAGTTTACATTTCCCACTGGTATCACTTTAATTAAAATGCAGCTTGTTTTTCAAAGCTTCGTTTTTAGTGTTTTGAGCCGCCATTGAAATGCAAGCTTGCGAGATGTAAATTATTAACACAGGCGCTGTCTGGAGATATACTGAGAGTAAACGAAATAAGTTATTGACTCCGATAGACTTCCAAACAACCAAGAAATCAATCTGATATTTTCGTATTTGATTTGATTTGGGTTTTTAATATTTCTAGAAATATATTAAAAAAATTGAAATTGAGACTAATTGGATAACAACAATTGTAAGTTCTTAGAATTACCAGATTTCATACGCACTTCGTGTCAGGATTCATTCCAGATATTCCTGAATAGCATTACTGTGCATTGAATGAGATCTGAACGGAGACAGCTACAACGTAATATCAATTCAATATCAATTCAAAAATCAGAAAAGTGTTTCGAGTATTCAGATTGAGTGTTTATATGCAATAACATAAGTACTCAATGTAATTCGCACATCCATAAAATATCGTATTCTAAAAATAACTTTTTTCTAACTTCGTCAGGAACAGTAGTTAAACTACAAAAAAAAAAGTGAATACATCATTGTTATATATTCTTATATAGAATTTCCTTTGTCGAAATATAAACATCGTATTGATATATTTGATTTCCATCTTTCTGCACAAATTTAGACTCTAATAATTCACATCTTCCACTATTACAACGCAGAATATAGAAAGTGTACTAAATGTAACTAATAACTTGTCATGATTGTGCGATTCCCAAGTAGCTCTCGGTTAAATTCGTCCGGGAATTAATCATATTTTTCCCAATCCTGAATATGCTCACAGTCCACATCACTTTCTTTCCCTTTGTTCTACAAAGTTATTCTTGTCTGCCAAATATCAATGGCGCCACAAGAGAACCGAATGTTGTGTACACATAGTCTTTTACAGATCAAATGCAAGATCTTAAGCGGAAAGTATTCCCTCTGTTGAATGCAGAGAATGTGGCTTTTACCTCAAAGCCTCATAGAAGCATCGCGATGTTGTTTGTCATATTTTTGTTATAAAGAAAAGTGGTCGTTTCCCTGCAGGATGATAGGATCGAGTTTACAGATGTTGCTCTAGCTGAATAAGGAGTTTTGGACAAACGTACGCTGTAACCATTGAGAAGTAATGCATCTCGTAACGTCTTTAGTTCGGTTTTGCTCTTGGAAACTACGCTGCGGAGGTATCTACCCTGTTTAAAATATTTATCGAAAGAGCTGTGAAGAAATGGATCAAGAAAGTTGGAGTGATGGAAATCTCAAGGGGAATTCCATCAGCTATTCCTTATTCTTTGCCGATGAGTAGATCCTACTAACTCAAGACGTAGAGGACGCTGAATATGAATTGAAAGAACTCATGATTCATATCAACATAACAGAAGAGAATGAGAACAGAAAAATATAAATTTATTAATTACCGAAAGGGAATAAGAAATCCATATCAACGAAAGAATGAGGAAGATATGTTTAGGCATCCTCGTTTAATTCTTCAGAAAAATGAAACACTGAATAAAATTAAAAACTGAAAGAAACAGAAAAGCTAGGCTGTGTGATAAAGTAGAATTCCCAAGGATTTCTAAGAATTTCCAAGAAGCAGCTGATTGTGCATTATAACAAAACCCTGTATATAAATGTACGGGCAGATGACATGTCCTTGAACATTTTTTTTTCAAATTTAATTTGAATTAATTTCATTTGATTTAATTAATTTCCACCTGCAGCAACAGATTGCTCAACTGATATAAAGAAAGTAGTGGTCATCATTCAACCTTGAACGTATTTCACTTGACTAATTCTTAGCCACATGTGAAGAGAATCCTACATCTTAATTTAAAGAAGGAATGTTGTCTGCTACAAAAGCACTTCTAAAATTAAGAGAAGCCAAATAATCTTACACCTAAATATGTCAATAGACATAATTACTGTAGAAAATATTTTGCGAGAAGAAACACGGAACTTAAGTATTCTCGAGAAATTGTCTTTCAGGTGTTTACAAATTTACCTTTAACTTAGAGCGCGGCCATCTAGATTTAGAGAAACATTATCGCCCACATATTAAGAAACGAGTTAGTTTTAGAAAACTGAAATGCAGCAATTTCTTTAACAGTTTATAATAACTAAGAACAGCTTTGTCTCTTCCGTTGCAGTACGAATGCCTCTCCATATTTTTTTTTCATTTTATTTTAACCAGTTTTTTGCATCTTCAATCCACAAATGGCTACATGTTTTCTTATCTCGTCGAAATCTCCTGTTGGTTTTCCAATTCTTGATAGTGATTCTTATTCCGTTTGTCCATCTCTTCTCAGAAGTTCTCATCACACGTCCTACCGACTGTATTTTATTATTATTGCAACATATGTTACCTTTTATTGCCATCTATCAATGGTCATAACAGGCACTTAAACACCCACGACCCTTCCAAGTATTCTTGGACTTCGCAACCACACAACCATAACTCGAGGATAAGGTGGTTAGCGCTATGCATTCCGGTGTGTCCTATGTCTGTAGATGCGTGTGTTCAAGGGGCCAGTTTGCCTCTTCTGGGAGAAGAAAGACCCGAGTTTCCGGGTGAAAAACCCCCTACCTCGCATGAGACCGGCTAACTCACTTTTCGTCGAAAGAGACCAGAAAAAGGTTCCTCACGTCTCGGACAAGAATCGGACCCAAGTCTTTCCGACCAAAGAGCTTCGTCTATACCGACTGAGCTACGGAGGCTCTACCTTTTATTATTATTTCTAGTAATTTTATATAACCAACTTGTTTCCAGAACAGATCGTTCAACGTTTTACTGTGCTATTTTGAGTTCCTCTAATTGTCTTTCAATATAATGTTATAAATTTCTCTACTTACCTCATTTGTGGAATGTATAGTAGAGAAATGCAGTCTTTTTAATTTAACACTGCTTATAAATCTTATTTCTAAACTGTCTCGTAAATTTTCGTTAAATATATCTCTATAATAGTCTAAAACTTTCTGTCCTGTTGTCATTAAACTTAGAAACCCATCGACTAAACTTAGAAATTTTAACCGTCCCTTGATATTTATAAGAATTCCTTACTTCAGTCTGTTTGAGTTATTTCCATTTGTTTTATTTACAAACTATTTCTTCTATATTATCATTTTTCATTTATATATAAGCCTATATTTATGCTTACTGATGTAATTCTTAGAAACTTAGAATTAAAAATTAAAACTTAGAAACCCATCGACTAAACTTAGAAATTTTAACCGTCCCTTGATATTTATAAGAATTCCTTACTTCAGTCTGTTTGAGTTATTTCCATTTGTTTTATTTACAAACTATTTCTTCTATATTATCATTTTTCATTTATATATAAGCCTATATTTATGCTTACTGATGTAATTCTATCATCGATTCTCTTTCTTTTACTTTATTTACTTTTATTATATTCCATTGCTCTTGCAAAAGCTTAATTGAAATGGTCTTTTTTTCTGATCCTTTTTCTGATTTTTCTGTTTCTTTTTCTCTTTGTTTTCATGTATATGTATTACTACATTTCCTTTCTTATATAGCCTTTAACCTTATCAATTTATCTCATGTGAATTATATTTATATTCATTAATATAAACGGGTAGCAAACAAAAACAATTTTTGCATTAACTTTTCCGATTGTTTGGGTATATATATATATTTAATATATTGGGTAATAGATTTAAAATATTTAAATCTATTACCAAAAACTATTAAAATAAGATTAATAATACAGCTAAAAGCTAAATTTATCAATCGGAATGCATTACCTTAACTTAAATATAAGTTAATTGACTTCCTAACTTTACTAATTTATTCTAGTTGAGTTACACTCTTGGTTTTTGTATCTCGCACTGTTCAACCATCACATGACACGTCTTTGTAGCAAAGATTGGGCGTGAAGCTGATCAATACTCTTTACCTACGGGAAGAAAAGATCCGGCTCGTTCACGAAAGACAAACTAACTTCAATTAGAACAGGGAGCCTCAGAGCATTACTGGAAGTGTCCTGATTTAAACACAGCAACGTAGCAGCACTTTCTTTCTCGATTAACAGATAAACGAACAGAGTGTAGTGGAGAGGAAAGCAACGTACTCACCGTCTTAATCTTGCATGGAGATGCCACGCGGTATAATGAACTCAGAGAAAAATCTCCAGCAAGGAATTATGAACACTAGTGAAGACTCATTTAAGAGTATAAAATGTTAATGAAAGTCCCATAAATTTTACCAGTGAGTTTTGTAGCAGTGAGGAGAGGATCTAAAGAAAACAATAAAACCTGAAACCATCCTGCAACGGACATAAACAAGTAATAGGATTCACTCAGATGGAAGGTTTAAGGACAACACACATCCTTTTTTTGGTAGGAGTATAAAGGAAAATAGAAAGAAATTATTTCAGTAATGTGGGAAGTTTCTTCTTAGAGAACACACGACAAACAACAGCGATCAAAATATTTACGACAAAAAAATTCTCTTGAGATAAATATGGATATAAAAATAAACAAATTCTCTGATGTTTTTCCACTGATAAAATGAAACACAGATACTTATGCAGCTGTTCATATATTTATAAAGTATTTTATACAAAAATACTTTATTACTTTTTATAAAATTGAATTAATACATCTGAATTTATAAATAATTTCTGATGTGATAAAAATCATTACAATAAGATTAAATTATTATGCCTATATATATATAATTTTACATTTTACATTATTGTTACATTTTAAATTTTATATAATTATTTTAAAGGAAACAATGAAAAACAAAAACAAAATGGAGAAAGTACTTTCGTTTTATAGCAAATTAAAGAATAAATCCTACAGAACGATGTAACTGTTATAAAGTCCAGCTGGAATTCGAAACTCCTAAAAAGAAGTTAGCCATGAAAAACAGAATAAAATATCTCATTGTCGTAATCTATGACAACACAACTATGTCCCAAGCGCCATCTGCATTCATCGAATGCCAAAATGAGTACATACTGACCTAACAAAAGGATGTATCCGACTAGAACAAACAACTAAATAATCGTAAAAAAAACGTACTGGAGAGAACAAATGTCCACATAAAAGCCAAAATTCAGGAATTGAATGCATACAATCAAATGACAAAACAGTTTCGAACAAAACCAACTTCAATAGGGACGTCGGTTCAGAGAGAATTTACATTGAAAAGTTATTTGAGAGTGATGGACGCTCAGGGTTACGACGTCAACTTGTTTTATGTTGGTTTGGTTTTGTATGAAGAGATAGTTTACTTTATATCACAGGGTAGCCGAATCTATTTATCTACCAATTTCCTTTTTTCATATATTTTTAAACTCAATCAATTTGTTTAAAAATATCATACAAACATTTTTATATATTTATGACCTAATTAGAGATAGTTACATTAACGATATGACCCACATGGCCTTCAGAAAGTCAAATATCCTATTTCTCAAAGGCCAATATTGTATTTGATTAAGCAAAGAGAAATTGTATCTTTCATTTTTTGCACGCACGCACGTGCACACACACACACACATGGCATTTATTTGCTATAGGCCTTGCGGCCTCTTGTGTATGAGAGTGATATATATAAAAATAATTTTCCAAACCTCTTTCAGTCTGATTGCATTTCAGAGAAAGGGGTGGATTTATCAATATAAAGAATATTCTGACCTCTCAATGAAAGTACGGTCAAGCCATCTATCATGTAAGCCAATTTTTTCTGCAATTACTTCTTCTTTTTTTTTTAAAGTTAGAACTCAGAGAAGGTTTCAATGTGACAGAAGACGGAAGAGTTTTCTTCCATTTCTTTACAATTGCTGTGATATGGATAGTTTTTTTATTTTTCATTACATAGTTATATAAAGAAATATTGCTCTAACACACACACACACACACACACACACACACACACACACACACACACACACACACACACACACACACACACACACACACACACACACACACACACACACACACACACACACACACACACACACAGAGAGAGAGAGAGAGAGAGAGAGGGGAGAAGGAAAAAAAAACATACAAAGAGAAGATAAAGTAAGAAACACACATAGCAATGCCCCAAAATGGGTATCAACTTACAAATATATTGTGTTCGTATAATAATAAGCAAGTTCATGAAGAGAATGATAGAAACAATCACGAATAGAAAGACAAAGTTCACCTATCGATACGTAGGTGTATTCATAAACAGATGGATCGTCTTCGCAAATGACATTTGTTTTCTTCGTTAGATGCCGGTCCGCTAATCTCGAACCCAAACAGTTTTCTTAACGAGAGACGTGTTTTTGTTCTTGAGAAGGAGGACTGTCTGTTGGCAGACAAACAGAAAATAACCGGAAGGCAAACATGTTACAACGCAACTCTTGTGCGAACTCACAAGAAAATAAAGAAAACAGGTTGAGCTCATTATTGAGCTGGATTTCTAGTGAGGCGTTCATTTTCTCCAAAGTGTGCGTGTGTGTGTGACGTCTTCAGTGTTGCTATCTTCCTCCCCCAGCGTGTTTTCTTTTCTGGTGCCTGTCCCTTACGAGAGTCAATATCATTAATTTATCCATCCTAAGAAATTCTCTACCAGCCTCCCAAAAAAAGTGCGTTTAGTATTTTAAGACAGCACTCTCTCGAGAATATTGGATGTGAAAAATTAAACCTCCATCTAAACTTTAGATGTGTTTGCACCTACTTCAAAATTCTAGTATAATTATGAACAATGAAATATATAATAAGCGGTATCAAGATGCATCCAGAATTGATAATTTTATATTACTTAAACATATCAATTGTATATTCGAGCAGCATTGGCAATATATAATTATAAATTATATGGAAATCGCTTTAAATTTAAATAAAAAAACAAGATCTAACGCTCTAAAATTTATTATTATCTATTTATCTATAAATCTATTTATTATTATCATTGCTTAAAAATCATTTGATATTAATACTTCTTATATTCTTAGTTTCAGAGCAGAGTTCCAGGATCTTCTGAGTATGATCTGACAATAAAATTTTAAAAAATAACGCTTGCTTTGTTACTCAGAAGTATGTAGCTACGTACCAAGTTTGCTGCCATAATAACATCTTAATAAGTATGCCAATAATGCCCATCACAAAACATGAAAATTAATAATTTGAAATTTGATGAATCCCGAAACTTTAATAAGTGCTGCCATGTAATAACAATAAAGAAATTTAATAATTCATTTATTAATACATGACAACTCCGTGGATTCCCAAGATTCACCACAGTAGAAAAAGGCCATTGAAGACTACAAGTTCCACCGTCCATATATCACATATTTGTCTACTAATTGCATGCGTGCAAAAAAGTTTCCAGGAGAAAGCCTTCATAGAAATCGATGGACTCATCTTCAGTTCAAAAAAAAAAAAAAAAAAAACAATTGCTGATTTGACCCTGGCACTTTCCTCATCAATAGGTACATGCTCTAAAGTTCTTTTATTATATCTTTCAATATATTATTCATATTATGTCTCAAAATTTGAAGTATCAGTTTCCTTATCTTGAAATACCTTCCGAAATTATATCTTACAATATATATACTATTTTATATTATAACTAAGGGGACGCCTACGGCGCCTCCCCCCCCCCCGTGTTCCGGACTGGTAGGCCGGTTCTCCTTGAATTCTCATGACTCGAATTTTGAAGACTCGACACTCAGGGTAACCCCTGAGTTTCAAAACGTTTAAAATAACTTGATAAAAACGTTACACAAAAACGTTACAGCCTATATCCGTTTCAAGCCGACGTCACATCCGTTTCCAATTTCATCTTATCATTTTATAGTATAGAGTAGATAATGATAATGCTTTATGGAGGGTGGGGAAAGGATGAGAGGACATCCTTGGAAGCTGAGAATGAAGGCCGCCAAGAAGGGTGTGAGGGCTAGACATCCAATGGCAATCCATTGGACTATAAACATCCAATGGATTGCCATTGGATGTTTATAGTCCTTATAAGGACTGGCTTAAAGGGGTGAAGCAAGAATGCTTTCATCTTCACCGTTATCTGTAGAGGACAGTGTAGGGTTAAGGTGTTATTGAGCTATTAAAGCTCTGATCATGGCAGGAGGGTAACAGCAATAGCCGAGCTTCAGTTAGAACTTCATTGGCTACAGCATTGCCATCCATTACCCTCCCATGGTATTAATCACCGCATCTCACGGTCGATTCTCTTCTATTCTCCTCACCATTGGATGTTGTGAATGCAAGCAGCGAAATGAATTCAAGAATAAGTATGATAGCTGGTGTGTGTAGTATGTTGCCTCCCTCGGTGAGTCTCTGACTCCCTGGGAGTCTCTCTTAATAATAATAATAATAATAATAATAATAATAATAATAATAATATAAAATAGTATATATATATGTATTTTTTTTTCAGTTTTGTAAAAGAGAAACGAAAATAAATATACAATTTTAATTTTAATTTAATATTTACCATGCGAAAAAATGTGTGCATAGTAATTATCTATTGCTTATCTATTATTAAATCTGTTATTATCTATTACTGCATTTAATTATCGAAATAAAAAATGTACAGGGCTGTTATCACAATTGTGGAGTATTGGGGAAAATGCAGTTTTGCTCTTATTAAGGCAAAAAGATACCAACAAAATTTGCGATAGGAATTGTATTTAATTAAGGAACATTTGAATGAAAAATAAAATAAAATAAAAAGTTAACAACCTTTTGAACATACATTCTCCAATAGCAGTTCAACACACACGGAGGCATACACACTGTGCCTATTGAAGGAAACAACGAAAAAAAAAAAACGACTTAATACTACTTAGACAAAGATATTTATTTCCTTATTCGAAATGATAATTCTTTTCATAAATATCTAATGACCATATTATATCTACGGAGGATAATCACGCAATGAAGAGTTTTCCCAACAGCAGACATTCCGAGATAGATTATTGCCATGTAAACTACCTGCAATGACCTTCCAGCAGTAAATCATGGCGCACATCGCATTCAAGCCTAAACTTGGCTTTACTTTGAATCTCGGCCTGCTTACCGTTGTCAGAATGATGTGTTTGTTTCAACTCTCTGCTAACGCTAATTAACTTTGCCAGAGACTAGGCTCCAAGAGAGAGAGGAAAAAATTAAGGAAGAAATGGCTCTAAGAAAGTATTACCTTAGAAGTATACAGAAGTCTGGATGCAGTCAGGAGTTGGCTGATAAATAAAACATGAAGTGAATTTATAAATATTCTTTCATATCTAATAAAGAGGAGTAGCTAAAATGCACGTTTCCTCCGTGAAATATGCCGTAGTTTTGCGAGAGTATGGAAACAAAAACTTCAGTTAAATTGCATTTATTTATCAAGTCAGCGGAAGAAAGTTTTTGCTAAAAAAAAAAACAAAAAACTTTTTAACAGTTTTCCAAGAATTTTTTTTTCCATACGAATTGGTTAGAAAACACTTCAAAAGTAATTTAAAGAAGTGTTTCTACGGTTCAGGTTTGCGTTCATGTTGTTTAAATTCTAACTAACTTGGTTGAATCTGAAAATGTCGAGATCTTTCTGACGCAAACCGCAGATGCAGCAACGCACAGATAACGAAGTTGTTGTAGGAGGATGAAGGAGATTGATAAACAGATAGAGAGATAAACAAAGTGGTTCACATAATAATAGAATGCGTAAATAAAATATTTATATAGGCGAATAAAGAATATCTAGCATGGTTACATACTTTAGTGTAAAGGTTAGCAACCGATAGCCTTTGACCTCTCGCACATACATGCGATTCTTTTTTTATTAATGATCATCTGAACGATACACAGATTGTCCTAGTGAACTCTACCGATAGAAAATTTAATGTAATAGCGAACATATACTCCATATATGATAACCATTAATTTAACAGAGGCCAGGAAAGATAACAAAGTTCTTGTATTTAGAAACAAAAAGAACTAGACGAAAATCTTAAAGAACCATATGGAAAGTTTATAATTTTCTCAAGGAACATGGGATTGGATTTAAAACACGATCTTCTGCTATTTACTATAGCTCTACTTATCAAATGATAAGGATACTGGCAACTAAGTTTATTGAATTGATGGGCATCGTCTATATATCTACCATAATGCATAATATCGAGGGAGGAGAATTCAGATAAAGGATGAGTGCTAACAATTCTCATGCTATTCTTCTTGTATTCATATTTTCTGAATTTAAAATATCCATTAAACTCACGTATCAGTAAGATTTTGTTTTCTGGTTTTGAATTTTTCATTTTTTCCAGTAAATGTTGGACGATTTCAAGTGAAGCAGGAATGTTAATATTTACGTAGAGAGAGATTTTGTGTTTAAGAAAGGTTAATTTGTTAGTTTCATCCTTTTTTTTTTTGAAGTTTATTATTTGTGGATTTAAAAGGGGTATCCTTTATCTTGGATTTTGAAATTTCATCAATTTTAGCTAGAAATGTAGACAGTGGGGAAGTTGTAAGTAGCCTTATAGGACAGCATAGATTTTCACAGAGGATAGGTGGCATGTAATTTGACTAGACCGAATATATTTGTCACATGTGTTTACAAGCCATTCTCCCTTTAATAGCGTCAAATGTATTCTGTTTCTTGCAGAATGCACTCTTCATTAGTGTGATTTATAACAGGGATAATACTTTTTAAAATTTTCTCGTGTTATGCAATCTTAAGACGGATTATAAATAACGCGAAAAACACAAAAGGAAACAGAAGAAATCTTATAAAATGAGAAAGAAAGGACACATCTTAGGACGAATTTGTTGTTGCCATTTCTAATTAGGAGGGCCCACTTAAATACCATTTGCCATTTACGCACCACTCCAGAGAAGCTGAGTCGTTTTTACCTCATATCGTTTTTCTTCTTGTCTTTCTCTTTCTACATGGCCATTACTATCGTCTTAGTTAATTAAGTAGCAGTCTCTAAAAGCTTCTTTTGGAGATACCGTTCTACATCACTTGAAAAGAGTACTTTCTTGCGAACATCAACGGGAAAATGCCGCTGCGGAAGTGTCCCTTTCCATTCTTGAAAACAAACTGTAGTGGCTGAAGGAAAGTAGTATAAGGAGATGTCATCCTTAACCTTTAATCCTACGGGTCTTTCAAGTTAAAAAAAATAGAGACATCCACCTGCTGTTCTTTTGAATGTGTAAATTTAAAAAAATATTATGATGAAGTATTTCTCAACTTTTTAATGACGCAATCCACTTATATTCCCACTAGATTTCTAATGGAGGCGGAAATAAGATTTCCACCTCCTCTCACAGAACAAATAATTTGACTATTGCCATTTTCAGCGACCCAAGAAACCAGAAAATCAACAGACTACCTGAAGTTCGAGTGGGCTCTCTGAATTAATAGGCATGTCATTACTAACTCCTTGCGCATGCGTTAAACAATTCTATATCGATGACGCTATCTTTGCTTATGGATCTTTCAGTGACTGTAGTTTTTAATATTTTTGGTGACGTAGTAAATACATACATATAATTAACAACTAATTATTTAACAAAAATCGATATCGATACCGAACGTCTGAAAATACATTAGTAGATTAGAACCATTAGAACTGATATTTTCAGCAAGATTTCTCTGCAACAAGCTGCACCAATTTCATTTGTGAAATCAAATGAAATTGGTGCCGCTTGTTGAAATCAAATGAAAAAGATCAAACGCTCAGAATCATATTACATACAGAATGCCGATAATCATGTTCTATATCATGCAACATAAATTTATTTTTAACAGCTTTTTGGCTATCTTCTGAACTTTCCAAAGCTATTTTATTTCTTCGATAAAAGCAAAAGCAACCACTGCGAATTCGTTAAATTCTACTGCTCCTGATGGGAAACATGACTCTTCATCAGTGGACCAAAATCTGTCTTGGAATGATCTCAAACGATTAAAGGTTCGAAGAAGTAATCAAAATCGTACATTTTAATTACTTACAGTATCATAACAATTTCTTATTTCATATTTTGAAATAAGAAATACGATATCCGACTGTGGGCCAAATAACTTATGCTTTATTTTTGATTGCATATTTAAATAATAATAAGAAAAAAGTCATTTTTTTTTAAAGATCACTTCGAGGATGAATTTTTTACACTCAGAAATATTTAATCGAAATGATTCATCCGTAAAATCTATTAAAAATCTCGCCTTCCATATGCACGGTAAATATAGGAGACGAGATTGCACGTCTTGCAGATAAGAAGGATTATCTGTAAGACGTGGAAGAGTTTTAAAAGTTACACAACCCAGGTACAATTTCGTTTTAAATGAAGCCGATAGTAGAGTTTTCAGTTGCTAATAAAAGATTAACTAATCCTTTGAGAAGTACATCAAAGATTTTGGTCCAAAGAAGTTTTAAGTTGCTTTTAGCTAAATGAAAGTACGGGTCTTCGGCAGGATTGATTGCCAAGTTATACTTTCGGAATATGAGTTCAAAAAGTGAAGGTAAAAAATAACATCGGGTACTCGAGAACGATAAAATATTATCGCAACTTGTGGATAACATGAGAGATGGGGGGAGGAAGTGTTATAAAGGGTCATTGTAAGGATTTCGAGATCATTCCGGATAGGTAGCTAATAATCTTTTTTTATTTTTGTCTTTTACTTTCTTCTTCAAAGGAATGTGAATTAATAGTTAATAATGCAGAGCACTCAAAACAAAAAATAAAATCAAATTGATTGACATAAAGTCATGATCCAAATGGTGGGGGAAATGGAAGGAACCTCAATCAACCAATGCTAATTAGTCTAGTTGGACAACTGGTTACCGAATGCGCTGTCATGCTACTTACTGTTGTTTCGAATCCGATCCTGCATGGGCATAGATCTTTATGATTGTTTTTAGGTGGGAGATGAATTTCGTCCCCTGCGTGAGACCATAGCTCTGCTTACTGGAGGCCTGAAGTGGCTTCAAAAAGTTCCGCTCTTGGTTTCTAGGCAGAGTTTTCCGGACCATAGACATCTTTAACCCAACCACTGTACTATACGTTCATAAATCAACCTTTTGTGGGTGGGTGCTACGTAAAAAAAGTTGAACCTAATTATCTCCATGGAGTCCTAGAAATATTAATAATAATAAGAAGAAGAATAACAGTAACGACAACAACAATAATAATATATTTTTATGTTGGTGACATTTTGTTATTATTATTTCTGAGTAATACTCCATTAAAATGTTTATCAACTGATTATGAAAAATTGCTGAGTAATTATATTTTTCTTCATACATTTGTATTTTAGTAATCTTTATTGTCTACTAACAGCCCTTTAACTTTATTGTCTATTAACAAAAATTAAGAAATTATGTTTCTTAATTTTTGTGTATTTAATTTGATTCATAATTTGGTCAAAGAGAGCTTAGTTGTGGATTGCGGTCTACAAGGAATAACCTTAGCGTTTAACACTACGATGCCATGTCATCTTATCCAGCTAATATATGATCGCGAAGCTCTGTACTTTGCCATATTAAGATC
This sequence comes from Typopeltis vanoorti, assembly GCF_054136105.1. Lineage (NCBI taxonomy): Eukaryota > Metazoa > Arthropoda > Arachnida > Uropygi > Thelyphonidae > Typopeltis > Typopeltis vanoorti. The sequence continues at coordinate 85,136,660 of NC_143571.1, forward strand.
ATGGATAGAAATTTGGGCGTATTCTCGTGCAGTAATAATGAAAACAACAACAACAACAATAAAATCATGCTATAACCATAGAGAAAGAGAGAGAGACAGAGAGAGATGCCACACACAACCACAATAAAATAACGATGCATCTATCCAATTTGTTTTCGTCCTTAGATGGGTTCAAACCCCCTAATTAGGGATTATAGAAAACTCGTTTTTAATCCATTCGGCTTGCTATTCCTCTTCTGCATTCCGTAATAATCTGGCAAGTCAGTGTAGATATAAAGCTGTGCACGACGTAATACTGTCCACATTTCCTAGTTTGACTAATTAACTTGTTTAACGACTAAGGGAATAAACTAAGCTACACGTAGTTTTTTGTCGCACAGCGGGAGGGTCATGACAGAGAGCAAAACTGCCAAAGACTCTGATGCTGTTTATATCTATGTTGTAAAATTTTATTGACTTACAAAATGTTTTGCTAATGATATCTATTGCTTATCTCCGCTTTCCTGACCACCCTCCCTTCGATCGCAAATTGAGTCCTAATGTGATGAAAATAGAGATAAAAAACAAATACAGAGAACAACGCATATGTTCTTGACTTTATCTTATCTCTGGCATTCTCCCTGAATGACTCGTCTTTGTTCGTTCTACTATATTCAAACTATGATGTATACTTGGGATTTTTTTTTATAAATTACTTTTAGTGTTTTCTTGTTTTAGAATGGAACATGAATATGTAATAGATTCAAATTTCTCTTTTCTGAGATATGGTTGCAATTATTTTAATATCATTCGGTAATTGCTGAAGTAGAAAGCGTGGTTACAAGTTGTGAAGTTCAAATGAATGCACCGAGGATTCTTAAGTTTATCTTTTCTCGATTTTATGGCCCATAAAAAGAAGTAGGGGAAAAAAAGGGTTTGTGGCTTCACTTAAAATACGTTTTATCACTAAAGTTAATAAACTTATCAATCAAGCCGTTCAGGTTTTCAAAAGTAATTATGCACGCCTCACCAAATGTTATAGGCACACTTCATAAAAAGTAACGTATATGATTGGTTTCTTTAACGTTAGAATTTTTTGATTCCAGGCCTTTGATAACATTATTGCGGGTTCGAATCTGTTTGTGATATAAATCTCGCATGTCATTGTGATATGGATATTTAGATGGAGTTTCATGCCATTGCTTTGTTTACTGGAAAATAGAAGTGGCCTAAAAACACGTTTGTTCACAGCAAAGTATCCAAACCTTAAATAATTTTCCGTTTGAGGGATTAATGTACCTACTAGTGCAAAGGTAGAGAATATTAGTTCCTTGTTTGGGCAATTATAGTAGGAAAACATTGAATAAAAATTGGTTTTCAGTCAACTCAAATATGCTTATTTAACTTTGCTAATCGTAAGCCTTTTTAGATCTATTTCTTATTAAACTTATCAATGCACACACACACACACACACACACACACACACACACACACACACACACACACACACACACACACACACACATCCTTTTAACTGAGCCAATATCCTTCCTTCAGTTTTGACAAAGTAGTGTATTCATTTGTATCGAAACGCCAATTGTTACATTTAAATTCTCCGAATTCAATTATATGGAGAAATATGACGAGTTGGAACTCTTGGGAAATGTATCGCATCAAATGTGACAAGGAAATTACCCCGGGACATAAAGGGATGGATTTAATTGTCCGCGCAGCCTGCGAAATGAGTCACCACTGCATGGTTCACCAGTGACACACAAGATCTTCAAGGAGAGAAATCGCTATTTATTTTATCCCAATAGGTTGCCAACAACTAAAGGTTAAGTGGAAGAGTGTCATAGCAGTTAAACAAGTAAATAAAAGTCGTTATTCTGAAATACCTAATGAAACCAACTTTAAAATTCAATTTAAAAGCTTTTAATTATTTGTCTAAGACCAAAGAATAATAAATATTCATTTATAACATTTACAAATTAAATATGAAAGCAATAAAATCTCAATCCCACGTAAATTCTTCATAGTGCATAATTTCTCAAGATGGCGTAGCCATCGATTGCACATTTCCTGCTCTTTCCAATTTAAATATACAAGTCAAAACCTTTTGCATTCATTCGTCCTACTTTCTCGTCATAATTTCTGAAAGCAATATAAGAAATGTAAAAGAATTCTTTGCAGATGTCATTCGTTTTAGCTTCGTAGCGAAAACGTAGTCGCTTTTTTTTGTGTGTGTTTGCGCAGAGCTGTACTGGAGAGATCTAAATGCATTCTGCATGTTTATTTAGCTCCGTGGAAGGCAGAAATCGGAAAAACATTAAGAAAGCGACTTCTTAAATGTATTGGAAACACCGAAGTGCATGTCTCGAAGAAGAAAAAAAGAAAACAGTGAAGTGTACTCACTCACCATTTCACCCTCATATTATGAAGGTTATCTTTCTTGTAACGATCAAAGAGATGCTCTTTTTCTTCCATCAGCTTTTCCAGATAAACTTTGTGTGTGTGTGTGTGTGTGTGTGTGTGTGTGTGTGTGTGTGTGTGTGTGTGTGTGTGTGTGTGTGTGTCCGTTCTATCCTCGACATCTGAGAGATAGTATAATAGCCAATCGGATAACCATTTCAAGATAATGTGGGTGATCGTTTTCCTTTGATTCCTTTTCATTTTTCTCTGTAAGGAAATAGCCCAGAAGGCTTGTTGCGTCATCATTGGTGTGCTCCTCCTGACGAGGACGCAATCGGAGTTGCAGTTATTTGGCTTTCATTGAATCCGATTGAAGCGTGTTATTCCAGGATTATGCGGTTATGTTTTTTGTTTATGTTTTTTCTGTTTATTTTGCAGCTCGAATTGCGATTTTCTTTTTGGATCGCATGTATTCTAATGATGAAGAAATCTGTAAATATCGCTCTAACTCTTTCTTCGCCTTTACGGTGTTCATTCATGTTTGCTTTTCTCCTATCTATTTATCACTTGTCCTTTTTCATTTATTCTTTTTTTACCCCTTTTTCATCCATGATGTGATATTTTTCTTTTGTTTTTAATCAATCATATTTCTCTCCTTCTTTCTTGCTTCTTTCATTAATTTTTCTTTCTTTTATTTTTTATTATTTCTTTTTTCATTTTTCATTAATTATTTTATCGCTATGCTATGAATCTAATTATTATTAAATTGCGAATCATTCTTTCTTTGTGATATCTATCTCGTTTTATATATTTAATTTCTTCTTAATATTTCCTTTATAATTCTCATATTCATGTTGCCAATAGACCGCAGGCCTCACAGATTTAAATGAAATCTGTTATATATATGGCGGACGTGCCATTAGGATTACTTTTTTTTGAAGACCTTTCGGGTATGAACTCAGATTTAAAATTTAGTACGTGGTAATCGTGTACCAGAGAAATACTTAATCCTGAAATAGCGTTATAGGGATTAGTACGGGATCCATTCTTTTTAACGTTTTATATAAGAGAGAGAGATATCTGAAACGTGTTGCTTAATATGTGGTTCATACGCTAGTAGTAGGGGTCCCACTAGTGAACAGATCAAGATCAAGATAAAGATAAAGAATCGTGACGTGATTGGTTGTTCATTTGATGACGTCATTGTAGACATGACGTCATGAGATTGACATGTTAGTAATTTCCTTGTGGGCATATGGTTCGCGTATGGAATTACGGGAGATGGTAGAGATAAGGATTCCTGTTGTGATTGGTCGGGCACTAGTGACCAGATCAAGATCAAGATAAGATAAGGAATCATGTCGTGGGTGGGTGTTGTTTTCAGATGTAGATAAGTGATGTCATTTGTTATTTGTAAAAAAGTGACATCATTTGTTAGTTGTAAATAATCGATGTTGTTGTTTTGAATAGAAAGGGATATATATTACTGTTTTAGGAATCGTGTCGTGATTGGTGGGACACTTCTGACCAGATCAAGATCAAGATCAGATAAGGAATCGTGACGTAAATATTTGTTGTTATAGAGTTTGGAATGTTTGGAATTTCGCTGGGGCCCTCGTCTGTCAGGGACATCCTGTAGTGTTTTTGGTTCGCTTATTGTATTGTGGGTTTTATTTAGAGATAAGAATCATGACCTTATATGTTTGGAAATTTCTGGTGAACATATGTCTCTCTGTGATATCACATGGTGTTTTGGTTGGCTATGGAATTGTGGACGATGTTTTTGAGATAAGATATCATGGAATTTTCCCAGGGTTACACACATCCATCATTGTCGTCATGTTTTGTGCTTAGTTGTCTATAGATGGCTGTACTAATTTTCCAATACATTTTGGGATATTTCTTTCCTGTTAAAGAGTGGGAATTCTTACAGAAAGTCGTGATGGTGGGAGCGTTTCGAGCTTTACTGAATAACTTAATTTTTAATTATATACTGGTGTCCCTTAAACACACACTTTTTTCCCATAGCTCATCCATAGTTTCTTCTCTATTCATATTCTAATTCAAGTTCATATTTTATTCATAATTCATCCGAATATTTTGATTTTGATTTGTCTAAAATTAAGATCTTAAAGTTCAATAAATAAATAAACAAATCGTGTGTGAATTTACAGTGATTTCAAAAGTGATTTTACTTAAACATACATAACACATCAACTACACTGTTTGATGTAAGTTACACGTTTTATTGTACAGATATTATTTACAATATAATATGCAAAAATAGGAATTTACAGACATCATCACTGTCTATGACTGGAATTGTGGGCAATGTTTTTGAGATAAGATACCTTGGAATTTTCCCACGGTGACACACATCTGTCATGTTTTGTGTTTGGTTGTCTATACATGAGTGTACTAATTTTCCAATACATTTTGGGGTATTTCTTTCCTGTTACAGGGTGGGAATTCTTAGAGTAGAGAAGAGTCTAGTGGTGGGTGTGTTTTGAGCTTTTCTGAATAATTTAATTATATGCTGGTGTCTCTATGGCATTTAAAAATAAATTAAAATAGGACAGTTAAATGGATTACAAAAGCTTTCGTATGTATTCTAGAAATTCTAATGATAATTTAAATTACATACAATCTTTTCAGTATGGCTCTTCTAAATGCGAATATTCCAAAATAGTTGAATTTTATATCCACACCACAACACAAACACAACAACCACAAAGAATGAAATTTCTGTAAACATTGTAACTTGAAATAGTTGACTACTTCGTTCTTTAGATTTCAGCCCGTAGGCTCATGCTATGTTATTGTCATGAGTAATATCCCCCAGCGAGTGGTTACTTCAAAAGGGTCTTTTTATGAAGAAGACTGAGTCATATCCATAAATTGCGGTATTGTTCAAAAGGTATATCATTTTCCCAAGTTTGGATGCTTCTGAAATACTTACATATGACTAAGTGATTAGCATTCACATGATTGCGATGACACATATCCTAAAATTGTTCATTGTTCGTTTCCGAGGGAAATTTTTGCTGTTGTAAACTAATGCTTACCTTTCTTTTTTTAAAACCAATATTGACTATTAATTTTACCTGCGATTCTTTGTGCTCTTAACCTATTTCTGTAACTGACATTTATTTATTTTATTTTATTTTCATTAGCATTAGTAATTTTAGGTAATGGATGTGCGACAAATAAGGTTTTGAACTCGCCATAGTGTTTTCTTTTAGAAATTTCTTTTGCCAGCACAACAAATAAATAGTTATTTCTTATTATTTCAAATGAATATTAGCTCTGTAATATATACTTTGTTTATTTCTATGTTATCTTTTATTTGACTGTAGTATTATTAACAAATTGTATTTACTGAATCTAACATACAGAAATGAAATAAAGTGAAAAAGACAGGTATCTACATATATAATAAATAAAATGTCACTTTTCAAATGAAATATTCTCCACTAAAATTCTGCCTGTTAATTTAATACCCATTTCCTTTTGCTTCCAAGAGTTGACACAGTTTCATTGAGTGGATTTAAAAAAATAAAATTAAAAAAAAAAGTCTCTGGTTAGTTTGTGGCATGAAATTTTACAAGGAGAATAAAAAATGTTATGGTCTTAATTAAATTTGTATAACACATCAACAACACCCAATTTGTTCATTTAAATTTACACATTTTATTTGAATGAAATATTATTTACAAATTGTATTTACTGAATCTAACATACAAAAATAACTAAAGTGAAAAATACAATCTATTTTTTTTGTTCCTTAATCTTCTTATTGTTAAATTTGCAGTGTTGTTAAAAGCTTCTTCCCATGCTTGTGGAATTGTCATCATGTGGTTTTTGACAATGTGACTCTCATCTGAAAATTAATTTTCATCTGGTGATCATTGGGAAGTTATTACTGTAGTAAAATTAAGGGTTGCATATTTATTTTTTTGAAACCAATACATATACTTCTGAGAATTATTAAATGCACAGAATCTTTCGTTATGTTTTCCAAAAGCATTTAAAAGTACATGTTATGTTTTCACGTTTTGGGCTTCCAATTTCATTTAAATCAAGAACAGGCCTCCCTATTAACCTCGTTAATGTTTTTGATTTTTCTCTTCCTTTGGTGAGTAATATTTGATATTTGCATGTTGATTCAATCGTCCAATTTCTTAGTTTGTCCAGAAATAGTGAACCAGTTTTCCAATTCAGCTGATGGTTATATTTTATTAACCAAGAATTCTGTTTTGTAACTCTTTCAGATAATTCTTTCCAACTACAAGGGGATTTTGTCAATGAATATCCTGCAATAATTCCATCAGAAATACAAATTTCTTTAGGAAATAAATTTGAAGTCTTATTCAAATGAAATTGGCAATCAATTATCCCAAAGATAACTGAAAATGCATATTCTTCACCCACTGTCAATTTTTCATAATCATTTTCCTTCATTCTTCTCCTTTTTAGATTACTTCATATGGCACCACAAATACATAGTTATTTATTATTATTATTATTATTATTATTATTTCACAGATTATTAGCTCTGATCATATATTTTATGGTAACTTTCTGTTACAAAATTATAAACAATCAGAACTTTTCACGAAGAAACTTTCAAAGAATTTTGTGGCTCACCCATTATTTTTATATTACCAAACACAAAACACTACAACACAAAACACCACAACACAAAACAGCAGCTGCAGTGGATGAACGATTACCTTAAGTCCAAAGTCACTTGACTATGGTTTATTCTTATAGTACTGTTTATCCTTACTATATGCCCTATCCTAACTGTTCCTTCAAAAATTAACCTTTTGCGCAGATGACTCAATGACGTTTTCACATGCTGTTGAATATACTGTTGGTGTGTTTTTATCTTACTTTGTGTGGGAAATGGTAAAATTTGTATATGTGTTTTCTGGAGAGTACAAACATGTTATATTCTGAAATGCCAAGATGGGGAACTAATACTTGATGATACAGGAGCTGATGGATGTAATGTTTTCCCTATTAGTTGTGAAGAAGGTGAGAGATTTTCACCAAAAATGTACGAAATTGATAATCATTTACTATTTTTGGAAACTGAATTACCATCTATTCGTATCATGGGGTATCGCTAATCATTTAAATTCATCAATGGTAAAATTAGACTTTTAAGATTTTATCCAATTCGGTAAAGATTCTTTATTTTGGGAGAATTACAAACATTTTATGAAAACTGTTTGTGTATATTTGCTGACAAAAGAATACATAGAATGTTTAGGGAGGCATGGTGTCATTTCCAGACTTACACAATATCAAATGTATGGAAGTGTGGTTACCATGGTATCTGATTTAAAAACTCTTTTGTGTGACCAGCTATTTTGATGTAATGTAATCAAGAAACAGTGAGTAACAAAAATTTTATTCATTGAGCTCTTTGGAAAAGGTTAAGAGTCTAAACTAAATATTGTGAAATATTTTTAGGTAATTACATATTTCGAATTTTTCTCAATGAATATAGTATTTCGGCAAAATAAAATATGCATTTGTAAACTTAAATGAACAAAGATATGTGCTTTTGTTGTTGTGTTTTTCCACAGTGAAATTTTTACTGTTATTATAATTAGAACTTGATATTTAAATCCACAACTTTATATCTTAATGCAATTCTGTTTAATTATTTTTTTAAAAAATCACAACTGTGAAATTAATGCCAGGAACAGGGGAAAAATTGTTGAAAACTGATATCCACATATTGATTATTTTAGAAATTGTGTAATGCTACCTATTGAAATTGTTTGAGTTATCTGAAAACAATTTGTTCATATAATGAAAAATGCAAACTGTTAGAATTTGGTTGTTTTACAGAGAGAGATATCAGATAATTAACCCAAAACTTGACTTTAACTCTTAAAGTTTGGTATAGAAAAAATGTTTGTACTCTCCAGATAGCACATATACAAATTTTACCTTTTCCCACACAAAGTAAGATAAAAACACACCAACAGTATATCCAACAGAATGTGAAAACATGTCATTGAGTCATCTGCACAAAAGTTTCAATTTTGAAGGAATGGTCAGGGTAGGGCATATAGTAAGGGTAAACAGTACTATAAGAAAAAACCATAGAGTCGAGTGACTTTGTACTTAAAGTAATCGTTCATCCACTGCAGCTGCTGTTTTGTGTTGTGGTGTTTTGTGCTTGGTAACGTAAAAATAATGGGTGAGCCACAAAATTCTTTGAAAGTTTCTTTGTGAGAAGTTGTAATTGTTTAGAATTTTGTAACAGAAAGTTACCATAAAATATATGATCAGAGCTAATAATCAGTGAAATAATAATAATAATAAATAAATAACTATTTATTTGTGGTGCCATATGAAGTAATCTAAGAAGAAGAAGAATGAGGGAAAACGATTATGAAAAATCGACAGTGGGTGAAAAATATAAACTTTCAGTTATCATTGGGATAATTGATTTCCAATTTCTTTTGAATAAGACTTCAAATTTATTTCCTAAAGAAATGTGAATTTCTGATGGAATTATTGTAAGATGCATTGACAAAATCACCTGGTAGTTAGAAAGAATTACCTGAAAGAGTTAAAAAACAGAATTCTTGGTTAATAAAATATAACCATCAGCTGAATTTGGAAACTGGTTCACTATCTCTGGACAAACTAAGAAATTGGATGATAGAATCAACATGCAAATATCAAATATTACTCACCAAAGAAAGAGAAAAATCAAAAACATTAATGAGGTTAATAGGGAGGCCTGTTCTTGATTTATATGAAATTAATGCCAAAATGTGAAAATGTAACATGTACTTTTAAATGCTTTTGGAAACATAATGAAAGATTGTGTGCTTTTAATAAATCTCAGAAGTATATGTACTGGTTTCAAAAAAAATAAATATGCAACCCTCAATTTTACTACAGTAATAAATTCCCAATGATCACCAGATGAAAATTAATTTTCAGATGAGAGTCACATTGTCAAAAACCACAAGATGGCAATTCCACAAGCATTGGAAGAAGCTTTGAACAACAGTGCAAATTTAACAATAAGAAGATTAAGGAACAAAAAAAATAGATTGTATTTTTCACTTTATCGTTGATGTATTATACAAATTTAATTACGACCATAATATTTTTTCTCCTTATACAATTTCATGCCACAAACTAACCAGAGATGGGTTTTTTAATCCACTCAATGAAACTGTGTCAGCTCTTGGAAGCAAAAGGAAATGGGTATTAAATTAATAGGCAGCATTTTAGTGCAGAATATTTCAAAAATATTCTGCACTAAAAAGTGACAGTTTATTTATTATATATGTAGATACCTGTCTTTTTCACTTTATTTCATTTCTGTATGTTAGATTCAGTAAATACAATTTGTTAATAATATTACAGTCAAATAAAAGATTCAAATAAAAGATAACATAGAAATTAACAAAGTATATATTACAGATCTAATATTCATTTGAAATAATAAGAAATAACTATTCATTTGTTGTGCTGGCAAAAGAAATTTCTAAAAGAAAACACTACGGCGAGTTCAAAACCTTGTTTGTCCCATATCCATTACCTAAAATTACTAATGCTAAAGAAAAATAATAAATTTTAGTTACAGAAATAGGTCAAGAGCAAAAGGAATCGCAGGTAAAATTAATAGTCAATATTGGTTTTTTTAAAAAATAAAGGTAAGCATTAATTTACTCCAACAATAATTTCCCACGGAAACAAAGAATGAACAATTTTAGGATATGTGTCATCACAATCATGTGAATGCTAATCACTTAGTCATATGTAAGTATTTGAGAAGCATCAAAACGTGGGAAAATGATACCTTTTGAACAATACCTCAATTTATGGATATGACTCAGTCTTCTTCACGAAAAGACCCCTTTGAAATAACCGCTCACTAGGGGATATTACTCATGAAATAACATAGCATCAGCCTACGGGCTGAAATCTAAAGAAAGTAGTCAACAATTTCAAGTTACAGTATTTACAGAAATTTCATTCTTTGTGGTTTTTGTGTTTGTGTTATGGTGTGGATATAAAATTAAACTATTTTGGAATATTCACATTTAGAAGAGCCATTCTAGAAAGATAGTAAGTAATTGAAATTATCATTAGAATTTCTAGAATACATACAAAAGGTTTTGTAATCCATTTAACTGTCCGTTTATTTTAATTTATTTTTAAATGCCATAGAGACACCAGCATATAATTAAATTATTCAGAAAAGCTCGAAAAACCACACCCACCACTGGGCTCTACTGTACTCTAAGAATTACTACCCTTTAACAGGAAAGAAATATCCCAAAATGTATTGGAAAATTAGTACACCCATGTATAGACAACCAAACACAAAACATGACAGATGTGTGTCACCGTGGGAAAATTCAAAGATATATGATCTCAAAAACATTGCCCACAACTCCATTCACAGACAGTGATGATGTCTGTAAATTCCTATTTTTGCATATTATATTGTAAATAATATCTGTGCAATAAAATGCATAAACTTAAAAGAATAGACAGTGTTATGTAGGTTTAAGTAAGATCACTTTTGAAATCACCGTAAATTCACACACGATTTTGTTTATTTATTGACCTTTAAGATCTTAATTTTAGACAAATCAAAATATTCGGATGAATTATGAATAAAATATGAACTTGAATTAGAATATGAATATAGAAGAAACTATGGATGACCTATGGAAAAAAGTGTGTGTTTAAGGGACACCAGTATATAATTAAAAATTAAATTATCCAGAAAAACTAGAAACACTCCCACCATAACGACTTTCTTTAAGAATACCCATCCTTTAACAGGAAAGAAATATCCCAAAATGTATTGGAAAATTAGGACAGCCATCTATAGTCAACCAAGCACAAAACATGAAGACAATGACGGATGTGTTTCACCCTGGGAAAATTCCAAAATATCTAATCTCAAAAACATCGCCCACAATTCCATAGCCAAACCAAAACACCATGTGATATCACACAGAGACATATGTTCCCCAGAAATTTCCAAACACATAAGGTCACGATTCTTATCTCTAAATACCCCACCCACAATACATTATGCGAACCAAAAACACCACGTGATGTCCCTGACAGACGAGAGCCCCAGTGAAATTCCAAACATTCCAATCTCTATAACAATAAACATTCACGTCACGATTCCTTATCTTATCTTGATCTTGATCTGGTCAGAAGTGTCCCACTAATCACGACACGATTCATTATACACTAATATATATCCCTTTCCATTCAAAACAACAACGTCACTTATTTACAACTAACAAATGATGTCACTTTTTTACTAATAACAAATGATGTCACTTTTTTACTAATAACAAATGACATCACTTATCTACATCTGAAAACAACACACACCCAAGACATGATTCCTTATCTTATCTTGATCTTGATCTGGTCACTAGTGTCCCACCAATCACAACAGGAATCCTTATCTCTACCATCGCCCATAATTCCATACGCGAACCAAAACACAAGAACTCACCTCACTGACACATATGCCCACAAGGAAATTACTAACATTCCAATCTCATGACGTCACGCCCACTCCTCTGCTGCATTCCTAATGGAGGTATTCATGACTGTAGTCCGTGTGTGTGTTCACGGGGCCGGTTTGCCTGCTTGCGGGATGAAAAACCCCAGCTAAACTGGGGGAAAAACCCTACTGGTCGCGCCAAGACCGGCTAACTTGGCTATGGCTGAGGAAGATCCTTGAATTCCTCATGTCTTCGACGGGAATCGAACCTAGGATACTCCTTCCCCAGGCACATGGTTGCGAAGCGTACAGCTACTAGTCTAACCGCGCGGACTTAGGCTAATCTAATGTCATCATAAAATAAACAAATAAAATAAAAACGTATTTAATTTCTACGAAGATTTAAATGCAACGACAAGAATGGATGAATATACATATACGTTAATGTATAAAAAAAAATATATACTTACTGTTTAAATTAGTCTAATTTTCTTCTGTTGCGCTCAAGTTTGCAATTATAAATGTGTCTGCTAAGCCACTTGGCTCAATCAGAATACCTGCAGCGCCCATTTAGTCGTGTGCAGTTCTATTTTCAAGACGTTAGTGCAATTGTGAACGTCAAAATTACCAACGTGCCTTCATTTAAACAAGTGCCCAGCTAATCAAAAGATGGCAATCATATCTAACAACACATGTTGACTGTGATAAACCCGAGCGACTATTTCCCCAGCTTGAATAATACACACTTGCTCTTCTAATTGGACCTGTTTTCCATTAACTTTTAGTCGCAGCATTACTTTATGAATAATTCTCGTTGGACTAGGCAGGTAAGGGATGCTTCGTAATGAGAGACGCTCTTGGATAAACGCGTCACAAAAGCCTTTTCGTTGCCTAGAAAATGGGATTTTACTCAGTTGGCAAGTGGAAAAGGAAGAAATTAGCATAGCAATGGGGAAATAAGTTGTAGCGTCTCTGTAGATTCTACTGGGAAATTTACTCCACTTCTAACAGATACTGGATTAACATTATCATATTTCACACTTATGAGAAACAAAATGTCAAAAGAATTTCAGTTAGCACGTTAAAAGATGCAACTCATAGCAAAAGATAACGTCCACATCTTTATGAGTGCATGATGAATGCTCTGCAGCCATTGGCTTTTGCACAATGCAAAAGGAAGGCTTAAGTGAACTGTAGCAAATATTACGCAGAGTGGCATGGGAATAATATCGAAAGAATTTCCGCAGGTGTAGCCAGTACGAAATCCTCTTTTGTAAAATGCCTGGGCTGTTTTCTATTGAAAAATAAAATAAACGCTCCGCCTCGAAAAAAAAAAATAATAAATAAACAATAATGGAAACAATCCGAGACACGCAAACTGCAGTTGTGTATTCTGTCAAGGAATGCAGCTTCGCTTTTTTTTTTTTTTCATTACGATGTAAAGGAACAAAGTACAATGTACCACTAGAAAAACTAACCATTGTAACCCGACACTGTATAGGATCCTAGGTTCTACAAGTGAGTATGGAAATACTTTAACCAAAGGCTCATTGTACACCTGCAAGAAGAAAATTGAGGCTGCCGGAATATCTAATGATTTGTGCGCGGACCACACGTGATTTGAACGGAAATGTTGGTTTATTCAACAGGAACCCTGATAAAATATTGAAAACACAAAATGGCAACCGACTAGCTGATTGGATACAGCGGTAATATCTAGGAATACATACATACGTGCCAGGTTTTCTTTTTCGTAAACGGAAGAATATCCTATTCAAATATTCTGACGACCTTATTTTGATCTTCCCATCGAATGTTTGGATAATCAGTTTCGTTTGCTTGTTTAAAGAACATTCTGTTTCCCCCCTCCCTCATTTAAACGTAAAAATTTCATTAAATTGTCTCAATACATAATGCTTCTGTTTGTTTGTATATGAAACAACTATAGTGCGAAAATTGGTCTCTAGAAAAGACAGATGATTGTTTTATCAATATAAAGAACTACTTACGAGTTTCTACGGAACTCGCTGTACAGAAATCCTGCTCATTTGATTGTTATTGTTGTTCAGCAGCACGATGCTTGTTGCGCGCGCTCTGGTATCAAATTGCGCCCTCTAGTATCACGTTTAAAGTGGTCTATAACTGTAATAATGCACGGGGAACAAGTCGATTACAACTTTAAAAAATTATAATAGATTTATTATTTTTCCTTATACAGTTGGAGTTTTCGGTTTTAAATAGAGTGCATAAGGTATTACAAACATGCCTACACACTCCTCTTTCTCTTTAATACTGGATTAAAACAAACCAGCTCATCAACTGGTGTCGGTGCTAATTATTGTGAAAATACGTTCTCAGGCTAGGCGGTTTTGCGTTGTGAATACTGGAAGGAATTTGAAGAATACCAGAAGAAAAGACTATTTGTGCCAGACCAAGTGACGATGCAAATTATGTCACTGACACCTCTTTCTGAGAGAGAGAGAACGTGAATTGGATACTTTGGCAAGGATATTGCTGTTGTTTCTTGGAGAATGGACACTTGAGTTTTTCTTTTTAACCAATTCAAATATCACAGACGAAGAGATGTTTTTATATGACCTGAGTTCAACTCCATTGAGAGATGGTCGTTCATAAGGACAATGCTAATGAAAGTGATCTTACTCGGTCTCATACGGATGTTGCAGAGATTTCCCTTTCGGAGACTCCGGTTTCCATCTTTCCTATTCCATTTTGTGGTTTTACTAATACCAAATAAAAATATCAACAATGACAATAATAGCACAGTTTACGTATCAAAATCTTGTTAATATCAGGAATTTTCAGGCTATTTCTTAGGCTAATTTTCAAATAGTGGAGAATTTTTTTTTTTTTCAGATTTCTTACAGACTTTCTTGGTTTTTTTTTTTTCTTGAATATTTCTTTCACTAATCAACAGTTTATTACCTTTCACCCTGTATATAAAACCTTGGATCTTAACTCACTAAACAATTCTTGATTAATTTATTTTCCCATTCTTCTCTTCAATTTCTAATTGGCTTGCAATGTCCGTTCACGTTTTAACCCAATTAGTGAGTTGTTTGTTTGGTGGTCTGTCTGGAGGAATGTTCTTAATCAGATATCTCCTGGGTTTATTTTGAGAAACGTAAATTGACATCAACTCGGTGTAATTCATTAGCTTTCATTTTAACTTATTTTACTTGCGATTTTATTCCAAAGTCCCTAAACACCTATGTTATCCATTGTGTGGATACTTTGATCTTCCAGTAGGATTTATAATGCATAAGATTTTTTTTTCTTCCTTTCATCCATAAAGGTAACTAAATTCGCCCCAAATGCCACTCCTCAGCCTTTTAACCTCCAATAAGTCATTCACTTTATCTAGGACACAAATCTGGAACGAACTGTCCAAGTTCCTTATCGAAGTCTGCATTGCGTCGATCAATATTGATCTTCCAAAAAAAAAAAAACTTCTAGAAAATGCTTACTTGAAGAAGGACTAAATTTTTGATATTTTCTTTGGAGTGAGGGGAAAGGGTGGTTAGCTAGTTAGCAGAAACATCAGTGTTAATGCTTATTCAAATCAGATGAGAATTGAATGTAAGCATTGTGAAAATATATGCTCTTATATATATATATATATATATATATATATATATAAAAGTAAGGAAAAATAGGCTAGAGTTTTTATTCATCATTTTATAATTGATGCATTCAGAAAAGTGATGAAAAATATATAGTGTTGCCACTTGCAGATATTTAAGAGAGAGAGAGAGAAATTGATTAAAACAAATTAAGAGAAGAAAAGAGTGAATGAAGGGGATAGACAAAGAGAGAAGAAATTAAATCGACAAAGAAAAATGAATAAAGAAAGGGAGAAGACTGAATAAACACTGATGACAAGAAAGCGGAAACAGCGAAAGAAAATGTCAAAAAGCGGAGTACGTTGGGCACTCTACAGCATATAACCTAATCTCTACATTACTTCTTTCTTCATCTACGCACTGCACCAGCTATGGCTCACTATTATTACGTGTGTTCTATGGTCGATTTGTAGGATAAAAGGAGTTGGAGAAAAAGTCTGCTACATCACGCGAAGTATCCACACGATGGATGCTTTTCCGCTCGAAGTGGCCTCTTGTAGAAAAGTCGATAACACTACTACTAGTAGTAATAGTAATAATCGTGTATTCACCGGATTTTCTCGATTTTACTACTTATGATTGCAGAAATATGAATGAACTCTTACGAACATATGAAATAACAAGACCACCGTAGCAAACATTTATTTTATGGGAGTGCTTTATAAAAGTGATTTACCATTGCGGTGTAGACCGCAATGGTAAGTTGGGGCGTTCTGCAACTATTCGATGTGAATACCAGTGGTAATTTTCTATTTGCTGTTTGTTATCTGTTGATGATGGTTACGTGGTGAGGATCGAAACGTTACGAAGAGATGGCTGGTCTATTATTTAAATGTCAGGAGATAGGAAGTACTTGCATTCCGTACAATAATAAAGCCACTAGTCGCAAAGCAATGGGATGTTTTGAACCCACACCGTGAGTGGTTTTGTTATCTGCGGCATGTTGAAATCCTTTATTCTGTCCTGTCCGAAAAGCTTTGAGGCCGAGAGTAGACACATTGAGAAAGCTATTGGTAGGTTGTCTATTCATCAGGTTGCCAAAAGGCCTTTCACCCAAGTTCAGTAATGGCTCATTACGTGCCAGAGAACAGTTCCGTTTGTATACAAGCAATTCTTTGAAGAAGTAAATCTTCTAATTAATTTCGTGCGAGGCTATTTATTTCTACGTTTAATTCAAACGACAATTACCGAGACTGTCAGCTGTCTCTTCAATGAGCTTCGTGAGATTAGCTCGCAGAAATACTACAAGAAAGCGATTGTTGTCGTTGCCATCCCCCCCCCACTAGGGGAGGGAGGGAGGGAAGTTAGTAATAAGCGGAATGTCTTAGAGGAATGAGTGGAACGTACAACTGGCTTTAATGAAACGCGCAAATCTCGTACTTCGAAATATCATTTAATGCCCTCAAGGGAATCCGAGTGAGGTTTTAGTTTTAGTATGACGTTATTGAAGCGTTTCTCGATCTTTTAACACGGAAATCCAACTAACCCCCAAAGTAAGAAAACCTTCCTCAGATTGTTACCCATCTGAATGATTTGTCAAACTCAAAAGATGACTGCAGTACTCATGATCATTCGAATGTTGTCCGACTGCTAAGAGATCGTCCTCAAAGGGTGACAATAACAAAGGGATTTGTAATGTAGTGGCGTTGATAAAATGACCTTTCTTTTATTCTTCTTTGTGTTATCTTGATACATTCCGCCACTAAGCAAAAAGAAAAGCGATCCCTTCAAAACCCATAATAATGCACCACGTGACAAATCACTTCTCGAAACAAAGTTGCCGAGCACAATGGGAAGAACGAGTTTTCCGAGAAAACAAGAACCCCAGAAGATCATTTAACTTTTCATCATCCGATTCCCACTGTGCCCCTGACAGGAAGAAGAGTCAGCTTAAACTGTTCTCTTTGACCTCCCAACAGGAGCATTTCTCGTGGATTTTGCAGAAATTTCTCAAGTGTCACGTCCCCAGCAGCGTCGAGAGTGAAATGCGATTTCCGTGTAGCGGGAGTTCTCACTGGCGTTGCACAGTAAAATAGGGCAGTTAATTTTACACTGCGGCTCGGGGATAAAATAAAACTCAGAAATTTACGGCAGAAACTTTTCGAAAAATTAGGGAAAGTTTCTTAGTCAGAAAAAATTATGCAACCAAACTTTGAGTGCATAAATATATGTTAATAAATTTACGACATTATGTAATTTTTGATTAAAACATCTGCACTTCTTTAATTGGTGAGATGAATGAAAATTGAAATAGCACATAATAATACGGATGTAATTCCTTTTCCATTTAATTGAAAAGTATGCCATATAATGCGATATAAATAAAATATGTAAAAATTTCTATATTATAACTATAAAAATTATAAATTATTCAAAAGATTAATTTAAAAATAAAGCAATTTTTTAAATAAGTAAATTTATTTTTCAAAAATAACTAACACACCTGTTTGGAACTAATATAATAATAATTAATTAATACTGATTTATAAGGAAAAACTGATTTAAAAGTCCTTAACGTGTTTTCTCTTTTCGTTTTAACTGGTTAATTAAGAAAATTATATTTTGATTATTTTGATTCTGTGAAGAGCGTAACCACAACCTAAATAAAGTACATTTTAAAAATCATGGACTGAATGGTTAATGTCTAAACCTAAACGAAGAAGCAAAATATATAAAACTAATGAATACAGAGAGTTATCTGATGCACTGGGACAGCCAAGTGACTAGTTTGACAGTCTGGCGAAAAGTAAATTTAATTATTTATTACTGTAATCTTATGTGTGTTAAATTACATTAGTTTAACCTTATATGTATTATCTAATAAAATGGACTATCCCTTCTGGTTTCTCATTTAAATATTTTCAGTTAAAGTTTATTCTGGAAAACTTAAGAAGCATTTGTCGAAAAAGACTTCAGAATTCTTTTAGTTTAGGCGACAAATATAGAAAACAAGAAAGTGTTTTATTAGGTTTAGGTTGTTATCAGGATTACTCCTTTCGCTGGCTGTCAAGAGCGGAGTACCCACCACTGACATGAACTCCCTTGACGTTTACTCCTCACACCCATCATACCTCTTTCTTATGCGGCTCTCACCGACAAAAAAAATTCTAAAATTATAGCCCATTAGTACCATGGATGGTTTAAAGATTTTCTTTTTATATATTTTTCTTTATTTTTGCATAATCCAGGAATCCTGCTCTTCCGACCAAATATGGAGCTTTTTTAAACCGCTTCAAGTCTCCAACCCAGCAGTAATTAACCTCGAGGAAATTCATCTCCCAAAAGTCTGCCGATGATCACCTTCTTAACACGAATAAATAATACGATGTAGTACGATAAAATAATAATATAATTCGTGGATGATGAAATTTATCAAATCGGAATTAACCAGAAGAAGAATGCAATCAACTGATCTGAAATAGAGCACCTAACACACAAAGTAACTGACCGAACACAAACATCTTTCCCTCCCCCTCCCACACACATCTTTTTATAATATGAGACTACTCGAGATCAAAGTAGCCTCTTCAAAATTTGATAAATGATAAGTGCTACATCGAGCTGCCAATTTCCCAAAATAATTTACATATTTTACACCACTGTCTATGCAGTATTATCAAATCACTAAGCTTACGTGCATATTTTTTGCTAAAACCAACATTCTAAATGAAAAGTTTAAGATATTATCACAATTTTAAAAAAATACAAAATTAGAAAAAGTGAACATAGTATCCTCCTTAACTGGGTGTGGTGTTGCTGTTTATACTTCAGTCTAAAAGCGAAGTAGTTTGTCTGCCAGATGAGGTTATTTATTTTTTTTACATGCCATTTTCGCAGGTTGAGAATCCAAAACCGAAAACACCAATGGAAAACATTTTAGTGAATGCTGTTAAGCACGATGACATTAATTTTAACTCGCGCTGACAAACAGCAATGAAAAATAGATAGCTCACTTTTCTTTACATCAACCTACATAATTCGATGATGATTTCAAATAATACTGCGGTACAAGAATAGAAAACTAAAGGCTGATTTTACTTGTGGATTATTCTTAAATTATGTATATTTTTGTAGCGTGGAAGGATGAGCTTCTGTGGATTTTGTAACAGAAAGAAATATAGTCTCCTCAAAACAGTATAAACAAATCATTTAAAGGCCTTTTATTCCTAAAGAAACTACATGGAACTTTTTCAGTGCTAACTCACGTTTGGAAAATGGTAAGTAGCGACTATTCCAACCTTATTTGCCTCCGAAAGTTGAATTCATGTGTGACGAGAAGACGGTAGGTGATTGTCTCAATCTCTTGTTCCTAATACCATTCGGTGTTATATGACAACGTGTGAGCTTTGTGGTCATGCATCTCAGTTGCGGGGTTAAAACCTTAGTTTCCTGGGGCAGGAGCAAATCTACATTCCACTAGAAAGTGTCTCTAATTGTCTACTGTAATAGTACCAAAATCTTTCTTCTACTAGACTAGAATATCGAAACAGGAAACTATGCAACAACCATAAATGTTTTATTTATTTATTACGTACCCTTTTTACTTCGAAGAGAGGAAAATTCATTACAGTTTTCCTCATAACTCCGAGATGGCGTTGAAGTTCTTGTTTATTCCAAAGGAAAAAGAGACCTGATTTATCCAGTGATGTCTACTTACTTGAGTTAGAAAATATACGTCAGGAAAAGAATGGAACTTCAAAAAATTATGCCATTCATATGCATAATTTTTCGAAGGATTTGGAATTGTATTATAGAAAATAGTAATTGAAAAATATATAAACGAAAATCCAAAAATAAATTCATGGCTTCATGATTCACAAAGATACTCTGTATCGATTATTTTTGTATATTAGTTCAGCATGTAGTGACGACACCCTTTGTTTCTAAAGACCTGAAATGGATTATCTTCGTATCTTTTCCACACCTTTCCCCATTAAATGCTATCAAAAAATAATTCAAATGGAACAATCCATTTTCGTTGTTACCAATGGTTGATAAATCAATATCAATTAATTTAAGTCCTTATCTAGTAGATCAGTACTTGCGAACTCCCAGTCAGACCTCTCCTAGCGTACTTTAACTAAATGACCATCAAGGGAAAAAAAGTGGCATGGCGACATTTGAAATTCGAAAACAATCTTTGGACTTACTCTTCTGTAATTGTACTAGAACTAACTAATGGAACTAGAATTCCATCCTATTCTCTTTTCAACAAGAAAAGGAAATGAAGACATTCCAGTTATCTGCTAAGCGACGATAATAATAATGCCAACTGAGGCTAAACACAAGAATTCTGTGCACTGTAACAGATTTGAATTATTCATTTCAGCAATGCGCTGTGTTTTCTGTTCCCAAGAAAGCTTCCAGGACATCAGTACTTGCGAACTCCCAGTCAGACCTCTCCTAGCGTACTTTAACTAAATGACCATCAAGGGAAAAAAGTGGCGTGGCGACATTTGAAATTCGAAAACAATCTTTGGACTCCTCGCCGATGCGTAGCGTAAATCACAGATTCCGTAGGCGATAAAAGAAGATGCAAGATGAAGGTTTCCGACTCCCTGTTGTTCGTCTTTTTTATATATATATATATTTTTTTTTCTTAAACAGCTATTCTTCTTTGAGAAAATCTCTAAGTATATCACTTGAAAAGTTGCCAGGCTATTGGAGTATCAGAGTTCCTTGAATTGCAGGTTTCGTTGGCCAGAAAATCCTTCATTGTTTTGCAAGAGAGCAACGTATACGACAGTGCAAGATACGTTGGCGACTGTTATAAAGAATGGGGGGAGGGAAAGGAATAGCGCAAATGTCTTCTCGCCTGATTTATGTAAGTGGACCCAGAAAAGAGTAGGGATTTTTTCTTCGAAGTGAGAGACGTTTGCAAGGAAGAAATAAGTATCACTGCCGATTCTTTTCGATTCCCTGTTCATATAAAACATGAACGAATTGAGTGATGGTTATCAAGCAAAATGCTTCACGTAGAAACTGACAGTTGTTATATGAGATGTGCCTTGGATATTCACTCTTTCGACGGGGAGAGATATAAAAATGCTGCCGTACAATGTGTGTGTGTGTGTGTGTGTGTGTGTGTGTCCTATTCTTAGACTGTATATGAGTTTATTTTCGGCCATTCTTGTCCAGAAATAGCGGCTTATGTATCGGGCATGTAAAACACGTGGCCGAACATGAAAAACTTGCACCCCTCTGGCCGAGGATGTTATTGAAATGGCGCGTGGTTGTTCTTCTCCTGGTGATATCATAGATTTTGACGGCGCCTCCATTATTTGGACATCTATGTTTCATTTCTCAGATCTAGCGGGTAAAATGCCTTGGGTATGTATTAGATAGCCAGCTGTGAAAGATATTTCATGCAAACTAATACCGACTTTCTTGCATTCTATTCAAAAAGGTTACAAGAAAGTCTCCAAAATTTTTTCATGATCCTCTGAGCTGGAAAAGCATTAGAATATTTTATATTTTTATTGCTAATTTAATTTTCTGGAAATTGTGTGATTGCCTTAATGATTTTAGTTTTTAATCAATTATTAAAGCGATATTAAAATCCGTTATTGTCCTTTTAATTTGGGTAAATTTTACGGAAAATATTTTTAATTAATTTCAAATAAAACTAAATTTAATTGAAATAAATAAATCTGAATTCATTTCATTAAAAAATTTGAGTGAAGTTTAAGTATGATTAAAAATGTTTATGACACGAAAAGCAGGTGGCGCTTATCACCCAACTGAATTGAAAGCTATATTTACATTTCGTACTTTCTTTGTTAATATAATTCGTCTTAAGTTTCATTAAAATTAAAACATACTTTACAGTTTAATTATTTTTTTAGAATTTGTAATATCTATAATCTTTAAGTGTTTAATTTGATTCTAAATATGCAGAATTGAATATTTAGAAAGTTGCACACCATTTTCAAATTCAATATATGTAAGTAGAAAAAACAAGAGCAATTCCGTTTAATTAGTGTGATTTTTGGGTGAGAGGATGAATCAATCGACTGTGAGATGCGGTGATTGATTCATTCAATCCAATACCCTTGGAGGGTAATGGATGGCAATGCTGTAGCCAATGAAGTTCCAACTGAGGCTCAGCCATTGCTGTTACCCTCCTGCCATGACCAGAGCTTTAATAGCTCAATGACACCTTATTATTCCTACACTGTCCTCTACAGATAACGGGGAAGATGAAAAGCATTCTTGCTTCGCCCCTTTAAGCCAGTCCTTATAAGGACTATAAGGATTGTTTAATTGGGGTGGAATTGAGGAGTAAGAAGAAGCGACCAAGGGTAACGGATGGCAATGCTGCATAGACAATGAAGTTTTAACTGAGGCTCGGCTATTGCCGTTACCCAGCGATGACTAGAGCTTTTAGCTCAATGATATTCCATCCACACATTTTCTTCAATTAGATGAAGGGATGGAGAGTCAAGGATTCAGTCCATCTTCCCCCCCCTCAAAAAATAAATAAAATAAAATAAATAGAAAAAAAATAAATTGTTTAATTGGTCTGACAGGGTAATGCTGTAGTAGCCAATGAAGTTTTAACTGAAGCTCGGCTATTGCCGTTACGCCGCCATGACCAGAGCTTATAGCTCAATAACAGCCCATCCATACATTTTCTTCTACAGATAAAGGGGAATATGAAAAGCATTCTTGCTTCACCCATCTAGCCAAAAGAAGAAAATAAATTGTTTAACTAGTTTACTCCGGAGGGTAATGGATGGCATTACTGTAGCCAATGAAGTTTGAACTAAGGCTCGGCTATTGCTGTTACCCCGCCAAGATCAGAGCTTATAGCTCAATAACACCAAATCCATACATTTTCTTCTACAGATAAAGTGGAATATGAAAAACATCCTTGCTTCACCCATCTAAACAAAAAAAGTATTTAATTAAATTATATTTTAATCAATTTTAATGTTTTTAATTAAATTCAATCAAATTTCATAATTTAAACTGTAATTTTTAATGAAATTCTATTATATTTCAGTTTTAATTAATTTAATTAGTTTTTAATTTTTTATTTAGTTTTTAATTTTTTATTTAGTTTTTAATTTTTTATTTAGTTTGTATTAATTTAAGTTTAATTATCTTTTAACAAGTTTTCATTTATTTTTAATTTTCACACATTTGTTTTATTTATTTATTTTATTTTCAGGAATAAATATTTCAGTTCCTTCCAATCGATTTTAGTCACCCGATTGACAGTTAACTAACTCTTCATGTTAAACAAATTCACAATATTTCCTACCCAGGAGGACGAACAAGACGAAACCGCAAATTTGTTTTCTTGATCCACAATCATATACTATATGGAAATCCTGTTACTTCAGTATTGTGTGAAATGGAGTCGAATTTCTTCCTACAGACGTTTTTCGGTTGATTTTCCGATTACAGCAATCAGAGATGGGAATAAAATGTATCGAATGTCAATGGAAACCGAAACACGTTATTTGTAGTCTATGGGGTCTCAACCCCCTAGTGTGCGGGATGTGCGTTGTGGGAGTGAGATTCTTAATGTAGAAACGGTTACTGACCGCTTTGCTTTGGAAAAATTGATGCGTCGGGTACAAGTCTGACGTTTTATCAGAAACTCGTTGAAGTTGTTAAGCCTTACAAGTGGTGCATCAAGTGTGATTTCAAAGGAAGTGAGCCCGTAACATTTCCCCTCGCTTCCACCGGAGATTCATAAGGGATGGTATTAAGCGTCCAAGGACAGTTGCCGACGAAAATCAATATAACCAGTTTGTGAGGGATTACTGACAAACTTTCAAAAATAAATACTTTTTCTTGTGGAATGTTTTCTATCGGTACGGAGCAGCAAGAAACATTTTTATTTTTGTGTTTTTTTTCTTGGAGTAGGATTAAAGAAGAATGAAAAATTCCACGGAAAAATTGCAGAGAAAGCACATCCTCTGCTTGATTAAAGAGGCAGCATTCAAAACTTTTTCGCAGATATCAAAAAATTTGATGAGAAACATTTGATGATCTGAAGAATTCGGGATTTAATTACATTTAAGAGAATGCTTGACTGGGGAAGATCACTAATGCTTCATTAATAGAATGCTCGTAATGAGTTTATTATTGATGCTAATCATGCGAATGAAAACTGACGCAGAAGTGAGAATTAGATTTCTTCATGTTTTTCGTGTTTTTTTTTGTCTTCTTCATCTTTCATGTCTTCGACTTTTGTATCGCCATTTATATTCTACAGTTGTTGCTTTTCTTTCATCTACTTTGTTTTGAATCAACTTCCTCTAACTTCTGCATCATCTTCCTTCGTCTTCGACTTCATCTACTTCGTCTTTCAACTTCTGCATCATTGTTCTTTTCTATTTTCTCCATTACCACATTCCACTTCATCTGGTTCTCATTTTTTCCCTATTATATCAGCGTTTTCTTTCTCCTTTTGCACAAGCTTCTTTTGTCTTCATCTGCTTTGTTTTCTTTCTTTCATCAGAGAGAGAGAGAGAGAGAGAGAGAGAGAGAGAGAGAGAGTGAAGTTAATTTAGGTTGGTGTAAATAAATGCCATTAGATACGAGATTTAGAGTACGCAGTGAAAACAGTAATGGAGATGAACATAAAAATGGCATGCAGAGAGAGGAGGGAAGTTGAAAATCAGTCCTAAATGTACAATCAATTTCCTCAACTATTGTAGAAAACTCAACACTTAGCTTCTGGCTTTATTATTCTTTTTTAAAGAGTTAGGCTGTAATAAAATACAATGGTGAGTGAATTTTTCTTCGAGTTTAACTCATCTGTTAGTACTTTCTCATTAGCAGATATTTTAACCTCCAAAACAGTCCCTCTATGACGATGACTTTTACAAATTGTTGGAAATGTGGCTCTTTGTCAGAAGTGGGTGATAAACGTTTAACATATGACGTACGTCATATCAGCCGGGCAGCAATTTATTTACCTCTTTTTTGATAGCTGTCAGGGCAGCTGGGAGATGAATGACTTGAACTTTTTATCTCGAAGCCATCTTTTCATAACAAACGAAATTCCAATCGACCCGATAGCTTGTCGACTGTAATAGATTCGCTAACACTCTAACTGATTTATCAAATATTATCTAAATTGAAAACTGAGGCACTTTTTTTATGTTTATTTGGTACGTGGCGCGCACGAAATTTCGAAATACCATTTTTCGGAAATAAACGACTTTGCCCAGATCCAAATTGGAAGCGTTGAAAGCTGTTATTTTCTCGGATAATATTTTATTCTACGATCAAGCGCTCTGTTTGAAATTTGCGAAATGAATTCAAATCACATAAAGCACACCTGGATCGAAGAATGTTCTCGCTGCAAAAGCACCGCATGGCATTAGAAGGAAATCAGCAATTTGGAATATTTATTATGCAAATATTTATGATGTATCGCTTACAATTTACGCTTCGTTCAAGGCTCCTTTTTTTATTCTCGAAGAGTTTTGAAGTTAGAACAGCGGAAATAGAATTTAAAACCAAGTGTTTTAGGAAAAATTGGTATTTTGGCATATCCAAGTTTCTAAATTGTTTCGAAGTTTGTAGCCTTGATAGTCGTGATCAGCAAAGTGGTATTTTGACAGATGGAACAATGCAGGGTTGATACTTTTTTATACAAAATACTGACTTTCCATTGTGTGCTACACAACAGCGAATAAGTGAATATAACATTTCAGAAGACGTAACTGCAGTCAAATAAATAGCTACTAAACGAATTTTCATTTCCTCATTTTTAAGCGACAGGATTAAAGTATATTTTTTTATTTCAACAAGGGTTTTAAAACATGCAATTTAGTGATGTCCATTTCAGATTAAATAAACTGGTATGTAAACACATACCAATTTATTTCATGCATATTTTATTTTGCCATATTCAATAATATTTAGGAATACCAGGTAATAGATTAGGAGATTGTTAGGAATACCAGATAATAGAGAGGCAGTTTTTTTTTTCCTTCATAAATACTAATTCGATTGATCGCATATAGTTTTATAACGAAAAAATTGGTTTTTCGCCCCGAATGTTTTCAACAATCATACCAACGACATTATATCAATAATTGTTGATTTCTTGATTGGAATGGAGAACATCCTGGACTCTACAGCCAGGACTTCATCGAGATATACAAAACGCAATTTTTAATTAGCACAATGATCGAATATTGTCCTACAATATTCGGTCATCTCAGACCGAATAATAATAATAATAATAATAATAATAATAATAATAATAATAATAAACATTTCTCGTAAATTTGTGCTAATGAGATGCGATAACATGTTAACTAATTTTCGTTATTATCAGCTTTTGCTATACTAGCTGTACTATACTATGCTATACTGCTTGAAGTGTTGCTTGATTCACTCAGTATTCTCTTTGGGTAGCCTATGATTTCTTGCAATTGCAGTATTAGATTGGTAATCGAAGGATTTCGGATCTTTGGAAAATAAAATGTTGACTTAATACCTGTTATAGTTTTCTACAATGCTGATTTAGTCTGCAGGAGACAGAGTAGCGTAATTAAATATGTACGAATTCCTATTCGTCTATTTTTTATCTGAATTTCAAGCAATTATATACACAATTCTAGTTTTTATCATTTTATCCTTTGAAACCATCCCGTCTCTGCTTGGCACAGTAGGTCTTCCCTTTTCAGGCCTTCCAGGGATTCGAGAATATTTATATTCTCTAAACGTTTTGCTATTACGAATCATCACAAACGTTCTTCATCGACCAAATATGGCAGCGAAATACAACACTACTCCCCAAAAAAAGTGTGCAAAGCCGTGATAGGATTTAACACACAATGCATCTGTTTTTTGTCACAAAACAGGGAGGGCAGCAAACGAATTAACTGAGATCTCCGCTTCACCGGTAAAAACCTACAGCAGCAGCGAAACATCGACACTGAACACTTAATAAGTGGAAAATGGTCGCGTGATGGTCTAAAATTCCAGTTTGTGGTTTCACACTTGGCTGACATCATATCCTTGCTCTTTCGTAAGCATACAGCAACAGCTTACATGAATAGAATCGTCCTACTAAGTAGCAAAACTGTCTAGAGAGAGAGAGAGAGAGAGAGAGAGAGAAAATTGGTCAGACAAAACTTACATTTTTAAGCGAAGGATGGATTGTATACGGTGGGGATTAGAAATAAGATGTTCCAGTAACAACTGCAACCTAGTTTAAGTTCATATAAATAGGTTTTTAACTTTTCATAAGAAATCGATTTCCTGTCAATAAGAATCTTCTACTGAAATTCCTCGTAAGTAATTTATTTGTAATCCTTCCACACACATTAAATGAATTGAAGTGTTCGCTTCACCTGATCTTTAGAGGAATTTGAGATCGATGTCTTGAATAATTAAAGGATATCAACAAGACAGCAAGGAAATTTGTGTGCTGAAATTTTCTATAAGTTATTTAAACGTTAATGCCTTACATTAATACTAATAAAATAATGAGCATCACTCGCAATTGTAATAAAGAACATTATACCAATGATACAAACCAAAGGCAATTTTTAGCATATCTGAACAGCAAAATGTGCTTTTAGCGGATGAAGCATTCAAACTGATTGACTGATGCAAAGAAACTTCTTGTACAATTCATAACTTAAATACAAATAAACTATTTTCAACGTTTGCAGCTCATATTTATGAAAGATTCTTGTATGGTGGGGTTTACTGTTAAGCTGATGTTTTTCTTTCTTTAATATTACAAATTAAAACAGGTTTGTTAACAGAGTGTATTTTCTTGTGTTGTTTACTTTTTTGGTTTTCGACTATGATTTCAAGATGATATTTAAGTAGCGATGGTTCCATCATTATCTTGAAGATATAACCGTCAATTACTTCAGTGTCTTCAATGTGTACACTGTAAATTTGTCAAACAATCCTGATGTAAAGAACTTAAAATTTTCGTGCTGGATCTAAAAATGTTTATACTGGGGTATTAACATTTTTAGATCCAGTACGAAAAAGAGAAATAAATGAATACTTTCCATTAACGGAAGATATAATCCTAACCAAAATATTCTGTAATAGACACAACGAAAACATTTATTTTGTTATAAAGAACTACAATACGCAAGAAGTGCGACTACTGAGACGCATGATTAAGAGGGGTGGACGTAAATTCATTTTGTAAAATTTAATGCTTTCCAATAAATACAGAAGAATTTACAGTCATAAACAGTCGATGACGAAAATATTTATGTAAAAACTGTTTCGAAAGCGTGAAAAGAAATTCAGCATTATCGGCGTCTTTATTTCTTTTTATTCACAAAAGAACGAATCCTCGAAGTTGCACTTTTACTGCGAATCCTTTGAACAGCAAACAAAAGATGGCAATTCATGTTTCTCACAACAGAAACTCTATTTTTCTCTCAATTCTATTTACTAAAGGGCGCATCATCATATCTGAACACTCAGCTGAGGCAACCAGATAGAGTTTATTGTCTGTTTACCTCAAGGAAACACAAGGCAGGTTTTTAAACTTGAAAATGGCAAACTGTGAAATGGGAAAATAAAAAAAATAAAAAAAGCAAAGAGAAAGGAAAACAAGCTTTGATGTATTTGTTACGGATACTATGTGTTGATCTGAAATGTTCCCCAGGATCTTTAGAAAGCACGCGCGATTGCATTTATATATAAAAAATAAAAAGAAGATGAAGAAAAGGGGTATGGTGCTTAAAGAGTAGATAATGCCTAGAAGAAGATATATTACCTATTGTACCTCATAAATCTCATAAATGGGGAAGAAATGCATAAATCTTTATAAATGCATACAAAAAAGACATCTTTGCTACCACTTCCATACAAATAAAGCCTGTGAAACGAAATGTAAGGTATCAAGTCCTAAAAGTTTCGGATCCTCTTCGTATAAATTCACATTACCCCCGCATTGTGAACAAGCGAATGATTCCAATGTTGGAATAAAGTTTTCGTTTTACATTCATGTTTCATCCAAGAACATTAGATTTTATGACACGGGAAACGAGCCACAAAACCGCAAAATCGATATTGTACTTTCTCATTGGAATATTAATATTTGACTGCCAACTTTTATTCTTCAGAAAAGACACTGTTCCTTAAGGGAGATCTCTGAGAGATATATGCCGGATATTGCATGAAGTTCAATGTCCGTAGTCACAAAGGACATCTGTTTACAAAAGCGGCTTCTGTTAAGCTATATTCAAAACTCGCCTACTAAATCAAAAGGCCAAGCTGGCTCATAAATACTGCCAACTGAAATCTCTTCTGTATTCAAGGGACTGAACCAATAGTAAAGTAAATTCACTATTAAATAGATAAATAAATAAACTAGTTGTGTGGTGGGTCATTACAAAACATGCTTACCAGCATGCATTTTGCTTAAAACCTCCGCTAGGAGGCACTTCCTTTTTATTTCATAGCCACTTGTCGGCCCAGCATTTTTTTTTTTCCCACCATCTTTTGTGATCTCTTCTCTTTTCCCTTGGAGAAATATACGCTATTACCTTGCTTAAAACTTCTACGGAAATATTTGCCCTATCCGGTTACCATGGTAACGCCATCCGTTCTTTTAATATTGTTTCCATATTTCGAATATTCCGTTGCTTAGTTTCTATGGTAACGATAGGCGACAGCAACCGGTTCCTACATTTGTGAGGCAAAGCAGACAATACCACTTACTAAATGGAAGAGTTTCAAAGAAATTCCAACAAATAAGATAGGAAATTCTTTTACGGTAAAAGTATCTGCGCGCACGCACACACACACACACACACACACACACACACACACACACACACACACACACACACACACACACACACACACACACACACAATGTGTGCTTTGGATAAAGGCTCTATTAAAAGATATAAACGCCACGTTAAAGTTAATGGGAATATAAGACAGGCAAGGAAGTGTCATCGGGGAGAAACAAAGGCATGCCCCTCGTCCTCACATCATTTATCATCCCCATCGACTACACAATAAGCTCAACAAACACACGAGGACACAGATAAATGTTCTTTGCCAACCACCAGCCCATGCATAGCTGACGTACAGTATTGGACAGATGCTTACACGGAGAGTGGAAATGTAGGAAAGGAGAAAAAAAAAATCTGCTAAGTAGCTTATCATTAGAAAAGAGAACAATCGGCCTTTGAGAGCTGAAATAACACTTTGGGTTTACCATCTTTATGGAGACAATTAACCACAGCCACTCTTTGTTCACAAAAGGAATTCGAACGATAGATTGACTTCGCACAGCTATTCACAACTTTAAGTAGAAAGAACTCTTTCCGAGGGAGGAAACAAATTTTTCACCTTACACAGAAATTAAAAAAAAAAGACAGTTTTCAGAACTTTTTTCTATTTTATGCAAATAAAATTTAAACATTTTTCTCAATCCTAGAAAACTGAAATATTTCTTAAAATCTTCGACGATCAAGCAGAATCACTTAATATATATCAAAGATTTGCTGGGTTAACTTGCTGGGGTAAGGTAAACACCTCATTTGTATAAATCCAGTTGCTACTCGTTTATCCACTCTTAGTTCTGAAAACAAAAAGAAAAAAAGTAGAACAATCTTCGACCATTAATAAATGATAGCCTTCAAAAAAGCAAATTCATAGCAGTATTTTTTTTTTTTAATTTAAGGCAAGCCGTATAAATTCATAAGCTATACAAGCTCGTCCCATCACTGAGGAATCTGAACCCACAATCTACTGGTTGGAAAACGGATACGCTGTTCAGACTGGTAACTTTAAATAAATTAAGAATGTGTTGTGTCGATACGCTTTCAGCATATCTAAATTCTATTCATTTTGAAAGGAAATCCTTCAAATTGAAATAGAACTAGCAAGAAACTGCAAACCAATACAAAAAGAAAAAAAAAAGGTTTACCAAGAAAACGATAGTTAGACTGCCTGCGTTGAAGTATTGAAGATGCAACTAGCGGAAGCTTAAAACAAGGAATGATAAAGAAGCTTAAATCTTTAAAGAGATTATCTTTTTGTTTTAAGCTTCAGCTGGCTGCATCTTCAATACTTCAATGCAGGCAGTCTAGCTATCTCTTTCTTGGTAAGCCATTTTTTTTTAATCTGGTTTGCAGTTTCGTGCTAGTTTAACTACACTTTTCGAAATCATTATGAGTTGTAATTGGCATTCCTCATAAACCTTTTCGTTTTTTATTCTATAAAATTTTGTTTTTTACTATTTTTTTGAGCGTTTTCATTTCGCATGTATAATTTATCAGTGCACGTCTGATGTCCGTGTTCTGGTTTCACATGCATAAGTTAATAGTGGTCAGATTTATAGATTCTTATTTTTGTTTCTTTTGTTATGAGTATGCAAATGATGGAATACACGCGGACACAAGTTTTAAGATATTATGAATCCATTAGGGGAATGGATGAATCTATGAATTCTTCTAAACTGCTGTTTAGAAGAAAAATAGAAAAAGATAGAAAGAAGAGTGAAAGAAGACAGAAAAATATCACAAACGAAAAGACATTGTTACACACCTATGAAAGTTAATTACGTGTTAAGTGTATGAAATGAATTTCATTTTTGTTATGAAGATTAGTAACCTCACTCTTATAGGATTGCTCCATAGTTGTTTGCTCATATCATTCTCATGATAATAACGTATTATTTAAACAGGACTATGCCACACTTGTTAATCTTTGACTACAATCGCCGCGTCCTTCAACTCTTACGGTGTGTAATGGCAAGATGACCTTGAGGGAATTACACGTTGACTACTTCGCTTGAGGGAAAGATTCCGAAACAATCTTTCGAACATAATCTCAATACAAAGGAGGCACCTCCTCCTCTCACTACTTGAGGCGTGTTGCAGCTTATAACAACATCTGACTTCGCTTTAAAGTCTGGTTAATTTAGTTCTTTGCACTCCATTCCGAATTATCCATCTCGACTATATGAATGTCTACTACAAATTAGTATTTCTGAACAATTTTAATTAACATTAAGAGAAAACGGGAAAAAGGTAAAAATATTAAGAGAAAAAAAATACGAGTATTGTATGCATTTGGATTTAATGAACTGAAACAATAAATAAACAAATAAATAACTGCTAAGGATCGGATAGTGAGAAACAGAAAAACAGGGGCAAAATGCAGTGCAGCTTTTCATATGCGTGGAGCCTTAAAATATCCTATATTTCTCTTGATTTATTCTGATTCTACTTTCATCTTTTCTTTTATTTATTTTTCTTTCTTCGACGTTTGGCCTATTAATATAATAGGCTGATTCCTGAGTAGAAAGTGGTTTATTTTCATTTTCCCCGTAATGGATGCTTTCGATACGCCTTTCAAAGAAATAGCACAGGAAAATTGAAAGTTCAAAATGCTAGTAGTCGAGAAACGGCGAAGAAGACTACCTAGCGTGCATCAAAACAATCGATCTTGGTCATATCAAACTATATTCAAAAACATTCTAATAGTACTGTTTCATAACTAAGGCCCTTCTTCAAAATTTAATAAATGTGTTTTGGTTAAATTAGAATCTGTATATTCTAACACATCTGTCAAAAATAACAAAACAGATCACAGCTTCATCATTTAGTTATAATGATATGAGACTAAAAGGGCTTACGTAGTTCATTCGGGTTTGACGATGCCCTTCGATTGAAAAGACCTGGGTTAGAATCCCCTCTAGAAC
The DNA here is from genome assembly GCF_054136105.1 of Typopeltis vanoorti. Taxonomy (NCBI): domain Eukaryota; kingdom Metazoa; phylum Arthropoda; class Arachnida; order Uropygi; family Thelyphonidae; genus Typopeltis; species Typopeltis vanoorti. The sequence continues at coordinate 85,169,899 of NC_143571.1, forward strand.
GCGAAGCACACCCATAGAAGTAGCTGTACAAAACGCTTAAAGACCTTCTATCTTTAGATGGTTTTCTTCTGTTTTTGCTTGGCTTCAACAAGATCTTCTTGACAAATTGGACTTCTTACAAAGACGATCTGCCAAAATAGAGACAAGCTAGTGATTAATCTTTGGTTCGGTTTTATGTTGTCGTCCCCCCTTCATGAATAGGTTCAGATCGATAGTTATCTTCTCTGCATATCAAATATGTACAAAACTTCAGACTTACACTTCAGACTTCCAATACGCAATGTAAATGTACCAGTACGAAAAGTATTGGGAGGGGAAGATATATTTGCCCTAATGATATCTATTATTCATAAATATTACTGGTGCTAAGATCAGGAAGCCAGTCTAATTATGTCTGTTAAATGAGTGTGTTGCAGTCGTAAATATGCCAACCTTGTTGGTGACGTACAGGGATGCATAGGCACTGCGGAACTGCAGCACCCCCAATTTTTCTCGATATATACATATATTCATTCGTTTATTTATATTTGCTTAATTAATTTTATCATCACAATCCTATACAATTCTCTTATTTTGTATAAAAAAATAATAGAAATTCATCTTGTAGCACTTAGGAGGGCGAAGGACGCTAGCAGCACTGTGTTTACCACAGTGTCATATTGCTACGCTCGCAAGCACATGCACGTCATAGTGAGATACGATCTATTTAGCATAATGCGGCACTGTCCGTCGCGTAGTTCCACTGTTGTTTATATGAGTTTCGCCAGTAGTAGTGTTCGTAGTGCTTATCGTGTTTACTCCGTCTCTTTAAATATTTGGACATTACAATTAAAGGATTTAATTGTAATGTCCAAATATTGTAAATCCATTCCTTTAATTGCAATTAAAGGAATGGATTTTAAATTATACTGAACTGTATAATTTTATCGATAATAAAGAATATTTTTTCATGTTTATTTATTTTGTTTTAAATTTTTACCATAATTTTGATATTTTATCCAAACACTGTACTTACAGTGTGTATGTATATTTCGAAAGTTGCAGCACCCCTACGATTTCAGGCCACGAGCCGCCACTGGTGGCATAGTTAGCTGTCCAACTAAATGGGATGAGGTTGAAATCATGCCTTGAGCACGTCTCTGATTGTCTTTAGGAGAATTCCGTCCCCCCCCCCCACTGTGCGACCACCTTCAAATTTATCGGTGGCTTGAAAAAGTGGCATGTTTGGTTTAGCAGAGGTTTCGGAGATCATGTAAAAAATAAAAATCTTCAGAAAACTAGCTCAAGCACAGCACTTATGAACTGAAGGTTTATAACCTTTCGTGAAAGTGAGTTACATCAAAATAAAAATATATATATATATGTTATTAAATGCGTTTGTTTCTCATTTTTATTGTTTTGTGTGAATAAGGAAGTGTTATTACTTCTGAAAAAAAAACTTGCCTGTTTCTTTCTATCATAAATATCCGAAACGTGTCCCACAGCATCATGTAGAATTCAAGCGACAAATTATCATTAATTTCGTATTAGTTTTATATTTCATATTTCTGCTTATTTAACACAAAACAGGAAACTAATTCTTCCTGACTTATATCAGTGAATTTTCGAACATTGTAATATTTCTACATACATGAAATTATTTTGGTAATTGTAGGAATATACAGTACAGGGTGTCCATAAAATAACTTTCCCTCTTTGGAGGCATCATTAGCTAAATCCAATAAACGGAATGAGACCAAATTTTATATTCAGACTTTTCAAGGCATGGGGATATGATTTCCGCGAAAAAAAAAAATTAGTACCAAAAATCGTCGATAGGCGGAATTTTGGTGCTGGCGGAGCCGAAAACAAGCGGATAATTACATTAAAGGCAGATAAAATGGAATAATAACATTTTGACGCTGTAAGCGACAGCCGCATCACTCATTCCAGCTGGCTATGTGGCGCGTTACAATGATAATAATAATAATGATAATAATTAAACTAAAGCAACAATTTGCGAGAGACACAGAAATTAATGTAATGATTGAACTCACAGGAAATAATGTTTTATTCATCAGAATCAGGGTACCCTGGACCACATACACGATTTTCAATGTGCTGACTTTTCTTGTGTACAACAAATTGCATCCGGTGTGTGACATGCTCTGCAGCTGAGCGTAAGTAAAGCACGCTGAGGCAAGGTAGGATGCATATTGAGCACAATTCGTCAGTCATTCGAATAACTTCCTGAACGTTCCCAATTCCTTTTTAAGTGGAATTGGTGGCGCTGCTATCACGTACGCACAGTAGAATTTGCATAATCCTTTTTTACCTGAGTTTACTGCAAATATTTGACCGCTTTCGGCCCCGCCAGCGCCAAAATTTCCTCAATCGATGACTTTTGGTACTAAATCGCTTTTTCGCGGAATTGATCTCCCAATGCCTTCGAAAGTTTCAATATAAAATGTGGTCTCATTCCGTGTATTAGTTTTAGCTACAGATACCTCCAAAGAAGGAAAGTTAATTTATGGCCACCCTGTACATAAATAAGTAAGTACTGTCTCCCCCCCCCTACAGAAAGGAAAGGAAAAAAAAACAGCAGAAAAGCAGTTAATTTTGCCAGGTGGGCAGATAAAATGCCCACGATTCTGAATTCATATTGAGTTAACGGCACAGAGTATGGGTATTATTTACCCAAAATTTGTGTTTTATGTAACTAAGCTGCATGCGCACAATGAACTAAATGTGTACAAGACAAGTACTTTCTTTATAAAAAGAAAAGTGGAGCATCCAATAATGAAACCACCGCAAAGTGGGATAATTTAATGTTGATGAAGCAGCATCACCCACCAACTAAATTCGTTTATCATCCATTGTCAGTCAACTGTATTTGGGCGTATAAGAAGAATTCCCATGTTCTGTCCATATATTCACACACATAGTTTAGCGTCTTTAATATATTTCATTTTATTTGTATACACAAAACTCTACGTGCTAAACCGTGCTAACATTACATGGAGTGATATTTGATACCTTCAATAGGAATTATCTTTTTATTTTTATTTTATCTACCATCCATAAAAATTTGTAATCCTACATCGCATTATTAATCTAGGCGACTAAGGATATTGCTATTATTATTTTTTTTAATTTGGTTTTTTTTTTTAATATTTTTAATTTCAAAATCCACTTACTAATTAATACCCTCATATTCTCATTCACTTCCTCAGAGAAAGGAGATCCAGTGGCAGATAAACATCATCTCTACTACCGTTGGTAATTCATTAGATTTGGGAATATTAATAGTAATGGCAAATGCTGTTATAATTTTTATCCGTGCAGAAGTGCGATGGGATCAAACTAAGCTCAAAGTTAGGCTTGAAATAAACGTTCTTTTTATAGATTTTCCTTCATTTCAGATTGTTATATTTGATTTTTACGAATATATCTTTAATGCATCTCTTTCACCCCTCACATCCTCTACAATTAAAGTAAAATATTTTTAATTGAACATTGGTATAAATAACCCATATGTCTTTATCTAAGTAACTACTGATGCTGAACAGACATCAAGTATATTAGTAACACATGATTTGCAGAATGTCGCTGCAAATGACTTCCATCACAGTACGTTTTCTTAAAGTATATGTCTACGACTCGCACGCACTTATTTTGTTTCAGACGAACGTTGGAAAAGAACCAAATAGTTTCGAGGGATAATTTCCAATTACTCCTACGAAAAGCGGAGGTCTTCGGCGTGCTGAGAGAGATCTCATAATTCCTTTTTTTTACTCGGGATGTCAGCAAATCTCCGGGTTTTTTTCGACGGTTTGATTTATTGCGGTGCCATGTCGTTGAAGACAGATGTGATAGATGAAGAATCACAGATGACGTGAATGAGGAAAAAGATCTTCAGCAACAGCGAGGTGCTTCTTATCAAAACCTGCACTCTCTGGAGAGGCAACTAATCCGTTTTGTTTCGACCTGAACTGTCTGCCGTGTTTTGTACAAGGAAAACTCACCTCACAGCATTCTCCTGAGAAGCGACTGCTGTTTTACCAAAGGCAATGTCTTTAGAATGAAGTCTTATCTCTGGTCGCAACATCTTATCCTCAAAGCTACACTACCCAAAAGAAAAAAAAGGAAAGAAATAACATAGTTCGTTATCTCGCTCCTTCGCCATACAGAGAGGACAAAGATTGATTACAGTACTTAAAGATCGCGATTATGTTCTTTACGTGGTGTAAGGAGGTTGCCAAAACTTAGCGAGATTGCCGTAATAAGAGCTACTGATAAACATTAGCTGTATCGCTGTAAGCTGCTGTGCCCCTTTGGCCATCACGCTATGACAATAGGTTTCCACTAATTTGCATGAAAACAATAAGAGTTCAAAGGCTCACTCGCGTTAATAATTGTAAAATTCTTCTCCATGGAGGCAACAATCATCATAAGCATCTTGATTCTCAAGAGTACTGTTATTTGGCATGCTACTCGGATCATTATATCGTGGGCTATTCGTTTTACTAACCGCTTGACTTTTCGAAGAATAATAGCATCGAATGGTTGAACTCTATTAAAACAGGGGCTACTACATCTTGCAGGATTGTAGAAATGGAAGAATTTTAATTAGTTGGCTCGGCTATTTCCGTTCAATGAAGTGCTAGAAGTTCAAGAAACGAGACGTCCTTTATGTGACCTGAAAAGAAAACAAAAACTGCCAATGAGTTTATTCCACCACATATAAAACCATTATGAGTTGGTAATACCCTCCCTCCTCCCCTTGAATCCGGTGTGAAAATTATTTCACGGTGAGAAGGATTTTCATCTCTATCACTTCAATGTCGCTAAACAATGCCATTGAAATTAAACAGGATACTCATTTACACACTGGAGAGCGGTGTTTGTAAAAATGTCCACATTGCCACAAACCAGAATGCTTTCTTCATCTTCTTACCTTGCGAAAAGAGTAGTGAAGTCCGTAATACTTCCAAATATTGTCAAATGTTCTTCACTGTTAAAAAAACTGGTTAATACATGAATCTTTATTCAAGGAAAAGTCAGTTCATAAACAATTTTGACATACATACCTAAACATTTCTGGCTTCATACATATTTCTGTGCTCTTTCAAGAGAAGAAAATTAAAACAAAACAAACAAATCGGTTTTTTTAAGCATGATCGAAAACTTGAATAGATAGTTACGTGTTGCAACTCCATAGTGTTTGAATGCAGTGTTCTAACGAAGATGAGCACAACGTAATGACATAAATATTTTTGTGATTGTTTAAGCGATAATATTCCCTGCTTTTAATTTTAGATTAATCAACACTGAGACGTTCTGCATCAAAAATAGAGATACTGCATCTAATTAATTTAAGGCACTACATCCGTGTTCAAGATTATGATATGAGGCAGGAGTAAGCTGACATTTAATAAAGATCATCACGCTGTACGTATGAGAAGCACTTGAAGGTGTTCCCTAAAATATAGATGCACTCAATTGTGATTGAAAGAATTAAAAACACCATATTGTAATTAAGGAATATTAGCAATACTCTTTTTTACAATAAATTATTTATTTCAATAATAAATAAAGAGTAAGAAATAAGTAATAGTAACTTATTTATTATAATGTACTTTTACTGTTTCATGCTAAAGGTCAACATGTTTTCGTCGGTGGTTTGTCAAAGATGGAAAAAGAATACAAAGTAAAAATAGTCAAATTAAAAGCAGCGCTAATAAATTGAAGTTCTTTTGACATAATATTATGCTAACAGTTGGAGTTAGGTTGACATTTTCATCAAAGGTATGTTGGTGTTGTTCCACTAAAATTAAAAACTAACTAAATAAATAAATAAAACTACGTCATGAGTCTGATTATTACAGTCTTTTTTTTTATTCATTATTTGTCTATCTGGCAGAAAATCTGCTAAAAATATTTGTAAAACAATTTCAAGATATCTTCCATAACTAATTTTGAAATACGTATTGAATAAACTGCTTATGAAAATGACATAAATTAATCCATGTGTGCAATTTCCAACATTTCTATTTATTTATTTTGTATATTTTTGTTTAATTATTAATAAACTTTCATTCTGTTCATGTTAATGCGCTTGATATTACACAAATAAAATCACATCTTCAGTACTTCATTAGCCATTTTTCTTCACTCCATCAGTCCGTTAAGATGAGTCGAGTCCCCTGGTTAGGCGTCACGACCAATTAAAGCAGCCGACAAGTCACTCTGCTGCATCCCATAAGGACAAGTATTTTTTTGGTTGTAGATCTTTGTGTTCATCGGGTCAATTTGCCTGGTCTGGAGGATGAAAAACCCGAGTAAGTTTCCGAAGGGGGGAACCCTATGAGACTAACAAACTCACCCTTTGATTGAAAAGACCTGATAAAGGTTCCCCACACCATAGACGGAATTTCAACCAAAGGGCTCGTCTGTACCAACTGAGCTAAGGAGGCTCTCTTATTAGTTATTCAGCTTATTTATTTTTCTCTAAATCAAAGCATTCATCGATATCAATAGATGCTCGCTTACAAACCTCTTTAATTGCAAAAATCCACCGGTATTCTCTTTTGTTCATTCAACCTTCGGGCGAAGCAAGTTAGTTTCTCAACCATGTAAACCTAGTTCAATGATAGTTGCTCAGTATGTAAGTGAAGTGATACTCTGTATAAAAGAGATCGTAAACTGGGCAATTAAATGTCTTAGTAACCAAACATTGATCGGATACTAGGACATCACGTGGTATAAAAATTGTATAACATCTCTTAATCATAAATGGAGAACAATTAAATTCAATTTTTAGAGAAAATCGTTACGATTATTCACAGATAATATGAAAAAAAGTTCTTTGTAATGTGCACAGAAACATAAAAATTAAGGCGTATCTCGTTTTCCTGTCGATTCTTTGCTACTGTGAAAGAGAATACAGAAAAAAAAAGACTATGTGGAAACTCTTATGAGATATATAAAAGGGGTTAGATTTCTTTTTACTTATATAATAATTGATTAAAATGCGCCCATTTCATTTAATTCTCTTCATGTTAGCTCATTCTAAGAGTGCATCTTGATTTATGATGCGACATGCATCCTGCGCAAAGCAGAGTTGAGTTCAATTTGATATAGGTAAGAAACATTTCGTCGGAATGTTTTCTCAAATAAAGATGAATCAGTTTGGTTTCCTCCACATGAAGCAAGCGTCTCATTCCACGAACAGACAAACCTAAACGAGATCATTTGTAAAATTGCATACCGAAGTTAGTCACAAATATCTCGGTATATAATGTGCACATTACGTGATCTGAATTCGAAAGAGTGTCTAAGGGTACAAACTTAGTTTATCCAGGGAGTTACTTGGTATGACCTGGAATTATGGGATTAATAACAGCTCTAATTATCTAAGCAAAATAAAATCTGACACCTAGATAAAGCCATTATTATGAAGAAACATAATACAAGAAGCTGCTTACCCAGATTTCGGAATCTAACTGGACTACAATCTCCTCTCCCAACAAACCTAAGTTTAAAGGTTTGTTGGGAGGAGAATGCATCCCTGTGCATGATCCAGTTCATTTACTTTGTAATCTTCTTCCAAAGGCAATCTCATCATTTTTAAAAGTAAATTTTCTTTAATAAGAACTTCATCAAAATATGGTGTCTTGCATCTCTCATCAAGGTAAAGAAAACGAAAATAGGTCACAGGAAACGATGTCTCCACAGGTAGAAGGATATTGCACTAACGAAATATTGTGTTTGCTCACAATGAATAGCATATTGGGCATAGTGTGCAAGCATCTCTGAGTTGCTTCAACGAAATAATCATGAGTGAAGAAAAAATGAAAAAACAAAACAGTATTATTTGTCAACTGTTTTCTAACGATAAAAATCAGTTTAATTTTTTTTTCTGAATATTTAATACGCTTCTTTTACAATGAGAGTACAGCAGTACTGAGTATAAAGAGTTTATGATTTGGTTACATCGTCAGAGGATTTGATTGTGACTAAAATGTCATACTTGCCTCCACTTGGTGAAAGTGAGTATGTGGTATTGATCTCGGAGCTGCACAGGAATGCGAAAGTCTTAAAGAAAAAGAAAGGAACTGATGTGGAATCGCAAGGCAGGCAATTTTAATAGTCTTAGAAACCAACTTGGAGCAGTGCCATGGATAGAGGAATTGGAAGGTAAAGGGATCAGTCGCGCACATGGAAGCTAGTTAAGCCATTTGTATCAAAGTGAATACTACAAGCGAAAAAAAAATGGGAAAATGGATGATAATGATATGAAAAATACATATAAAAACGAGGGTATGGAAAAGTATAATATGAGATGATGGAACAGTTACATGGAAATTATAATATACAATCGAGAAAGGAATTCATTCGTTATGTGGCTAGCAATAGAATAAATGAATGTGGATGAGTGGCCTTGCTAGATGGAACAGCCAATCGAACGACGAAGACGAATGATATAGTAGAGCTGTTTAATAAATGTTTCATTCTGGTGAGGCCAGTTTTATTTTCCAAAGGGAATGGAGAGGGCCGAAGGATTAGAAGTGAGTAAATAGGATACATATACAATACTAAGTCCCCTGGATGCCACGAAGGCAGTGAGGACTTAAAAATGCTGGATGAAATGGCGAAATTGATAAGAAATCGTATAAAAACCTGAGAAGATGAGAATAATATTATATGCGAAGCTCAGCGGGATTTATTAAGGACGCTCTTATTTCAGTAATCTGTTACTTTATCATAAAAGTTTATGGTAAAGTAACAAAATCGGTCGATGAGGAAAATGCGTACAGTGGATATTTCTTTTAATTTTTCGAAAATCATTTGATACAGGTGTCACTTAATAAATCGATAGTTAAGTTGCAACGTATGGGTTTGGATATTAAGTTGGTGGAGTGGATTGGCAATTGGCTTTCCGATACTGTAGATATCAAACTTCTATATGTGGTGGAGCAATATCAGGAGTTTCGTAGGGTTCTGTGCTAGGACCGCTACTTTTCAACCTTTATGTTGGGGGCTTGTGTAACTCAGTGGATGTGGAGTTTGCATATCAGGACGCTTGACCGCACGAAGGAAGACTTGGTTTCGAGTCTAGTCGGCGACTAGAGGAAATTTTGCCTGCTTGGTTGGCCGAGTGATTAGCAAATCCGCTTTCCAACGCAAAAGGCTGCGGGTTCTAATCCCGCCGTGGACATGGATGTTTGTGATTGTCTGTGAAAATAACAGTGGTGATAATGGGCGGTAGATGGCATTGGTGTAGATGATGATGGTAGTTGCGGTTGGTGAATTGAGTATGGATATAGAGAGTTGTAGAACCCTCCCTCGATGAGTCCTTTTCCTGGAGGTGTTACGTAATAATAATAATAATAATAATAATAATAATAATAATAATAATAATATCATCATTGGAAATCAGAGACATATTCATTTGTTTCGTGGTGATATCAACTGATTGTAGAGCTAAGGTATTGGCTCTTTGGAGGATCTGAATAAGATGAAAAGGTAGGAAAATGAATGGGGATATTGGTTTAACGTTTCTAAATCTCAGGTTTCGAATTAATTTGGGAATTCGCAGATGGGACTGCATAATCTGTATGTGGAATATAATGGAGGAAGCACGAGATCTTGGGATTATGGCATGGATTTGGTGGATCGAAATTAAACTCTAAGGGGCATGATGCAAAAATATTAAAGATAACTCAGAGGATTGCTGCAATATTAAGAAAAATATTAATCAGCAGAGATAAAATAGTAATGATTTCATTGTATAAAATTCCTATCAGGCCAGATCTGGACTACTGTGCACAAATATTGTCACTGAGGTTTGAGGGGATGAAAAAAATGATGGATGGCAAAAAAGCATTTTGTCAACCATGCAGAGATGGTTGGCAGAATGATTACAGAACTGCGGAATGTTAGTCATGAGGATAAATTGAAGTCATGTAATAAGAAGAGATAGATAGAAGATATGATATGATCGACATGTTTAAGCTGTTGAGAGGTATTTACCGAATGAATAAAAGTCAGAGTTTTCAGATAGTGGAACAAAAAGAAGGGACAAAAACTAATCGCCATCCTTTCAGATTATGCAAGGGTATGATGAATAAGAGAGTGAGTAGTAGTTTTTTTTTTTTTGAAGTGGAGTGTATTGCCAATTATGTGTGACTGCTAAGAGTATGGATGAGTTTAAGGTTCAGTATGAGATATGCTACGGACAGAAGAGATTTTCCGCGAAAAGTCTGGGGCTTTTGTAATATATGTATACTTCTTACATAAGATAATGGAAATGTAAATATAATTGCAAATGCAATTATAAATGTGTTTAATTGCATAGTGTTAGCAAATTTAATGAAAAGCGAAATTATGTTTCAGACGTATACGTTATTAAAAGAAGCTTTCGAGAAGTATAAAGGAGAAATTTTATAAAACACAGAAGAGTAAAGGATAAGCAACTTCAACCCCCAGCACGCATAAAAAGGTTCCTTAAAATCGTTTCTAACATGTTCGTGAGAGAGAGAGAGAGAGAGAGAGAGAGATGTAGTTTATTTCTGAATGAGGACTAGCGAGTGACTAAAATGCATCACTGGAATGTGTGGGGAGCATGGAGAGAGACTGAATGTATTTAAAAGTAAACTGTGACAGACATTGTAGCATTTACGGCGGTCATCTAGCGAGGAATCGTATGATGGTGTGGCTTGATAATGACAACAATAAAAATAAAACTTAATTCCCAGTCTTAGACAACACACAGGTACGCAACAACCTTTCAACTCCGAAGTTTCTATAAAGTTAAATTTGATTTTAACTGAATAAGCATATTGAACTGATTTATTCAGAAATCAAATTAGAAAACTAACGTTCAATAAGAAAGATTTCGTCTGAAATCCAATTGCAGACTTCGCCGTTTCTGTGAATCGTGAAGCCAACAACATCTCCGAAGAGATAAAACTAACTTCGTCAATGACAGCGAATTTCTTTCAGTTCACTTCGTCATGTCGATTTTCGACTACTCTTAAAGACCATTATTCATTTCTCATCGGGGATGGATGGGGGGGGGGGAGGTAATCTCGAAGTTGTAATGTGCGCAGTTTTAAAGTTTTGTTTAAAAGTGTAATCCCGTTTCGGGCAGGCATACCATTTCTATCAATGTCCAAACACAAAAAGGAAGATGCCACATTTCTTCTGCGAGATGATTTCTGCGAATCGGATTATATTTTTCGATACTTGCAGTTAGAGAGGAGGGGGGGGGCAGCTATTTTTGGCGTTACGTGAGAGGTGGCTTCACAATAAGATTATTATAAGAAGCTTAAGTTGCAGTGATACACGAGCGCAGAGACCATGAGCGTAGAATCTTCGCTGTACACACGAAAAACTTCTTCACTCGAAAAATTTTTCTAAAAAGAGATTACGAATTTATTTCACTTCGATTCTTCGAAGTGTGCAGGCAGTAAATTCCTGTAGCTTAGAGCCAAAGGAGTACGGTTATTTAGAGTCGTTTGTCTGCAAGTATTTGCCTCGAATTCCCTGGCTAAATAAACACTCGTTTAGCTGCTATGAGTAGCTGTCTGTTTGTGTATCTTGTTATCCATCTGACTATTGATCTAATAGAGGTCATTACGCTACACCGAATTCACACAGGGCATTTAAACAGGAGCGATACAAACTACCCCTTTCCACTATTGTCTGCTAGTAGTGGAGTGTAGATTACGTGTTGCCAACATCAAAACCCCCGAAGACCCACTTCCTCACGGTTTCAAATGGGTCAACGAGAATCCATTGATGACCGCTGTAGCCTGAACCATTCAACACGAAATGTGCAGTTTAACGAGTATTTCACTGGCGGTGTATGCAGTCCGCACACTACTAAATTATTCTAGGCTCTTTGGATGTTAGTCTAGGCTTTATGTTCCTATATATCATACAACAAATTCTATTCTCTGTGAGAATGAATTCTGCTTCGACTGTTCAATGTTCCGTTAGCCCTTCCTATTAAGCTCCAATTAAATACAGACAAAAAAAGTTGTTAATTTGTGATAACGTCGCCACGAATAGTTGCATAGTCTTTTAAAAGTGCACACCGTTTGTTCTCACATGGCCCACAATCGTAGACTATAACCACGCATGGCATATCTGCACGGCTGTTAATAAAATGAAAAACACAATGCTCATGTGTGGGACAATTATTTCAGAAGAAATTTGGAAAATTATAACACAATCTCAGATCATTAAATCTAAAACGAAACACTGACATCATCAAATATAATAAATTTCCAAAAAAGTTATGCTATTGTTAATTAAAGAGAAGTCAGCATGACATGAAAATGAAGAATACCAAACTAGAAATGTTGCTATAATAATAATAATAATAATAATAATAATAATAATAAAAAGAGGTGAGGTAAGGTAAATGGTAACGTCGGAGATAGATGCGTTGATTCACTACAATCAATCCACCAATTAGGTAGTTGCTCTTTGATTAGGACACTACAGTAGTAAGGGGGGAGGGGACTCTGCGTTACTCTTAACGGAAGGTCTCCAAGGTGGTGTTAAAGAAATGCGGCAACATGCAAAGTAGTTGATAAGGTACTGTGGCCGAATTCTCTAAGGCGCTGTTTTCAGGTACTAGTCTCATGGAGATGTTGTTTCGAATCCTGTCAGTGCCGTAATTTTCGTTTTATGAGGGAGCGTGAGGAGTACGTGTTTTGCATGGAGAGTGGTGGGTGATTGGAATTCATCGTCTGAAAGTGTGGTTAATGTGGAGACAGTGAATGCATTTAAGGCACGGTATGGTGAGCAGTGTGTGTATGTGTTTTCCTCCCAATAGTAACCCTACCAGAAAGTAGTAATTTATTCCTACATGCTCCATTGCATTACAAAGCTTATATTACATGTAGCTTACAAGTACTCAATGACATTTCTATTTATATTTTTGTATCAATTTTCATATTTACATTTATAATTTTATATATACATATATTAACACTATACAGTATAATTCACATAATATCAATATTTATGTTAGATTACAAGGACTGGAAGTTAATTTTATTGGCAAATTTAATTAATTCTATGTAATACTTTTCCATAAGTCTCTATCTTGACACTTGCCACTTGTCTCCGGAAGTGATGACGTGTTGTATTAAGGGCATCCGGATGGAGTCCAATAGCTGACAGTCGTAAAGTATGTGGTCTAGAGTCTGTTGAAGGTGTGGACTGCAAATGCACAATGATGATTCCAGGATATGAAGTCTGTGTAAATAGTATCTTAGTTTTCCGTGTCCCGTTAGTAGAGTGGTTAAACCTGGAGAAATGGCGTGTTTTTTCAGCCGGAGTCTGCTTCTGATGTTAGGCAAGAATTCTTTTGTTGTTGATCCGTTTTTTGATGTTTTCCATTCTTCTTCCCACATGTCTAAGCTTGTCTGTTCTGCAAGTATTTTTATAGCAGATTTCGAGTACTTCTGGTAACTTGTTTCTAGCCGTTCGTTTCTATCCGATTCTTTAGCCAACTGATCCGCTCTCTCGTTTTCTGTATTCCAGTGTGCGCTTTCACCCAGCAGAACTTGATTTCCCATCCCTGTAGAATGAGATTTCGAACCAGATTTCTTGTCTGTTCTATCAATGCAATATGGTTGTTCTGGTTTTTTATGCCGTCTATAGTGCTTCTACTATCACTGTAAATTGTTCCTGTCTTTTGCTGAGAGGTGTTGAGTTCTAATTCCTGGAGATATGTAAGTGACTGAACTATAGCAAGCTGTTCTGCTTGGTTGTTGGAACAAAGAGGATGCAGTCTAGAGCAGCGTTCTTGTATAAAGGACTGTCTGTTGTATGCAGTGAAAGAACAATCGACGTTCCTTTAGGTTTTGCTTCCGTCAGTGTATATTTGGAATCCCTCACTCTCAGAGCTTTCCTTCTCCTTAATATTTGCTTTCTTTGCTGGGTGAGGCCACTTACTGTAGTGAAGCGGACGTTCGTAGCAATTTGGATCGATGTTGTAACTTTCGATATATCTTCCGGAAGTGACTTCATATATAAGAGATAATTCTTGTATTTTCAGGCAGATCGGTGTTGACTCGAAAAAAAGAGCTGCCTCGAAAGATATTGTCCTGTATCCTTTAATTATACGTATGGCTATAAGGCGTTCAACTCTGTTTAGTTTTTGTCGGTTTATCTTTGATTTTAGTGTATGTTCCCAGGCAGGTGCAGCAATCAGTGTGTGTGTGTGTGTGTGTGTGTGTGTGTGAGAGAGAGAGAGAGAGAGAGAGAGAAGACCTCCAGAGATTAGACTTTTGTCTTAATGGAGGTGTGATAATAATAATAATAATAATAATGTGTAAATATATCCAGGTTGCTTTTTTAACAGAGAAGAAACGGCCAAACCTCTGCTTGACAGCAAATGTACCAAAATAAAGTTAAAAAATCATTTTTGGACTGTCCCTGACTTACCCAGTTACTGCCATTGGGTTGTTATTGTCTAATCCTTATATTATTCCGATTAATCATTCCTTGGACTGGATTCCAGCAACGTGACAGCCACCAACATTCACTTCATTATCACTTCCTTTATTAAGATCTTCCAATACTTTCCCACACAACCGGCACGTCCCTTTGGCGTTTTAGGCTTCTTAAGAATGAATTAGTAACATTGTCCAGAGTCCGTTTAGTTACTGTTGATCTATTAAGGGAATTTATTTTTGCTCTTCGTAAACTGCTTATAACAGACATAAACGGAAGATCTAGATGGTGGCTGTACGCCAACGTTTCTTTGAAACCGTTTCTGTTCAACGATTACAGCTGCGAATTCATGAATGTAACCAAAACAAAAATGCGCTTTCTGATTGGTAACCATTTTACTCAACCAAGAACACGTGCACCTGCGAGGTTACAGTTCAGTTAACCCATACTAAAACATTAGAAATCTAGCGATGCTTTCCCCTTTCTTAATGTGTAACTTTCACTTTCCTATTTCTTTTTTTTTTTCCTTCTTTTTTTATAAACATTTTAAAATGAAACATCGACTGCTTGTAATAGCATTGCATTCCTGGTGTCAGATATACAGAAATCAAAGCTCTCACTGAAAATGTACTAGAAACGTATCAAACCTAAGCTGTAACATGACACTGGATGTACGGTTTTTCCTTCTCAGCCATGCACTGCAATAAAAATGAAATCAAAATAAGTGAACCGTCGTTTGGAACAGCTGAAAATAATTTAGTATTAGCTCATATTTTAATCCGCAAAACATGATGTGACGTTATCATTTTCTACGCTACATAAATATTCCGATAAAGTAATTAACGTAAATCAGATTATTTGCTCAAATATCTAGTTATAAAATATTTATGCAACTAAACAGAAATAACATCTTTCTCTTGGAGAGCTACAATGTTCAAGTATCGATCGGATAATTACGATAATATTTTTAGGGCCTTTTTGATTTCTCGATATCTAATCTTTTTTTCGCTAATTTTCTACTTTATTTTTCTTCAAAACTGCTCCCTTTTATCTATAAATTATTGATGCAGTTTTGTTCGCTAATTTTTGAAGCGTGTCTCCCATTTATTATTGTACTATTCAAGGCGAACCAGTTTAATCGCTTCAGTTCTTTATTTGCATCATATCGTAATGCACGTTTGGCCTTTGCAAAACCTGAAATTGCCTGTAATTAGATGTAATTAATACTATTACTAATCAAAGAATAAAGTGAGTTTTATGCATCACATTAATTATTTATTTAAACCTAAGAATAGTTTGGGGAAGTTCATAATGTTCCTATCCTGCAACACTGGTTTTTGTCTAAAATTTATGTATTCAGACTCTCTCAACAGTAGCTAACTTTCAATTTAGCATTGCATGCCAGTTTGAGTTTCCTTGGTTATTGTGGTCTCCACGTGTATCGAGATCTACCATAGATTGCCTGAGGGGACATGCGATGTCATACTGTCAACGTTCAACTACTCTTGAAACCAAGAATGCAGCCGAGTTGACATTCAGATATTAAATGATCCAAATGTTTTCTCCTTAAAAGTTCCTGGCACAGCTGCATGCCTTCTCTAGGGATATTGCTTTGTGAGTGACTTTCAGAGGAGATAACTGGCATTATGGAGAGAACTAGCATTCCTTTGTTTTAGTGAATGCAGTGGATGTGTACACTATGGTTTGAAAACGAGATATTTAGTTTGATAATGATTTGAAAGGATTTTACGGAAGAGAAGGATTTGGAATTAGAATAAAATTAGGGAACTTACAAAAATGTTTCCAGGTATTTCAGTTTCGATTTAAATTGCACCATTTGCGGTGCAATTTAAGTCAAATAGGCTACTGACAGCAATAAACGAACAGCTTGGCAGAACATAAGCCAAAAACGACTTTGCAAACAAGAGTGATGTTGGGTAACTCAGCCTCTCTTATAATTGTCTCCAATCCTATTTGTTGTATATTTCCTCTAAAAACATATAGTCATATTTACAATATACGATAAAGTGTGCAGAAAATAAAATTACGAATAATCATTATGGTTTCTTAGAAAATCAGCTCGTGTTAAATGTTTCTGGTTTTTCCATTCTCCCAATAGACAAACCAGTTTGGAGAATACATCTTATGAACAGACATAAACACACTCGCCTTGGAATATCAACAACAAGAACGCCTCTCTTTAATTTACATACTTTTCAATCAGTTTGCTTGTATTATTGCGTTGAGCATATTTATATCTGTCTTCAACTCATTGTCACCGAGAAATATTTTTTTCTGTTTATTCACCCTCTGTATAAACTGGATTCTAGAAATATTCCAATTCGAAAGCAATGTTGCTTCAACGTATCAGGTGACAATATTCCAGCAAAAGTTCGTGTTCCATTGTCGCAATTTGAGTTGGGCTTCTTTGTAAAAAAAGATATTCAGTTACGCTCCATTCAAATAAATGTATTCCGTACGGAGGTGAGCACTGGGAAATGCAATCATTAAAAAAGGAAACGAGCTCTGTGATCTCCAAGGTTCGCGAAGTCGTGCTCATCTTTCCAGTGTGTGTTCGCGATCCCATTTCGTCTCGTTGACACCGTTTCGCTGCCTCAGTTCGCCTTGTTAAGACGTGCTGATTAAGGAAGAAGTAAAAATATGAATCGAACTTCGCCAACAGTACTTGAGATTTTTAAAGGAAAATCGGTGCCACATGAAACGGGCATATCATCACAAGTGGCGACCTTCTAGAACGAACCAAGACGCCTTTCACTACTCAGACTAAGTCGTTTTTCTCATTCGATTACTTAGTGAAAGAAATATGAAAGTTTTACAAATGGAAATCCAAGACGAAGGGACGCAAGAAATTAGATTTTTTTTTTATTATTTGTTCTCCAAGAAGATGAAGCAGTTGTTCGAGTTTGAGCGCCTCACCCCCCCCCCCCTTTGTGGCCGGAAAACAATGAAATAAGACAAAGGAAGTTGGAAAGGAATGTTATTAATTGATTTAATCATTAGTGAAGATTGGGTTTAAATAATACAGAGGCTCATTGAAATATTTAATAAGAAAATATGTTGGAATAAAAAGATAGAGACGTGGCATTAGAATGCAAAATTATTAATGCCTTAGAACAATTCTGGTTGTGCTCGCTAATCGTAAATTTTGATAATTTATTTTATAATCTTCCATAGTACCACATACGCGTAACTTTATTATTATTATTATTATTATTATTATTATTATTATTATTATTATTATTATTATTATTATTATTATTATTATTATATAAGAAGAGAATATATAAGAAAAGAAAAAGAAATGAAAAAACAGAAAAAAATTATCAATTTTGGAGTTGCCAAAATATTCTTGAGGAAGTCACAAATAACTTCAAAGCCGATGCAAATTAAAAGCTCAGAAGACATCGAAAGGCTGCCACAGGGGGGGGGGGAAGAAAAAGTCTCCTAATTAGTTCAAAAAGAAGACCACTATAAAAATGAATGTGAACCATCAAGACAGATGTAATAACACCAGAATATATCGGCAATTTCACTTTGATCAGACCTTTCAGATCATTCATTTGACCTCCCAAATATCAGCCTACTTCCAACACAGCAATGAAATCAATAATATATATACATATATACAGTGGTGAGCTATAAGGGGCTCGCACAGCACTTTGTTAAATTTTTCTCAAATTTGCGAGCCCCCTTGTTCTTCTTGTTTACTTTTTTATTTGTTAAAAAAAAACATTTTTTGAAACATATTAAGCGACAAACTCATACGGTAACCTAACAAAAATTGATCTATTCGGCAGTGTATGGATTATTTGGAATTATTGTTTCAACTCCTCTATGAAATTGCGTTGGAAAAAGTTCAGAGGCCATTGACTAAGGAGGTTTCTGGTCTCTGGAATGTCCAGTATGAAGACAGACTGACAAAATGCAATTTGCAGAAATTGGTGTATAGAAGGAGGATTGGGGGATATGATTGAGACATATAAGCTGTTAAGAGGTTATTACCAGATTAATGTCGGGGAGGTTTTGCACAGAATGGGTGAGGATAGCAGGAGAACAAGAGGTCATTCCTGGAAGCTGTATAAGGAGGGCGTGAGCAAGGGAGTGAGGAACAGGTTTTTTGCATGGAGAGTGGCGAGTGATTGGAATGCTTTGCCCGAGAGTGTGGTGTGTGCAGAGACAGTGTGATAGTATGATAAAAAGGCACAGTATGATAAACTGTGTGTATAACAGTGGACCTCCCACGATGAGTCTTTGACTCCATGGAGGTTTTTATAATAATAATAATAATAATAATAATAATAATGGGCCCAAGTTTGAAAATAAAATAAGCGCATGCGCTATCTTTACCTTTCTCTCTTCTAGTAGCCAATCTTCTTCTTCTACAGCTTCTCCCACTTAAGTGGGGTCACTGTTTGTTATGCGTCTCCTCCACACCTTCCTGTCTTGGGCTGTCACCACATCCAAGTTCTTCATCTTCAAGTCCTCTTCTACCAGCTCCCTCCATCTCTTCTTTGGCCGCCCACGCTTCCGCCTTCCTTGCCATCCATCTGCATGACCCTTCTTCCCACATATTCGTCCTCCCTCCTCATCACATGACCAAACCATCTCAACCTTGCCTCCTGTATTTTCGCTCCTAAGTTCGTAACTTTCACTGTTCCCCTGACATAGTCATTTCTCAGATGATCCTTTCTGGTCACACCGCACATCCACCTAAGCATTCTCATCTCTGCTACTTCCATCCTGCTGATGTTATTTTTCCTCAGGGCCACAGTTTCTATAGCATATGTCATAGCTGGCCTCACTACTGTCCTACTCTTCTAGTAGCCAATCGTATGGTAAAACCAGTAGCCAATCAAATATTTTATAAAAGATTATAAAATATTTCATTCTTATTATATTTTTATAGTTAAAAAATGTTTTTCTTATGTAAGATAAATTAACACAGTTGATTGTGCAAATATTTCATGTTTAGATCATGAAATATTTGTTTAAAAATTATAGCCTTTAGACGTTGATTTTCCTCTCATACCTTTTGATTGGAATTTTTACACAAGCTGTATTAATAAAAGTTTTTTTGTGAAATACGGCTTCTTTTTTTTTTCTCGACGATGCTTATTTTTTTTTTTTTAAATAATAATTATAGTGACTAGGAACACCGAGAAAGGCCTGATAAAAACTTTAATCAAACAGGACTAGTTTCGTCGGAACGCCGACGAAATAACTACAAAAGAACTGGAAAAAATAACAAGTTAAAACACATGGACTTCTCATATCAAACAAATTGGGAATAGTAACAGTCAAATTTGAACTGGTGTCCGCGTGGCAGGTCTAGCGGGAGGCATACGTGAGTGACTACTGACTCGAGAGCGCCAGAATTGAATCGTTGCGCTGGGAGAGTCAGGCAAGCTGTAGCTGAAATTATTGTTCATGTGCGATGGGTCCAGAATTATTTCTTTTGATTCTAAGATACGCCTTTCTAGTTCGTCAGCGCATTTATGGATAGTGGTCATAAGGTTCCAGTCTATCTGGTGTTGGCGCTCTTCTAGATTGAAGTTAGTGGAGAAAAGAACATGACTGGAGAGGGCGCTCGCACAGGTTCTCTTGTAAGAGAATCTGTGCGAGCGCATATTAATAATTTTGCTTTATAATGCCACAGAGAGAGAGAGAGAGAGAGAGAGAGAGAGAGAGAGAGAGAGAGAGAGAGATTATAAATATATATACAGAGTGATTATACAATAACGTTAAGTGCTCAGAGCCCTCTAGCGAGTAATGTATTGGACGAAACACACCGATATTCGGTAGAACATACACAGTGGAACATGGGGATTCGATTTAACGAAAAAAAAAGTACCAAAAGTACCAAAAGAATAATAATAATATAATAATAATAAAATATATAGGAATTAAAAAGTAAAAAAAAATATATATATAAATATATTAAAAGCAAAAATTGTAAAATATAACATATTGTTATACTATAAGTGCTTTTAAAAATGTAATCTTATTCAACTGCAAACTATAAATTACCATATATAGTAACTATTATTAACACATTATATAAAAAAAAGGAAAAATTTGTATGAAATTCATTATTAAAAAAATAGAGGAACATGTTTTGTAAATGCATAATATGAAAAATAAAAATCATTGAATTAAAAAAATACTATTATTATTATATATATGTAATTTTTAGAATTTTTACATTTTGTAATTTCTATAATTTTATAATGTAATCATTAGATGTATGCAAGACATAATAAAGTGTTTAAAAAAATTATCATCATCATCATCACTGAGGATTCCTCCGATGAAAGACTGTAAATCTATTACACATTTTTACTTCGGATGAACTTAGTTATATTATTGGGAAATCTTCCATCAGAGAGAGAGAGAGAGAGAGAGAGAGAGAGAGACCAAATATGGAAACCATGTGAAGCACCCAGTAAGTAGAGTGGTTGTCTCTCACACCAGGTAATGAAATTAATTTACCCCCTAAAGAAATTCTCGAACAACCATGATGCCCACGGTAGGATTTGAACCTACAGCCTGTTGGTTGGAATACATCTAATAAAAACATGCCCTCAGTCGGAAATATCAGAGACATTCTTGTAAATATGTCTTCTTCCTATGGTTTTGGTAGGCCCCTTAAGAGCCCAAAACCTTCTAGTCTTGTTTGGATTTCCTAACCTTTATTTCTGGAAATAGTGGTTAGCTCTATAGTTTATTTGCAGTTTGCGTGTGTTCTCCTGGTCAGTTTGAGGTGAAAAAACCGAATTTCTGGGAGAAAAAACCATGTGACCTCCTTTT
Organism: Typopeltis vanoorti; assembly: GCF_054136105.1. Taxonomy (NCBI): domain Eukaryota; kingdom Metazoa; phylum Arthropoda; class Arachnida; order Uropygi; family Thelyphonidae; genus Typopeltis; species Typopeltis vanoorti. The sequence goes on from NC_143571.1 coordinate 85,191,184, forward strand.
CATCTTCAGATGAAAAGTCTGTATATAGGTTTTCCGCGTATTAGACGAGATTCAAGCCTAGGTCTTTTCAAACATATATATATATATATATGTGTGTGTGTGTGTGTGTGTGTGTGTGTGTGTGTGTGTGTGTGTATTGCCATTTTGTGACTGCATATTTTTTTTTTTTTTTTTGCTGTTATCCTAATCCCAAATGAGTTATATTCGTTCAACTAAATTTGAACGAACATAACTAATTCTAAATTTGGATTTTTTTTTTAAGTTTTTCTCCTTTCTCCGCGAATACGTTGTTTGGTGATTCACAAAGGTATCTGAAATCAACAGTCTTCAGTGACTTTCCAATATTCGTGAATGTTTTTCCAAACGTTCGTAAATAATTCTAGTGACACTTTTTATACCCCAAAGATACTACCTTCCTTTTGACCAGTAGAAGCACAGAGAAGGCGTATCTGTCCAAAGTCATTGACGATGATATTGGAGTTTTCTTTCTCACATTCACGAAATCTTTATTTACTTATTCATTTATTGATGATAATAACAAAACTTCGTGAATGTTGATTTTTTAACATCAAAGGTAAACAAATATCATTAATCCAAGGTCTTCCTTGAAAGTATTTATTTATAATTGAAGATCCAGCGACTGATAAACTTAGGAACACCTGATAGGATTTTTCCCTTTTCGTTCTATTATTGATTTAATTATGTTTATCTTCACTTTATCTAAAAATATGTCTACTCGCTGTTTCGATCGTATTAAATTTCGATATGTTTGTCGTAAAACTTTATTATAATAATATATATAAGTGATAACTTTGTTATTTTTTTCGAGTTTCCTGTGTGTGTGTTATGTCATTCGCACATCCCATATTGGATGATCATGAAAGAAATTACAACATGCATTCCTGAATCCAATAACAACAGTTCGAAAAGAAACAATATCAGCAGAAAAGAAAATGGAATGCTGACAATTATCGCATAAGATGAAGTTGGCAAAGGCTGATCGAAACACTGTGTCAGAGATGCCTCAGTGATATCTGCTGTGTAGCACTCGATAGAAATAACTTTTGCTGTATAGCTGAGCATTGAATTCTTAGGTGGCCGATGATCTAGAAGAGATCGGTAGGAGATTGATGTTATGCTCTATGACATTTTGTTTCCAATTATGTCTTTTTTTTTTCTTTCATTCAGAATATTCTCTTTGATATTGGTTTGAAAAATATGGATAATCTAGAAGGTGCAATGTTTAAGATTAAACTAAACTAGAAGAAAAAAAAAAAACGGTATCCGGAGAGTTCATCGAAAAGGCAATTAAATCGAATGAACAATTTATCGAACGACAATTCGTCGAAAATGCAATTCATCGAAAAAACAATTCATCGAAAATTTTAACTTTTCGAAAATGTTATGATAAAAGTGATCCATTTAGAACAAAAACTGAACCGTGCAGAGTGAGAAAGCAATCTACTTTAATAGGGAATAAGAGGAAAAACCCAGCCTACGCAAGGTTTTTCCTCCCGTCTATTTGAATTATTATTCATCCCATAATAATTCAAATAGAATTATTATGGGATGAATACAAGAAAACTGAACCGTGAAGATGTCTTCACGGTTCAGTTTTTGTTCTAAATGGGTCCCTTTTATGATAATATTTTCGAAAAAAAAAGTTTCGAAATGATATTAGCAATTCCGCTTTGGCTGGATCAATTTAATGAAATTTTAGTTAAATTTTTCAGTGATTTTTTTTTTTTCTATGAATTGCATTTTCGACGAATTGTCCTTCGATTAACTGTTTTTTTTTCGATGATTTCATGGAATCTTCCCCCCCCAAAAAAAAAAAAACATCTGTAACCCATCCACGGTACGAATGTACTGCTGTAGGTTTTCAGAAAAATCTTTCGTTGGTGGATCAACATAAAAAAAAAGCTATGACACTCGTACATTTTCCTAAGAAAGGAAAGGGATGAGAGACAAATTATATATATATATAAACTTCTTAAATACTTTTTCAGTATGTCTACGATACAAAATTTTAAAATCAAATAAACCACAACCAATTAATATGCGACACATAAAACAATCTGAGACGTTGATAACAAAAACAAGTTTTGGCTTAATTTAGTTATAATTTGTTCGTGCTAGAAATGTTGTTCCTTGCAAATTTGTACACCTAGTTCTAGTGTTTCTGCATGGGTTGGAAATACTCCTCATACTCTTTTTTGAGACGCATTGCACACTGCCTGTGAGTGGATCTGAATCTCTGAAACGCCATCAGTCCGTGCAGTTGCAATTTCCTTTTGAGGAATATAAACAAGTCCTAGAAAGCAAATGCTGACATATTCTAAAGATGTGGAACTTCAAAAATGTGATTGTAAGGCAAAAACTGTTACACAGAAAAATTAAAGAATCTGGGCATCGTAGTGGTGAAGCTTGTTTGTTTTCAGGTACGAAAGAATATCAAAAAGAATACGAAACAATACCAAATAACACAAATCCATTGGCTATCAAAAATAGAAACATTCAAATATAGAAAGTTATTATAAAAAAAAATAACCTCACCAGACTGAAGAGCTTCATCTATCAGATGTCCTGATGTCTTTGTCCTGAGAGTCCACTAGTGCTCTACACAGGTCTAATAAGATCCTGTTCGATACTGTCAACCCATCTCATTTGGAGTACGTCTTTTCCTAATGCCCTCACTGACCATAATATTTTTGCACTAATTAAACACCATGAGAACATGGACGTATCCTTGTAGCCTTTTATTTTTCAGGATAAGTGCTAAGAGGTGGTGTTCACAGGTCCTCCGACGTATGTCATTGCTCATGAAGTCGAACTATCTCCCTCCGAAGATATTCCTTCAACAACGTTGATCAAAAACATTAATTAAATCTTCGATTGTCACTCTTTCACGATGTCCAAATTTCAGCTCCATGATGTCCAAGAGAAAAAAAAAAAAAAGAAAACATTTGAAGTAATTTTACGTTTTGCTCTTATTGTTATTCCATTGTCTTTCTATTAACATTCCAGAAGCCATTCCATCAGTTAAACAGCTTCCAAATAACTGAAGGGAATGACTTGCTCTATATAGTATCTTTAAAGTAATCTAAAGCACCGTATTTATATCACTTTTATATGTTCCTTGTTTTATTTACTTCGTTAGATTTCTTTCTTTCATGAGTTATAAACGCGTTTATTTATTTTTATTTTTATACTCAAAGAAAATATCCGTTAAATCTAGTATTTTTGCGCTATTTACAGTTCCACCTATAGTGGGATGATGTGTACGATTTCTTTTTTGTTATCAGTAAAACCTAATGGTATTATGGAATGTGGTGATACTCAATTTAGCACTTCAGGACTCTTACGTAATCGCCTATTATTTAAAAAAAAAAAATGAATAATAAAGAGAAGATCGGGACACCTTTTGCTCTAGAAATTGCGATGCTGCAGTCCATTTAAGTAGTCAAAAAAATTAATTTCAAATTCAGTTGTTTTCTGTACTAGGAAACGTGAGTTCTATGACTGCAGAGCGTCGATATGTATTTTATTTAATAGGCGCTTATTATTTTGTTTAATTTCCTATTTAGCTTAGAAAACTGGTTACACCTTAAAGTAATCAGCATTCTGATGGTCTCTTCCAGATTACTTTTGCATCCTAAAACTCCTCGAGCATTAATTGAATCCATTCTTCTAAACGCGGTGTGTTTCTCCCAATTACATTAATAACCAGATAAGTTCCGTTTTATTTATTTTTTTTTATTTCTTCCATTTCAATAATATAATTATGGCACAGTCGTGTTGTATCGTCCTGTTTCGCGCGTTCATTAAGCAAGGTCTCCGGAGGTCACAATTATTTAGATTTAGCAATTTTAGGGTGCGAATCTTATCGTACCGATGCGGTTGCCATGACAGCAGACGCCATCACCCCCTCCCCTCCCCCCCATTCCCCAGCAGCTGGTAATGACAGCCGCGAAACCTTCGGGAAGCTACGGTTCCTTTCTATGGATGGAAGGTCACCGAAATGGGCGGTCTACGCCCGCTAAACTCCGGCAGCCAAGTATTACCTGCCGGGTGACGTATGGCCAATTTATCGGACTGTGGATCCCGCTGACGGCCGCTGCGGCGTTATGTACGGCCACCTGCTGTTGTCGGAGGAGGCGAATGTAGGAGGGCAAAAGAATACGAACGGTGATACATGCCCTTGCTCGGAATGAGCAAAACTACACGGACGCATTGGGGAGGATTGCACGAAATGGAGTTCTTCGAAAAGCTAGGGGGTTGTTACATAAATAATAAGATGTTTCCCGCCTGAAATTGTGAGTTTCTTTCTGCGAGTTCGAGGCACACTGAAAGAAGAAATGCCGCTCGAATAATTCAAATCTCAATATCAATGCGTTACGCAAAGCAGATTCCAGAAAAGGGAAGAAATGGAAATTGCTGGGCGAGATGGGATAAAGGTCGCTCGATAGAAACAGAAAGACCCAAAGATGCTTTGGTGGTGAATTATTAAGACCAAATCTCTTTTGTTCTCTGTTTTTACAAAGACACGAGAAAGGCTACATTTTTTTTGTGTTTTGCTTTTTTTTTTTTTTTTTTATGCCGGTGTTTTGGTTCGGTAATTACAACGAACTCGAGATCTGTGTGTCTCCAATATATTATGTAAGACGAACGAAAATTTTATTTCTAGTTCTCTTTTATAACAGGTACCATACATTTCAGTAGTACTCCTGTCATCTCCGAAAAAAAAAAAAAAGATTAAAAAAAAGAAAAAATCCCATTTTGCATTTTTACCCCCTTCAAAGTTATTCTCTACGTGTTTTAACAATATCCATTACGGTTTTTTCGTTTCTTTTTTTTTTAACTCATCTTCCTTGCACTACTTCTTTCTCCTCAGTATCGTTTCCCATCATGCGCAACTGCATTTACCTCAGAGAATCAAAATTACCTCTTTTTTTTATTTATTTATCCTTTTGTAAATAACTGTTTTTGCTTTACCGACAAACTATTTTTGTGACGTATTTCTCCCTCTCCCTTGTTATTTATCAAACCTTTCTGATTAAATAATGGATTCTAACAATGCGATTCATTTTCACATTTCTTTCATTGTATCACTTTTCCTAAGATTATCTATGATAATGGAAGCTGGTTATTATAGTTCATGATCCCTATGGAACAAAAAATGTTTTTCATTAAAAAGAAAATATCTTATTTCCCTAAGGATACGTGCATAGAAATATCTAATATGCAGATCTAAATCTTAGGCTGCAACAGGGAGAAAAATTGAAATCCCGGAAGGCAACAAACTCATTGTTGTCTAATGAAGAAAATTTAATACTAAAAAAATTAATTAAAATTATTAACATAAACTGGAAATCATATATCGGTGCTGCAGTTCCTTGTGAACTCATTAGGTTGTTGCAAAATTGCTACCAAATTCAGTTGCCGTTACTATGGATACCGTTTCTTTCATTATTTTCGAACTAATAAATTGAATATTGCTTCTTAATGAATTCATTAAAATAAAGTTGAATTGAATTATGTCGAAATAGTCAACCCCACATCATAAAATTGATTTCACTAACATCTTAACACTTATGATAAGGTTATCATAACTTCTATATAACAAAAAAAGTTTTGTTTGTTTGTTGTTGATTAAGACGGATATGACGTAATGTTCCCATGTGAACAAAAGGGGCTGTACTGACGTCCATACATTGCGTTGAAGAGAGAGAGACGATTGCTTAAGCAACAACATGCTTGATATACTACTTATAAATCTTCTATGCTCAAAGACGAACTTAATGTCCTGATATTCACACTTCGCTTTCAATTTGATGGCAAGTTTTAAGAGTGTCCGACGAGAAATGGAAACTGGAAAGAAAACAGAATCACTCTGAAATTTACAATCTTTTGAACCGAAAATAAATCTAAATAAATAACTTAACCAATTGACGGTGTATGTGATATTATAAACTACGCGCGCCGAAGTTCTAGTTTCCATATAAAATTGTTTCGTGAATTTCTTCTTCGAATAATAAAACAGTACATAAATTAAAACTCAATCACGTAAATAAATGTATTCCACAGTTCATCTATATTTGTTCAGAGCTAGGTTTTCGATGCGACAAGGCAATGCTATTAATTCTTACGCTGTCTTTCGTAACCTATCTAAAAACTAAAGCAATATTCTGAATTGAAATATTCTGAATTGAAATATTCAGAATATCGAGATGGGCTTTCAATATTCTGAATTGAAAGCCCATCTCTTTTCAGTAAGACAATTCTATTAATGCTGTGAAATCAGCGTCTGGCAATGGAATAATGTAAGGGTAGAGCAGTGACAACAAAAACACTTGATGCATACGAATATCCGTTACTAGTTTCAAAACACTGTCGAACAGATAAAACTGAATATCCCACTATTAAAAGTAATGCCAAACTTTGATATAAAAAACAAGAATGGTTCAGAATCCCTTGTAGGACAAATAAAGAAAGATTCGGAAGACCCATTCCCGGTTTTATAAGAGCAATTCGATGAAATCGTAGACGAAAGATATCTGAAGGAAAGAAAGAAAGTAAGAAAAAGAGAGCGATAGAGAGAGAGAGAGAGAGAGAGATCCAAAGTGCATAATAAACCTCAGAGCACTAAATCGTCATTCTTTGTCCGTATTTTATGTAAATACATTCCGTTTCTTTCTCTTGACTTCATCATACTTTTTTATAGAAAAAAGTCTCCGCTGTTCTCTGATTAGACTCTGATTGATCAAACCTAAGTCTATCGGATCCATAAAAAACATCCTTTCGGTGAGCAAAAAATGCTGTTGGGAATGCCTCGTAATGGGATAAATGCTAAACAGAGAATTCCTTTATCTTTAGTGAGGACCTAAACTTGTAGAAAACGAATAAAATTGATTTGTTTTAAAATAGTAGAAAGTTTATTTCTTTGGTAAAGTTTTTCTTAATCATTAAAAAAAAAAAAACTTTTGATTTACTGTAATGAAGAAACGTCATGAGTTTGGATCAAAAAAGCTTTAAGACTGAACTGTTCAAGCTAAAATTCACTTATAGAGTATGGAGTAGTTAATTTGTCTCAATCAAGATCAGCAGTAGGTCAGTAAGATTTCTTCCTTCTCTAAAAAATAAAATGATGCCAATTTAAAATTTAAATTAACATTTGGAACAATTTAAGTAAAAAGATTGTAAGTTAAAAAAAATATTAGATATATTCGGATTTATAAAACGCAAAAGATTTACAGAAAATTTTAATTTTAATCTTACTCTTACCTAGTTTAAAAATCGTAAATGTTTTTTACGATCTAGATTTATTATATGTGTAAAATAAAATCCTGTAGACGAATATTAAAATATCGTAATTCACTTGCGAAATAGTAGAAATATACAAAAACAACCTTGAGAAATCTGAAATTTTATATCGTTAGATGGCGCCACAACAGTTAATCGTGTTTGCTATCAGAGTTTGCATGACAAAAAAATATATTTCTATTTCTAAGTGCAGCATTCTTGCTGCCATTGTATATCTTCTGGTGGATGTCTGGACTGTAAGGTTTGTTAACGTCTGTACCAGGTAAGCAATGGCAAAACGTTCACGCTACAAACTCCGATATATCAGCTAAGACAAGAATTGCCATCGCACATCAGTACAACCAGATACTGAAACCAAGTGGGAGCCATTGGGTTGTGTTCTCAGTTATCCAAATACAGATTACATTAAGTGGTCCATTTGTCTATGTCCTTCCTTAAGTGCAAGAACTGTCAACATGAGATAATTAGCTGCATGTTCAGACCAGGGTGACCACCCAGCAAAAATATTTCGTACTAACTTATGCAGGAAAAAGGTACTAGATCTGAAAAAAAAAAAAAAAGTACTAAATTTTCATTTGCTTTCGTTTCACTCTATTTAAGACATTTTACGATATTACTACCTTATTAGCATAGATGAACTCAATGTAAAAACACTAAATTAACTCATGTACGACAAATATGAAAAGAAAAAAACTCAAAACTCACCTCACTGTAGTCATCTATGAGTCCAAGAGCTGCAGTTGTCAATCATCATAACAGAAGTCCCAATTATAACTCCAGCACTTCACATGTGTATTAATATACCATATAATGTTTAGTCTCATTGTAGTGTTTAAAATAGCGTAACATTAAATATTCAGTTATTTATTATGCTGTTTACATATATATAGGGGTTCCCACTCACAAGAAAAATACTGGAAGTATTTATTCTTTATTTTTATCAGATTTTGCTAAATTAATTAACTCTTCAGAAACAGTAAAATCTGTAGCTGATGAATGTTTCAATTTTTCTTTTGTCAAAAGGAGTCCATTCACCAAAGGAGTATTTTTTTTTTTGAGATTTCATTGCGTGAATGTACAGCCAATATATCTTATAAAATATCTTATAAAAATATTAATTTTTTATAAGATAATTACATTTAGTGCGTCCACACTGTATTTTCTTAGCAATTTTACTATCAGGAGCAATTGTTTTCAATAGAGTTGGAAGAGTATCCATAAGCCACAAAAGCAGATTGTGTTCAGCATCCGGGACCATTCCGTTGGTTTGCGACTCCTGAGTGCAAAATTTTTGTGCCGCCCCTTCCATTAAAAATTAAAGGATCCCGACGTACAATAACACGTTGCGAATCGTTTTATTATACTGCACATTAAGAGGAACGTATATTAAAATAAAGGAAAAACACAAATAGTAAAAAAAAACTTATTTTTGTATAATAAACAAACATATTACTGTTATGTAACATGGAGCACGACAAGACAAAGAAGAAGAAACTCTCAGAATAACTCAGCGTGCAATGGAACGTAGGATTTGTAACATCAACAAAATGGAACATGTTAGAATCACGGAACCAAGAAAGAGATCAGGCATAAAAGATATGGTAACTGCAGTATATGAAAGCAAGATGAGATGGGCAGGTCACATCGCCAGACTCAGGAATAACAGAGGGACATATAGAATATTCAACTGGCAACAAGAATAAAGAGAAAACCAGGAAGACCACCTACAAGAGGAGAAGATCCACTAGTGAAATCTATGGGGATAACATGGAAGAGAGAGGCTCAAGATCGAGATCGTCGGAAGCATCTTTATGACCTGCACTCATGGAAATCCTGAGTGAAACGCAGGTCCATCAAGAAGAAAACTCAAGAAATTCCGAGAATGTTTGTTCACTGTGCTGAGAGCAGTGATTAAAGTAAGTTGCGTTGAAGCTCGTGCCATTTATTTAACTACCCAGCGATTCAGCCCCTCATTGAAATCTCTCACATTCGAAGGTGACGAATATGCACAAACAGTTCAGTGTGTTATTTATTCCGTATTTTGTATGAATGTTCGATTATATCGTCACTAAATTGTGCCTTCTCCGGGTTCATTGCACCCTTGTACGGAAGGGACCTGTCTCCGTCATATGCACATAATCTTAATTCTGCCTCTTTAATTTATTTTTCTGACTGGTATTTGGAATTGGATTTAAACAACGACATCATACCTAGTGTGCTTCTTTTAGATTCTACATTCTTCTAGTGTTTTGGAGTGTTTGCATAACGAATCAATAAACATTTTCTACCATTAATGCTTATATCACAAAATTTACAATAAGCAGTGCGTCCTTTACTTTTACCTGAATAAATCCAGGATTAAGAAAGGGATCCTCCAACCATTCTTCTTTGAATTTTTGCTTATATGACTTTTTCGTCTTTTTAGAAGAACCATTTAAATCTAAATTTGAATCGTAACTAGCGTCACTTTCTTATCTTCACTTTCAATAGCTCGTTTATGTACTTTACTGACTCATGCACTACACATTTTCTCCTGAGATTAAGAATCAAATTTAAATTTAGAACGTTTTTCTTGTCACTTGTCCATGTTTAAAATAAAATCTACATAATAATATTTTCGATGAAGAATTAAACAAGTTTTCGTTAATAAAATTAATAAAACCACTGGACTTCTTATAACGCGCAGGAAGTGTTTGAAGCGAAGAATATATTTTCATTGGCTAATACCAGTCGGATTGCCTAAGTACGGGGGGAGAGAGTGAGAAGAATAGGAAAAAAGAGAAATCGTATTCTTTTATCACTGAATGTGACATATGGAGAGGTGGGAGAAGAGAAAAATATTCAATTCATATGTCTAACTCTCATGTTGTTGCTGTTATTATTATTATTATTATTATTATTATTATTATTATTATTATTATTATTATTATTATTATTATTATTATTATTATTATTATTATTATTATTCGGAAGGGAAAAAGTACTAGATTAGTTGGCGAATGTACTAGAACACTAAAAATTTATAAATCGTACTAGATCTAGTACGAAAGTACTAGATGTGGTCACCCTGGTTCAGACATAATCATCTTCAAGACACGATAACCTTCTCTTTTTATGCTGTCTTCCTGCCCCTCATATTTTTAATTTGTTTTGGTGGTTATTAATAAGATAATTTGCAAGATCCCATCTATAGCAGATTAAAGAAAAACGCCATGTCTTTTACCTTCTCTTTCCAATCCGGTTTGCACTTTTGTGATAAAGATTCTAGGAAACTGGACAACTGGATAAAGCACGTAGGTACGTAAGACCCCGAAGTTTGCACCATAAACATAAACTGGATTAAGTTCACACAACTGATGCTACGAAGTATTATTGCTATGCTTTTGTCAGTTAAATATGTGATTTCAGAATAGTGACTCTGAGTTCGCTGGATAGAAGAATAGATAATCACTGAGACTGCCTAAGTCATATTCGTTGGAAAAGACTCAGAAAGATTCAAAGTTTAAAATTCAGAATTCGGATCTGCTCTTTCCAGTCAAAATATTTATTTTATTTTTGTAGTGATGATTTTTATTTCTTCAGTGTCATTTCTTAATTTCAATGAATTAAATTGCCGCATTTTAAAATATTTTAGGAATTTTCAGTATCTTTGTTTAATTATTTTTTTAATCTTTATATGACTGTCGCTAACGAAAGATCCAAACATCCAAAGATCTCTTAATTATTATTATTATTAAGAGAGACCTCCAGGGAGTCAGAGAATCATCGAGGGAGGCCACATTCTATACACACCAGCTATCATACTTATTCTTGAATTCATTCACACTGCTTGCACTCACAGCATCCAATGGTAATCCATTCCAATAACGCACCACCCTCTGAAAGAAAAATCTGGCCCTTACACCCTTCTTGGCAGCCTTCATTCTCAGCTTCCGGGGATGCCCTCTCGTCCTTTCCCCACCCTCCATAAATTGAAAAATCCCATCAATTGAAATCCTGTATGATCCTTTCAGCAGTTTGTAAGTCTCAATTATATCACCCCTCTTTCTCCTATTTGCTAGTGTCTGCAATCTACAAATTATCAATCTGTCTTCATAATCAGTATTCCACAATCCTGATATCATTTTTAACACTCGCCTTTGTACGCTCTCCAATATATCAGAATCACATCGGAAACCAGGAGACGAGACCCGCGCACAATAGTCCAAGTGAGGTCTTATCAAGGCCTTGTAAAGAGGCAAAATAATATCCTTATCTTTACATGTGAACGTTCGTTTGACCATTGCAGTTATCTTTTGAGTTGTATTTGCAATCTTTGCCTCATGGCCCCTGAAATTCAACTTCCTATCTATTAACACTCCAAGATCCCTAGCCTCGTCAGTTTCTTCTAGTCTAATCCCACCAATATAATACGACATTGGATAGGTAATTATGTCGAAGTGAATGACTTTACATTTACTGACATTGAACTGACACCCATTTTCCCATGCCCACAATTCCAGCTTATTCAAATCATATTGCAAGGACTGCATATCAGCAGCATTCATGATTACCCTGCCTATCTTTGCATCATCAGCAAATAACTGTATGTCGCTTGTCAAATCCTTCCCAATATCATTAACGTACAGATTGAATAGCAGTGGGCCAAGCACTGATCCTTGTGGTACACCACTTGTTACCTTGCAGACTCAGATCCCCCATATACCACTTTTTGATACCTGTCAGTCAACCATCCTCTTATCCATGCTAATGTTATATAACCCAAACCCATTTTCTCCAATTTATGCAGCAGTCTATCATGTTGTATTCTGTCAAAAGCCTTTGCAAAATCCAAAAGTATCATGGTGTATCCATCCCCTTGTCTAGATCAATGGTAACATTGTCATAGAATGTGAGCAAGCTGCTAAAACATGACCTTCCCTTAGTAAACCCATGTCGTTCATTGCAAAGTAGAGATTCACTGTCAACCCATTTCTGAATGCGGGCCCTAACTAATTTTTCTAAAATCTTCACCACCACTACTGAGATATTAATTGGTCGATAGTTTGATACATCGGTCTTTGCACCACCCTTATGCAATGGAATTACCATGCACTCCTTCCATTCCTGCAGAATCTTCCCTGTTCTGAGACTCATATTAAACATCCTGGTCAAAGGAATGATCAATTCAGCTGAACACTCTTTTAGCACACATGCTGATAATATTCCATCAGTCCCTATTGCTGATGGAATATCAGCATGTTTGTGCAGCTGATATTCCAACAGCTCTAATACCTGGGCCTCACACACCTGCGTTTCTTCATCTAGTGAAGAGGTAACAGTGAGCTCAATGTTGCATTCACCAGGTTCATAGCTTTTAACGAAATGGGCACTCATTAACTGAACAACCTCTTCTGCATCGATAACCCTCACTCCATCTGGATTTAGAAGAGTTATTCTTTCATATTCATTCTTTCTTTTACTTGCAGCATATCGATAGAATTCTTGTGGGTTGTCTTTCGCAAGCAGAGCCAGTTTCTTTTCATAATCAGACTTTGCTTTCCGTACAACAGTTGTGACTATTCTAGCCTGCTGCCTATAACGTTCATAACGGACGTCATCTTTATGCAAACGGTATTCCTTCCACATCGTCCTTTTCTTACGAATCTCTTGCTTAATAAGATTACACATCCATCCATTTGACTCCTACTCTATTTATTCTTCGAACTCTCGGGACACATTCTGATACCGCACCATTTAAATATTGTTTAAATGCTTCCCATACACTGTCGATATCTTATCATCCAGCAACCGATCCCATTCCACTGAACTCAGTTGGTCATAATTTCCTGCTTTGTAATTCAACATGTAACGTTTTCTGAATGGAACATTCATAAACTTAGTCACTTCCCAAGTGAGTACCGCATGATCACTGTCGCCAACTAGAGGCAGAATAGTTACGTCTTTAACTGAAATGTCCTCTGACACTATAATCAAATCTAGCACTCTTTCACCTCGAGTTCCTTCTGTCACATGCTGCGTGAGGAAGTTGTCCCGCAACAGCTCAATAAATGCATTTTCATTCTTCTCACGAGATTCTACTGCTACCCAATCAATATTTGTATAATTAAAATCTCCCATTATGATTACTCTTTTCGCGCTCACCTTTTCTATTTGGTGATGCATTTTTTCATCACCAGCAACCGATCCACCAGATCTCTAACAACACCCCACTGTGTAATTTGTCTTATTAGATTCCACCACACACCAGATGGCTTCAAACTGACTGCCACGTGGTATTACTTGGCATATTGTTATTGGTATTACTACATTCATAGGTATCAACTCTAACTGGATTTAAGTCATCCAATATCATCAGCAGCACGCCCCCTCCTCTCCTATTCACTCTATCATTCATTTAAATCTTCATTTCAATCGTACAGATTTTATCAATTAATATAAACAAAATGAAACAAATTTAGCGAAGTAATACAATTTATTATTGTTATTATTATTGTTATTATTATAATTATTTTATTCATATAATTGATACACAGTCAAAACAAGATATTCAAACAACAATTTGATTGGTGATACAGAACAATTCAGATTCTGCCCAAGAATAATATATGAAGAGTCCGTCAGGTAGCGTCGTAAAATATGGACAGTTCCAAGTAATGCTGTTTTTTATATAGTCATATGGGGTCACTTCGTTGATGTTTAATTGCTGTAAATAGTTGGATAGCTTCTTTGAAGTTGCACCAAGTGCACTGATAACTATTGGGATCACTTTGGTGTGTTTAAGCCACAACCTGCCAACTTCGATTGTCAGATCTCGATATTTAGTTATTTTTTCCAGTTCTTTGTTTTTATCACTGGGTGCTGCGATATCGATAATCCAAACCTGTCGATGTTCGATAATTGTGATGTCAGGTCTATTGTGTTCCAAATGCCGATCAGTTTGTAATCGAAAGTCCCAGAGAATATTTGCTGTTTCGTTTTCCAATACAGTCTCTATTTTATGCTGCCACCAGCATTCACAAGTAGGAAAGCCATATTTTTTGCAGACATGCCAATGAATTATTTTGTTTACTTGTTCATGGCGGTATTCACAATCAGTTTTAGCTATTTCTTGCTGTAGGCACGGATTAGATGATCTACAGTCTCATCTTTCTGATCGCATAATCTGCATTTGCTGTTATTATTGATGTAAATGTTTTGCTTTCATTGCATTATTTGTAATGCCTGTTCTTGAGCTGCTAGAATAAATCATTCTGTTTCTTTTTTAATGTTATTGTAATATTGTATCCATTGCCACGTCTTGTTCACGTCAATTTTGTCTCCTAAGAAATTTGATATGCAAAGGCTTATTTTTCGAGTGCATACATCGGTTATTTTGCTGTTCCTTTTTGTAATCGCCTTTGTTTCCTGTTGCTATCAGAAGATCCTCTTGTGTAACTGCTTGAAGCATTTGCTCAGAGCTATTGTCGATGCATATTTTTAAGGTAATTTATTCTCTTCTTCCACAGTCTGTCTCATTTGCAGCAGACCCCGTCCACCTATTCTCCTTGGTAGATACAACCGGTCAACATCCCTTCGTGGATGTAATGTATGATGCATAGTCTTAGTTTTCCTAGGTTTACGGTCCAATTTGTCCAGTTCTTCTTTTGTCCAATCGATTATGCTATCTGCGTATCGGATCACTGGTATAGCCCAAGAATTCATTGCTCTAATTGTGTTTAATTTAGTTTTGTTTTCAGAATATTTCTAACTCTTTTGGTGTATTCTGCTGCTGCTGCCTGTTGTTTAATTTTCGAGTGGAAAATATCGCTCGCTTCTAATATCCCTAGGTATTTATAGTGTTCGTCAGCTGAATTTTTAATAATAATAATAATAATTTTTTTTTTTTTTTAATTATTATTTTTTTTTATTATTATCATTATCATCATCATCTGATCTCATTTTGATACAGGGTCTGTTTTATTCTCCTTAATCTGATTGTTGTGTGTGTGTATGTGTGTGTGTGTGTGTGTGTGTGTGTGTGTGTGTGTGTGTGTGTGGCAGCAAGCACTGTTGGTAGGATGTTAAACGCCAACTGCAAGAGACTTATTTTAAAACCAAATCGTAAATCAAGGAATTTAGGAAAAAAAACCAAAAAACTTGGATTCCCAATGCAGCTGAAAGCATGGATTCTATTGACGAAGACAATCCATACGTATTTAAAGTACCGATTTTTATTTTTTTCTTAGAAAAAGGAGCTAATCCCCTAAGAGGATAATTAACAAGTTGGTGTGCGAAAAGAAACACTTAGAACTAAATTAAGGAGCTTTTTCTTCATTAGAGAATGAATGTTGGCTCTTAATAAATAGGTGCCATACTTCTAACGAACTTTTTCTGTTTACCTCCAATTCTGGAGCAGAGCTGTGTTTATAAATCACAAAGCCTCCATTTAGTTTTAGTGGCAATGAGCCAGGAGAGGTTTACCAACTAAGCGGAGCTCTGTTGGTCCAATTAAACGAGTTCTTTGAGTACAGCAGTTGCATTAAAATGTTTCTTAATTTCTATGTTTGAGAAAGATTGATAAGAAATCACGTGAAGTAAAAATGTCGTCATTATCAGAATGGCTCATTTGCGTAATAATATGGCCATAACTAACTAACAAGAACGATGAAGTTTTAGTTGGCGTGGTTTTATTAACGTGAATTATTTTAAAAATGCAATTATTTGTTTGCAGTTATGTGCGTCAATTTGTTTTAATTGTGACGTAGTCATTTCCAGTTCGTCTTTTTTTTTTCTTTTGATAAATGAGATCATTGTTTTGGATTTTAAAGAGAGCCGACATCTCTTTACACAGTATGAATATAGAAATGTCTGTGGGTCAATGTCTTGTTAATAGCATGAAATAAAAACGCCTGTAAGATGAGACATTTTTATTTCTTTAACACGATGCATTTTGCTTTGTTTTGAGTGAAGTTTCCTTACTGGACTTATTTCATTTATTCTTTCTTTCTTTCTTTTCTTTTTTTTTTTTTCAAGGGATGCTTGATTTCTTCTCCGGAGTGGTTTGTATTTTTTTTTTAACTTACGGTTGCTTCTATTCAGTACAAGTTTAGCTACAAATTTACAAAAAATGTACAAATTTAGCTACCGTAAATTTTACAATGGTTTTCTTGAATTATTTCTATTGACTACTCTTATTTTTTCAAACAAGGCTGACTTCCTTAAGTTTATTTTCTTTCTTTCTTTCTTCCCCCCTCCTTTGGTGAAGTTATCAATTTGCCGTTTTTATATAAATTAAGGCTAGCCATTTTTAAATGACTCGTTTAGTTTATTTTTGTTATAATGTAGTGAGTTTTTTTTAATATTTACTTTGCTTTTATTTTAGTGCTACGTTTTTCCCGTTATATTCTGAATTTATTTTTATTATTACGCACGGTTTTTGTAAAGTGTTTAATTCTTTTAATTCGAAGTAAACGTCATTTTTAGTTAAGTGTTTGATTTTTTTCTTCATGGTATTTATTTAATTTTGAATTATTTCTTTGATTTGAATGATGGGCACCATCTTTTTAATTTTAAGACAGAAGTGTCCTCCCTCGATGAGCATTTGGACTCCGACATATTAATAATAATAACGTCATACTTGATTTCTTTTCATAATATATTTGTTATGTTCTAAATTTATTTTTGAACTTCTTACTTAGTCTCCATGTCTTTTATTAACGAGTGTTAATCTGTCAGTGTCAATAATTTGTTTATTTTCGGTGATAACACGTTTTTAATTCTTGACGCTGAGAGGGCATTAATTAATGTTTTCGGTGACCTGCTTTGATTTATGGTTCCTAGAATGATACCGGAATTGGTCACGTCTGTTTCGGTGCTTAGATTTCTGAGAGGTGTCCAAATACTGTTTTCCTACTGATTCTTGGAGAATGCAGTTACGCACCGCTATCAATATTGGCCCTAACTTCACTTCTCCGATATCTTTCCACGAGTCGCGTTCTGCCTTATGG
Organism: Typopeltis vanoorti; assembly: GCF_054136105.1. Taxonomy (NCBI): domain Eukaryota; kingdom Metazoa; phylum Arthropoda; class Arachnida; order Uropygi; family Thelyphonidae; genus Typopeltis; species Typopeltis vanoorti. Next base: position 85,208,496 of record NC_143571.1, read on the forward strand.
AATGATTCGGACAACTCCTCGATCACAGTGCCGAAATGAAGGCTGGGGATTTAGCAGTAATTCCTGTGATGATCCTCCAAAGCCCATCATCTAACACGAATCTCATGTTCGCGAACGGTAGTTCCTTGTATGGCGAAACCAAAAGTAGAGAATTTACAGCTTTCGATAAGGTGAATGTAGGTGTGATTTAGAGGACCCCTCCTAGTATCCTTCATCAGTTTTGTTAGTAAAAGGTGGAGTGAGGGCGAATCTCGAGGGCGAAGTAATCCATTTCTACTGAGCTTACTGCAGTCCCAATGTTTATCACTAAGCCAAATGGAGAGCACTTTATCTTGGTGTTTATTCAGCTGTTATCATTAGGGAGTTGATGGCGTTAGGGGGTTATTAATTATGGATACCAACTCACTATTAACCTCGTCATCTTCCACATTGCTAGGAACTGCTAATTTAATACTTAGTAGTATTAAATGATCATTAATTTTATTACAGTTGAATCGGTAAGCACCAAGAAAGAAAGAATGCTGATATGGAACGAGGAGAAATTGCATTTAAATCAGTATAATTATAATTAATGCATACAAACATTAACTGTACTCGTCTCTAATGTATTGGGCGGATTATGAAATAAAATTCAATAAATTGGGCTAGTTATTTAATGATATTTACATCTGACAACATGCAACAGCCTACCATAAATTTCACTGATTGAGTTTACTTATTTGCTTTATTTTTTTTTTTAATAATTTTATTTATTTTATTTTTGCTGCAGATAGAGGATTCCAAAGCAGTTTTCTCGACAGCTTTGACCAAATTTTATTCTAACAAGAATAATACTGATCATCCTTTATTGCCAAATATGCAAACTACTATTTTAGAAACTTCAAACAAAGTTTAGAACAACAACGATGACAATGAAATTAAGTTTCAGCATGAGTTGTTTTATTATTGAGATACAAAGTATGATCTCCAAAAAGTATTCCTTCAGTTTGGAGATAGTTGATAGTAGTTTTTTCACTTGGCTATGCTACCAATTATATATTTGGCTTAATTTTTTATTCAAGTGTAAGCAAACAAAGTTTGTGCCTGATGTAGTTTCAGGACAACTCGTGGTAAAGGTGGGATAAGTTCTGATCACTTGCCTTAGTATATCCCATAATGCAAAGCACATCCCCTTGCGGACATGTATACTGTTATGCATTAAGGGAAGGGTCACTACCCAGACCGGTTTCGACCTTTATTGTGGTCGCGTCAGTGGGAGCCAGACCCCAGTTTGTTCAGTTTGCCATTCCTTCAGTTTGTTAGTTCTTTGATGAAGATTGATCTAACCGTATTATTGAGGTCACTACTGTCTCTAATCCGAGGCAGTAAGCATCTTCTCACACTATGGAAACTGTCTAAAAGTAGTTTTATTTCTGTATATGAGACGTTGAATAGTCGAACTTTTAATTGCGAGTATAGTGGATCGTTAATCAACATAAATAAATAAATGAAAATACTCTTGGCAGAAGAGTCAGATCTTTTATATAGTTCATTACCGAGGTAGCTTATGGCGAAGTTACAACAGTTCTATACGCTGTATTCCAAACGTTCTTGTGCAGACTTAAACTGTAATAACTTAAGATGTATAAATGCTACGAACTTATAGTAAACACGATTCGAAAGCTTAATTAGAGAAGATTTTTTGCAATACTTTTGCCGATGACAGGTAGAGGAGGGTCTCTTTCTTAATCACCTTGGTTCCCTGATCTAACGCGATGGGACTACTTTCGTAGGGTCACGTCAAAACAGTTGTGTGTGCATCAAAACCTAATTCTTTGAATGACCTCCTTACAGTTAGGATTACAAATGTAGTCCGTTCAGTCACTGAGCAGCAGCTGCCTTCACAGGGTTCGAAATTCAGCTTAAACAGTTTATCACACATGCCCAACATTGAGAATAAACTTCTACCGTATTAAAAAGTACAATAATTAAGCTTTCAAATGCGTTGTTTACCGTAAGTTTTTAACATTTATATATCTTCCTTATTAAAGTTTAAAACTGCACAATTTTGAAACTTTTAAATTTTCCATAAGATAAATTTGTTAGCCCATTTATTTCTATGCTGTGGATAATTCATATGCTTCTGTGAAGAACTTTTAATGCCAAATGAAGCCATTCAAGGCAGCTTACATATAATTACAAAATTTTAGAATCAGAAAATAACAGGAAACCTTAATAACAGAAAATCACTTTAACATGGATTATTGAAACACAATTATATAAAGTCACAATTAAAAGTCTTTTTTTTTTATGCTGTCGTTTATTTGGAATATTTGAAAAAAGCAACAGTCACTTAGAAACATAAATGCCACGAAATAAAACAAAACCGCTGGGATGCCTACATGAGTAATTGAAGCAAGGAAACTCAGAGAAATGAAATCAATTTATTACTTTTGTAGAGCACTTAACGTTAAGTTAATATGACATATGCGACATGATAAGATAATTGAAATTATCGTTCCGTTACATTAAATACAGATCAAATCCTCAGCTTATTTGTTTATTAAATAATGCATATAATATTCTCAATTGGATTTCTGATAAGAGATTTAAGAAATATTAAGAAATATTTATACCGGGGAGAACATAAGATTTAGAAGAGAAACAAAAAATGGAACAGAAAGAAAAAAAAAACCGACGTAATATTCTTAATGTATAAATATTGAATTCATGATAAAAAAAAATAAATAAATAAAATAAAGATTAATTGTTTCGGACTAAATGAAAAAGAGCATTCCTGCCAGCTGTGAGTGAAAAGGTCAACTACAAATTATTATTATTCATATTTTATTATTTATATTTATTATCATTATACATTGTCCTAATCATAATAATTTTAATAACATGTAACAAAATGTACCATACACTGATGTAATTTCTTTCAAAGATAATAAACTGTGTTAAAAAAAATTATTATTATAGGCTTCTATTAAGAGGCTTAAGTGCATCTAGAATGGCAAAGACACGAAATCCACGAGTTATCCAAATTTATATTTATACCTGGACTGTACAGGTGACTGCTACCATATAGGTTCTAGGTCATATTATTTTTTTCTTTAAATTCTGACAGTGAATAAAAATTACTTTAAAAAAATGAAATCATTATAGTATTGGTCAGAGATCAGCGAAAGTTAATTTTTAAGTCTTAGTCACAAAAAAAAGAGAAAAAAAAAAGAATAAACATCTATTCTATTGATGAAACATTTTGGTTGGAAAAGTAGGAGCATTCTAACCTTTCATTTTCTTTTTTCTTTTCTTTTGTTTCAGCTGAGGTGAGTTAGATTGCTTCATAAGGAGATTAAACACTATTTGTTTCACCTCCCTATGACACAATCTAAAAGAAAGCAAAGCGAAATTAAGAGACATAATATACTGGCTATAAAATCTCAGTGCGTTGATTGGTTATCACGAACAACTACATCCTTCTACGAGATGGGGATTTAACAAAGATACATTAAGAAGATCGCATTTTGAATCGTCATAAAAAAAATAGGTAACGTCCAAGAAGAGGTGATGTTAAAAATCTGATTCCTTTTCTAGTTAATCTAAACCTCTTTTTTTTTATTTATTTATTTTTTTTTTTTTTACGTGCATGCACTGGAATGCGAACTGGATATTGCAATTCGAATTGTCAGATTCTGACGAAGAAATAATCGTCGGTTAGGGATTACGTTCCTAACATATTGGAAATCGTATCCAACATTCCAAAAGACAACGGAGCTGATGGATGAGTAATCCATCATGCATCTACTGATAAACCATTCCTTGCTGGAAGAGCTGCCCTTCGAGATGATAATTATTCCAGTTCACCAAACACTTGTGTTGACTGGCTGCCTTCTGAATAAGGAGAACCAACTTAAAAAATGTAAAGATTTTTATCAATATTTTTAAACGAATAAGAATCTTGGCTCACATTAGAATATTGTTTCTTTTCCTGCTTCTTATGAAGCAGGTAAAAGAAACAACTATAACTGTATTTCAACAGGAAATACAGTTATAGTTGAATATTGAAAAAACTTTTTTTTTCCAATATTACTTCGTATGAAACAAATTAAATTTACCTTAGGCTGAAATAAAAAAAACAGCCAAAATGACTTCTGCTCATTAGACTGGATTCGAACCAAGTTCTTTCCGATCCAAAATCAGACGTCGTGATATCCTTGCGATTGTGGTACGGAGATGTTTTTCTGTGTAAGGAAAATACGATATTGTCGAATTAAACAGCAATAGAAAAGATCCTCAATAAAGTTCAAGGCCTTGATTACCTATGATAAGGATGAGACTACATGTTTTAAAATTAAGACTATGAATGAAGTCTGAATTCATTAAATTTAAATGAATTGCACGCATTCTCTAGATGATAACTGAGTATTTTGGAGACAAAAGTCCTGCTCATACTAGTTTCAAAAAGAAAAGAGCCTCCGAAGCTCAGTCGGTGTGGACGAAGCCCTTTGGTCGGAAAGGTATGGACGATTCCCGACCAAGACGTGCGGAAGAACCATGATCTGGTCTCTTTCAACTCAAGGTGATTTAGCCGGTCTCTTACGGTGGTGGGAGGGTTTTTTTCAACCGCAAATCGGGATTTCGCCCCTCAGAACAGGCCAACCGGCCCGTAAACACACTGATCTACAGTCATAAAATACATACTTAATCTCTTATTAGGAGGACTCAACCCGTCCTAAGGGACGCGAGAGGAAAGGAGGATCCCTATACGAAATAAATAAAAAATAATAAAAGAAAAAAAATGTAAAATAGGTAGCTGTTTTACATTATTCACAATGTGCGATCATCCAAGTACCCGGAGGAAAATGCCAAACAGCATTAAAACACACACACACACACACACACACACAATTTTCGTTTTGTATTTGGGGTACAGAGCATGAAAAAGGCTGAAAGAGAAAGATAAATCAATGATTTATTTTTGAATCTGGTAAGATACTGAACACAAGTATATTCTATTGTTTTGTTTGTTGCTTAAATTGCCTGCTAATTAATCAATTTTAAAAGGATTTTGTTGCACCTTTAACTTCCTTCCCCTACCCTTGAATACAGACGGCATCCAATGGGAATAAAATCTCTCTCCCACTCATATATACACAATAAATTCCATCCGTCCCTAGTTCCCCTTACCTAAAGTTAAGGAAAAGGAGGATCACAAAGCCGTGCCAACTAATTGAAGGAACATTCTCAAGAGAAATAAACTTTAACCTAAGCGGGCGAATGTTTCCGTTGCTGTGTTTGTGTAAACAATTAGTTCGACCTGCTCTTAGCTCAAGACGATTATCTGTTCGTATTACTGTGTTTACCAATCCTTTAATCTTCCTGACCGTCCATTGAGTACAGCAGCTAAAAGGCTGGGCATTCTGATCCCGCCCCAGAGGTTCCTGTTTTAGCATTCTGCGATCGCTCCGTTCTCTAAATGCCATTTCGAAGTCCCTCGTGCGATTTCATATTCTGGTTCACAGTCTCGGTTTAATTGATGGCATCCACTTCGTTACGAAGAATAGAATGGCATTCGATGAACAGAGGGAAACCTACAGTGGATTGATTTCAGGCATGTGGGGGTATTTTAAGGATGCTAGCCATTATTCTTCGGCTTCTATAATACGTGTTCCGCTTCCCTTCAGCTCATTCTGCTTCATGTCTCCTCTGTTCGCTCTCTATTGAAGTTGCAACATAATAAGTTCGACTGTGCAAAGGAAAACGGCATTCTCTCTCTCTCTCTCTCTCTCTCTCTCTCTCTCTCTCTCTCTGTTTTGCGCTCGGAAGATTACTGACTAGAAGTTAGCGTGAATAAATTTCATTATAGTATGAGAATCGTCTTGTTTTCTTTATTTTATCAAGGAAACTGTTATCTAAGTAATAATACAGAGCAAAATGAAACTATAGACAAAGTCACAATGAAGAAAGAGAACGAAAAATAAAATAACAGTTCACTGTCTCTAAAGAAAGCATGAATACGTCCATTGTGAGCCAGTAATAGAATATTTCGTTTTGTGAAACAAACTCTGCGATATTACATGCTAATATTAATTTAATATGGATGCAGTGAATGGATTCCAGTACAATAGCTTTATTCAGTTTAATGCCTGAAAATATTTCTTGCATTAAACGGATGTTGAATTTTAGTTTTCTTAACCCCATCAATAAAATCTTAGCTATTATTCATGTAAATGTGTTTTAAAATCTAGGAGATTACTTCTCTTATCTATTGCATACTTCACTAACGTGTTTCTGCATCTATTTTTAACGGATTGTTTTTTTATTTTACATTAATAAACGTAGCGCCAAAATAAATGTAAATAAATAAGAATTAAGCGATTACGATTTAAGTGTGTTGTTTACATACGGAAATAACATGCAGAAATGTATACATTTTTTCATCTATTGTGAACAAATCTTAATCGTAAATGAATAAACCGAAATGCAGAGATAATACAATAACATTAACTTCCTAAGAATCACTTCTGGAGAAAAAAACAACTAAGATTTGGAGACTGCTTTAAGAGGGAGAGAAAGCAAAATGGTTTCTTTGCGTTTATATTTGGTTTTTGTTAATTTTCAGAATTTATTTAAATCTGATGTTTTAGATAAGTAAAACAGCAGAGGAATATCGGATGCAAATGGATTGAACAAAGCACCGAACAGCAATGTCAACTTTCTTCTCTCTCATTTACAAACCTTGCATTCCATTTTGGTCTAATTGTGCCGAAATACTTGGAGAGATCTTAAGTAAGAAACTGCAAATAAATAATTTAGATTATGACACTTGTTGAAAGTATCTTTCGAGAAGGAGGAAAAGAACGATAAGAAGCAGAAGTCTTGGTGGGGCTTTTTTCACTATTTTCAAAATCCTCAAGTTCTTTCATTAACTGGAAATATATACTTCATAATTATTCGGAAAAGTATTTTGTTAAAGAATCCTGTCGAATAAAAGTAGCAGATTGATAATATCCAGATTAGAGCATCAGTTAACAGTGGTTGAATTTTGGTCATAATGATCCTTGTACATATACTGGCCACTGAATTCGAAACGTTTCTTTATTACCATGTTGGTCCTCCTTTGGTCCGAATTATAGCAGATATGAGTTTGGCATAGATTCCAAAAGGTATTGGGTTGCATCTATGTCACAATGAGGCCTTCACCAAACAGTCCTTCAAATGGCTCTATTTGATGGAAGAGGACTTTGCTACCGATCTGTTTTTGTGATACGCCAAATTCTACATTCTCAATGGAGTTCAGATCCGGGCTTTCTGGTGGACAGGGACGATGGTGGAAGTCGCTATCATTCTCGTTGAACCACTGCTGAACAATCCTTGTGCGATGCACAGTAGCATTGTCATCCATGAAACAACCGCCACCTGCTGGATTAAAAGACAACATTGCAGGATGGACTTGATTGGCAACAATTCAGATATTCTTTGGAGGACACCGAACCTTCCAGATATCAGGGGCGAGTTGCCTACCAATAGAACACACCCCACACCACTACACCATCTTCAGAATCTTGGGTTGTGTCTACAAGGCAAGCTGAGTGCATTGCTTAACGGGGCTTCTACCAAACTCTCTACCTACTGTCAGTATAGAACAAGTTGCACCTTGACTTGTCGAACCACAGGACTTTATTACAATCTTCCGTTGTCCGGTGACGGCGTTCTTGACACTACTGTAGATGAACTTTCTTATTCTTCACAGAACTCAACGGTTTTCATATAGGCATGCGACTGACAATCTTCAATTCTCTACGTATAGTTCGGTGAGATATGGGTCAAGAAGAGCCTTCTTTAAATGCTTCGGTCAATTGCTTTTCACAGCAAATTCTGTTTGTCTGTACAAGAATTCTCGATGAGAGCGATCTCGTTCCTAACAGAATGTTTTAGAATCACAGTTACGCCTCTTAGCCAAGCAAAGCAGGTTATTTGTCCACTGATAAAACAACCGGGATACCTCACCTTTTGAGAAACCAGTCAGCTTTGCTTTTTTCAAAATCGTGGCTCCATTCAGACAGGCACCTACAAGAAGCCCTTTATCGAACTCCGAAAGATCCTTTGGATTTTTCCGTTGTGATCGACACTTTTGACGATTACTGACCAGCAGCATTCTTAAATAGTTGCCTAGAACACGTGGTGACCACTCATTTTGCCTACACGCTGGATAAGTGACGTTTACGTACATCTGCATAAAGCTTTCTAATTCAGTGGCTGGTATGTGTAATAAGTGTAATAAGTGTACTAAGATGTGTAATAAGTGTACTCAAGTAGTAGGGGTCCCACTAGTGACCAGATCAAGATCAAGATAAGATAAGGAATCGTGACGTGATTGGTCGATGACGTCATTGTGTGCATGGCTTCATGGGTGTGGAATGTTTGGAATTTCCCTGTGGGCAACTGTGTCACTGGCTTCAGTTCTTGTGTTTTGGTTTGCGTATGGGATTATGGGTGATGGTAGAGATAAGGATTCGTGTCGTGATTGGTGGGACACTTTAAACAAGATCTAGATCAAGATAAGATAAGGAATCGTGACGTGAATGTTTGTTGTTATGAGATGTAGATAAGTGACGTCATTTGTTAGTTGTAAATAAGTGACGTCATTTGTTAGTTGTAAATAAATGTCGTCATTTGTTATTTGTAAATAAGTGACGTTATTGTTTTGAATGGAAAGGGAAATATATTAGTGTATAAGTAATCGTGTTGTCATTGGTGGACACTTCTGACCAGATCAAGATCAAGATAAGATAAGGAATCGTGACGCGAATGTTTGTTGTTATTGAGTTTGGAATTTCGATGGGCCCCCCTTCTGTCAGAAATATCACGTGGTGTGATGGGTGATATTTAGAGATAAGAATCGTCACGTTATGTCTTTATGCGGTATTTTGGTTTGGCTATGGAATTGTGGGCTATGTTTTGAGATAAGATATCTTTGAATTTTCCCAGGGTGACACACATCCGTCATTGTCGTCTGTGGGAATTCTTAGAGTATGTCGTGATGGCGGTTGTGATTAGATTTTTCTGAATAATTAATTAAATACCGGTGTCACTCAAACATACGGTTTTTTTTTTTTTTTTAATTTTTATATAGATGGTTGTACTAATTTTGCAATACATTTGGGGTATTTGTTTCCTGTTAAAGGGTGGGAATTCTTAGAGTAAGTCGTGATGGGGGCAGTCTTTGGAGCTTTTCTGAATAATTAATTATATACTGATGTCACTCAAACACACATACTTTTTTTCCATACCTCATCTGTATTTTCTTCTATATACATATTCTAATCAAGTTCATATTTTATTCATAATTCATCCGGATATTTTGATTTGTCTAAAAGTAAGATCTTAAAGTTCAATAAATAAATAAACAAATCGTGTGTGAATTCACGGTGATTTCAAAAGTGTTCTTACTTAAACATACATAGCACATCAAAGACACTGTTTGTTCTTTTAAGTTTACATATTTTTTTCACAGATATTATTTACAATGCAATACGCAGAAATAGGAATTTACATACATCACCAATGCAAATGGTGTTTTTCTTGGCATAACATTTCTTTGAAAAAAAAAAAAAACTTACATTTCTTTCCAGAATGGGAACATCTTGGTACTATCTAGGTTTTCTGAATATTCCAAAATGTTGATTAACATATATTCACATAACACAAACACAAGTCTGAAAAGACATTTTCATTATAGGTTACTGTGGCTAACATATATTCACAACACAAAACACACAAAACATAGTAGTTGAAAGATATTTCTTTCCCACGGGTGCCCACCTTGGTGGAAAATCTATGCACCGTTTTGTTTAGGGTAAGTGTTATTTCCGGTTTCGAATTCCGATTGCTGTTAGAGTATGGAATTCAGAAAAGTGAAATTTTTATTTTTTTTTTTTTTTTCAAATTGATTGGTTATTTTCTGTATTTTGCTTTTACAGGTCATATTCTAACAGAATAACTGAGCAGAATTAATAAATATATAAAGTATATGAGACTTAGTTGAATATTCAATTTAGATTACTATCCGATTGGATCGTTCTCTGTTTAATTCCTTCCCACAGTTGCTCATGCCATGTTTCCTAAGCTTGGTGGGAAAGTCTATGCGCCTTTTTGTTTAGGGTAAGTGTAATTTCCTGTTTCGAATTCCGAGTGCTGTTAAGGTATGGAATTCTGACAAGTGAAATTATTTATTTTTTTTTTTCAAATTGAATGGCTATTTTCTGTATTTTACTTTTAAAAATCAGTTTAATTACATATTCTAACAGAATAACTGAGCAAAATTAACGAATAAATAAAATGTGAATTTATTTTCCAACACTGATTTCTCACTAAGTCGTATGTTAAAGATATCTCTCTCTTATCCGGTCGCCAACTTGTTGTACCTAGGTGAAAAATAGTGTGTTTGTGTAGTAACGTGTTGGTTTTAAATATCTAATGGCTCTGTAAAATAACCAAATTCTAGCAGTATTGTAATTTCAGGTGAAATCTTCTGCACTAAAATTCTGGTTATTAAAATAATACTCGATTTTTTTTTTTTTTTTTTTTTTTTTTGCTTCCAAGAGTTGACAGTTTCTTGATATATTTGAGGGCTTGCATGAATAAATAAGACTTTTAACTCACTGAGTCAAAAAAAAAAAAAATAAATAAAATAAAATAACAAAAATCTAGTTAGTTTGTGGCATTAAATTTTACAAGGAGAAAAAAAAAATGTTGTGGTCTTACTTAAATTTGTATTTTGACTGCTGTCCTCTCAGCCCGACTCTTTTCTTTTTTTTTTTTTTTTTCACAGTTGGGATATTTATATATTTTAACACAATTATTATATTAGATATTCTTTCCAACACAAATAAATAATTATGTATTCTTATTTCAAATGAATATTAGCTCAGAAAGAAAGAAAGAAAATTGTAAAGAAAAAAAAAATGTTTACCTTCAAATAACTATTTTGGAATCACAGCAAACAAGAAATTCATCACCTTTTCAAAGTTTTTAAATTCTTACCCATATTGTTTTCATCATTTGGTATCATTTAAATGAAGAACGGTTCTGGCTATAAAGTTTGTTAATGTTATTGATTTTTCTCTTCCAATGGCTGTAATTTTTTTTTTGATACATTCATGCTGATTCCTTGTTATCTGCACGCTACGATACCTTTTTATTTTCTACAACAAACGTTTTTTGAGTTTAAGTAACGTGATTGGCTAAAATATCACCTGTTTGTCTCTGTAAAATAATCAATTTCTAACAGTCGTATTGTTAGAATTTGGTACGACTGTTTTTTCTAGTCTGGTGAAGGTATCTACTTCAGATGTAGTAACAAATTGTCACTTATCACTTCATTTTTACTTTATTCACAAAACTACAAATCCGTTATTTGGTATGGTCTCTGTTTTTAATTCCCCCATTACTAGAATGTACGGGTGGTAAATTTTTGAAATAAGTTTTGACTCGCAAGAAAAATAAAATGTTTACATTCAAATAACTATTTATGATCACAGCAAGCAAGAAATTCATCAGCTTTTCAAAGTTTGGAAATTCATACTTTTTTGGAGAAAAAAGGAAATTTTGTTTGGAAAGTTTGGAAATTCAAACTTTTTTGGAAAAAAGTTTTCATAAAAAACGTGTTTTTCCTAAAAAGTTATCATAAAAAACCAGTTTTTTTAATTTTTTTTTCCCAAAAAAGTTATCAGTATCAATTGGAGGTGACATCACTAAAAGATATCCGCAAATGATGAGCTCGCACATCTCCACGAGGCTGAGCAGACATTTTCTGGAGGAGAGGGGGTTAGGGGAGTATTGCAGGGAAGACCTCAGTCACTACCTTTTCTTGACTACCTTTTCACATTCACAACCTGATGCTATTTTTTTTCCTCCAAAGTTATCAGTATCAGTTGGAGGTAACATCACTAAAAGATATCCGCGAATGATAAGCTCGCTAATCTCCGCTAGCCTGAGCAGACATCTGCTGGAGGAGAGAGGGATGATGGGTTAGAGTATGGGATGGGGGAGCATTTAGCATCAGTTAGAAGTGACATGACTAAAAGAAATCCGACAACGGCAAAATAGCTCATCTCCCTTAGATGAGCAGACATCTTCTGGAGGATAGGGAGAGTGGGGGAGCCTTGCAGGGAAGACCACTGTCAACCTCTTGACTACCCTTTCACACCCAACACATAATGCTATTTTTTTTTTTTTTCCATCCAAACAATTTCGGACATCCGCAATGGCGAGATCGTTCATCTCATTGGTTATCAGTTTGAGGTGACATCACTAAAAGATATCTACAAATGGGTAGCTCGCTCATCTTCCTTTGGATGAATTCGAGCCACAGAGATAAAGTTTGTACCATAATGTCAAAAAGTAAGATAAACGCACATCAACCTCAATCCACCAGCATGCGAAAACATGTCTGTGAGTCACCTGCGCGAAAGTTTCATTTGGAAGGAACGGTCAGGGTAAAGGGTCAGGTAAACAACACTATAAAGTAAAACAATCGAGTCGAGTGTCTTTTCAGTTACTGCAATTCGTTCGTCCAGTGCAGCTATCGTATTGTGTTGTGTTGTGGTGTTTAGGTCCAGTAAAGTAAAATAATGAGTGAACCACAAAAGTCTTTGAAATTTTCTTTCTTCAGGAAAATAGTGTAAACTAAATATTGTGAAATATTTTTAGGCAATTACAAGTTTCGATTTTTTTTTTTCGTTGTAAGTAATATTTCAGCAAAACAAAATAAGCATTTGTAAAACTTAAATGAACAAAGATGTGTGTTGGTGTTGTGTTTTTCCACAGTGAAATTTTTACTCAGTTATTCAGTTTAGAATTTGATAAACCTTAATGCAATTCTGTTTAATTATTGTAAATTTTAATTATTGTAAAAAATTACTAATGTGAAATTAATGCAAGGACCATGGGAAACCTGATATCCTGTAATTAAGTATTTAGAAATTTGTCTAATGCTACCTATTGACATTTTTTTTTTTTTTGAGTTATCTGTAAACATTTCGTTCGCATACTCGAAAATCCTACCTGTTAGAATTTGGTGATTTTACAGAGAGAAAGCAGATAATTTTACCCAAAACATAACTTAAACTCTTAAAGTTTAGTATAGAAAAAAGGTTTATACTCTCAAGATAACACAAATATAAATTTTACCTTTCCCAACACAAAGTAAGATAAAAATTTGGTTATTTTACAGAGTGCAGATATTTTAACTCATCACGTTACCAAACTCTTAAAAAAGCTTGATGTAAAAAAGAAAAGAAGGTACATTTTTCTTTTCTTTTAAGATATTTGTACATGATAAAAGTTTAAAAACATATCACTGCCAGTCGAAATTTTTTTTTTTTTTTTTCAAAACTTGACAACACATATTTGTAGTTTGGTGAATAAAGTACAAATGAACTGAAAAGTGACAATTTTGTTACTACATCTGTAGATACCTTCACCAGACTAGAAAAACAATCGTACCAAATTCAAACAATACGACTGCTAGAATTTGGTTATTTACAGAGAGACAACTGATATTGTAGTCTATCACGTTACTTAAACTCTAAAAAAGTTTATTGTAGAAAATAAAAATGATATCGTAGCATGCAGATAACAAATGAATCAACATGTATATATCAAATAATAATCGCCTTTGGAAGAGAAAAATCAAAATCATTAACAAACTTAATACCCATACCCGTTCTTTATTTAAATGATACCAAATGATGAAAACAAAATGGGTATGAATTTCCAAACTTTGAAAAGCTGATGCATTTCTTGCTTGCTGTGATCATAAATAGTTATTTGAGTGTAAACATTTTATTTTTCTTGCGAGTCGAAACTTATTTCAAAACTTTACCACCCGTACATTCTAGTAATGGGGAATTAAAAAACAGAGACCATACCAAATAACGGATTTGTAGTTTTGTGAATAAAGTAAAAATGAAGTGATAAGTGACAATTTGTTACTACATATGAAGTAGATACCTTCACCAGACTAGAAAAAACAGTCGTACCAAATTCTAACAATACAACTGTTAGAATTTGATTATTTTACAGAGACAAACAGGTGATATTTTAGCCAATCACGTTACTTAAACTCAAAAAACGTTTGTTCTAGAAAATAAAAAGGTATCGTAGCGTGCAGATAACAAGGAATCAGCATGAATGTATCAAAAAAAAAAAAAAATTACAGCCATTGGAAGAGAAAAATCAATAACATTAACAAACTTTATAGCCAGAACCGTTCTTCATTTAAATGATACCAAATGATGAAAACAATATGGGTAAGAATTTAAAAACTTTGAAAAGGTGATGAATTTCTTGTTTGCTGTGATTCCAAAATAGTTATTTGAAGGTAAACATTTTTTTTTTCTTTACAATTTTCTTTCTTTCTTTCTGAGCTAATATTCATTTGAAATAAGAATACATAATTATTTATTTGTGTTGGAAAGAATATCTAATATAATAATTGTGTTAAAATATATAAATATCCCAACTGTGAAAAAAAAAAAAAAAGAAAAGAGTCGGGCTGAGAGGACAGCAGTCAAAAAAAATACAAATTTAAGTAAGACCACAACATTTTTTTTTCTCCTTGTAAAATTTAATACCACAAACTAACTAGATTTTTGTTATTTTATTTTATTTTATTTTTTTTTTTTGACTCAGTGAGTTAAAAGTCTTATTTGTTCATGCAAGCCCTCAAATATATCAAGAAACTGTCAACTCTTGGAAGCAAAAAAAAAAAAAAAAAAAAAAAAAAATCGAGTATTATTTTAATAACCAGAATTTTAGTGCAGAAGATTTCACCTGAAATTACAATACTGCTAGAATTTGGTTATTTTACAGAGCCATTAGATATTTAAAACCAACACGTTACTACACAAACACACTATTTTTCACCTAGGTACAACAAGTTGGCGACCGGATAAGAGAGAGATATCTTTAACATACGACTTAGTGAGAAATCAGTGTTGGAAAATAAATTCACATTTTATTTATTCGTTAATTTTGCTCAGTTATTCTGTTAGAATATGTAATTAAACTGATTTTTAAAAGTAAAATACAGAAAATAGCCATTCAATTTGAAAAAAAAAAATAAATAATTTCACTTGTCAGAATTCCATACCTTAACAGCACTCGGAATTCGAAACAGGAAATTACACTTACCCTAAACAAAAAGGCGCATAGACTTTCCCACCAAGCTTAGGAAACATGGCATGAGCAACTGTGGGAAGGAATTAAACAGAGAACGATCCAATCGGATAGTAATCTAAATTAAATATTCAACTAAGTCTCATATACTTTATATATTTATTAATTCTGCTCAGTTATTCTGTTAGAATATGACCTGTAAAAGTAAAATACAGAAAATAACCAATCAATTTGAAAAAAAAAAATAAATAAAAATTTCACTTTTCTGAATTCCATACTCTAACAGCAATCGGAATTCGAAACCGGAAATAACACTCACCCTAAACAAAACGGTGCATAGATTTTCCACCAAGGTGGGCACCCGTGGGAAAGAAATATCTTTCAACTACTATGTTTTGTGTGTTTTGTGTTGTGAATATATGTTAGCCACAGTAACCTATAATGAAAATGTCTTTTCAGACTTGTGTTTGTGTTATGTGAATATATGTTAATCAACATTTTGGAATATTCAGAAAACCTAGATAGTACCAAGATGTTCCCATTCTGGAAAGAAATGTAAGTTTTTTTTTTTTTTCAAAGAAATGTTATGCCAAGAAAAACACCATTTGCATTGGTGATGTATGTAAATTCCTATTTCTGCGTATTGCATTGTAAATAATATCTGTGAAAAAAATATGTAAACTTAAAAGAACAAACAGTGTCTTTGATGTGCTATGTATGTTTAAGTAAGAACACTTTTGAAATCACCGTGAATTCACACACGATTTGTTTATTTATTTATTGAACTTTAAGATCTTACTTTTAGACAAATCAAAATATCCGGATGAATTATGAATAAAATATGAACTTGATTAGAATATGTATATAGAAGAAAATACAGATGAGGTATGGAAAAAAGTATGTGTGTTTGAGTGACATCAGTATATAATTAATTATTCAGAAAAGCTCCAAAGACTGCCGCCATCACGACTTACTCTGAGAATTCCCACCCTTTAACAGGAAACAAATACCCCAAATGTATTGCAAAATTAGTACAGCCATCTATATAAAAATTAAAAAAAAAAAAAAACCGTATGTTTGAGTGACACCGGTATTTAATTAATTATTCAGAAAAATCTAATCACAACCGCCATCACGACATACTCTAAGAATTCCCACAGACGACAATGACGGATGTGTGTCACCCTGGGAAAATTCAAAGATATCTTATCTCAAAACATAGCCCACAATTCCATAGCCAAACCAAAATACCGCATAAAGACATAACGTGACGATTCTTATCTCTAAATATCACCCATCACACCACGTGATATTTCTGACAGAAGGGGGGCCCATCGAAATTCCAAACTCAATAACAACAAACATTCGCGTCACGATTCCTTATCTTATCTTGATCTTGATCTGGTCAGAAGTGTCCACCAATGACAACACGATTACTTATACACTAATATTTCCCTTTCCATTCAAAACAATAACGTCACTTATTTACAAATAACAAATGAGGACATTTATTTACAACTAACAAATGACGTCGCTTATTTACAACTAACAAATGACGTCACTTATCTACATCTCATAACAACAAACATTCACGTCACGATTCCTTATCTTATCTTGATCTAGATCTTGTTTAAAGTGTCCCACCAATCACGACACGAATCCTTATCTCTACCATCACCCATAATCCCATACGCGAACCAAAACACAAGAACTGAAGCCAGTGACACAGTTGCCCACAGGGAAATTCCAAACATTCCACACCCATGAAGCCATGCACACAATGACGTCATCGACCAATCACGTCACGATTCCTTATCTTATCTTGATCTTGATTTGGTCACTAGTGGGACCCCTACTACTTACTCAGTAGCTGTTTAGGAGTACTTAAAAGCCAATGACTCAGTAACAACTTAGTTATATGCAGGGGTGAATTCTCCATGCTTGCTATGCTGCTGCGCAAGCTCATTAATTGAGAAAGAAGTAATATTTATTTGTTAATAAATGCATGCATTTATAGACAGAAGACGTCTTAAGCTTGAGCGGCAATAATTGAGCTTTGCGTTGTGTATCGAAGGCCGATGCTTTCTCGTCTAGTCAAAGCTACCTTGGCTTGCTCGGTTGTCGGAGCTTCCAGGTCTTCGCTTCAGCACTGTGATTTCAGTGTTTTTTGCCATTTCAGGTCGTTTGACTCTGTTGCTTAAACACAGGCCATACGCAGTCAACTTAGCTCTAGCAAGTGAGCTTCAGCCAGCCTTTATAAGTTTGTGTGTGTGTTGCTTGGGAAAATTAAGTTGCAACCAACTTTTTATGACGATGTTATTGACCAGTTCATAAAGAAGAACCGTAGGATAGAATTTGTATTCATTGAAAAAGATAGAATAACATTTGTAAAATAAATGTTGTATTTGTATTATTAAATGTACATAAATTTCTAAATATATAGTTTTAAATGGGCAGTAATTCATTATTCCGCTAATTAGACTTCAACCACACCTCTCACTCCCTGAATGATAACAAGAGCAAGCGTGAATTTCAAGACCAGCATTCGCCCCTAGTTATATGGTAATATTATGAAATCATTTTAATTCATTAATGCCATTTCAGTTCTTTTCTTCCATTAATATTTAACAGCATTCCATTTTTAAAAAGTGTTTTTTTTTCAATGTAAAAAGTAATTAGCAGTCATTTAGTAAATTAAATATTTATTTGTGAACGTGTTAAGATTCTTTTCAATCTTTCTTTTCATGCATATGTTTTCATATATTTCAAGCTTTTCATCCATTAAGTCTCGAAGTAATAACGATGAAATATGATCATGGACATTTTTCCATATATTTGTTTATATATTAAGAAAGCAATTTCGATTTCAAATATGTTCTATTAAATTATATTATATACTACTTCGTTATCTAAAATATCTTTTAAGTAAATTACTATCTTTTACGTATTTTCAGTAAAGATTATCTTATGCACTGACATTATTGGAAATTGAATTTGAAACAGCAGCAAACCTTTTAGAGCGTAGGAAAAATTCGGATCATTGAATTCTAACAGAAACTAGCAGCTTTTTATAAATTTAAAGGACAGTTACTGTACTGCTAGTACTATTGTCTTTCCAAATGAAGAGCATCGTCGAAACCGGCTGAGCTACGAATGCTCTATCACTGAATACAGCCAGCTAAAAATAAAATATCTTAGAAAAAGCTCGTAATTTGAATGAAACCAGTTATGGTAATAACTAAGCTCTTCGTAGGGAAAGAAAAATCATACTTAGACACTGCCCCCCCCTCACATTTGCGAAATCACTTCAAGATGATAATCCTGGTGTGTACCGAATGTATATTGATCTTTTCCAGGCCTCAGTATTCCCTAAGATAGAATAACATCGTTTTAATTGCTATTGCTGTATATCAGTTATACATTTTAATTAATTTGATTTTGATCTTAATTTATACTGTTGATGTTATGTAATGTAATGTGTTAGTTATTATTTAATTACGAAACTGGCAAAGAAAATCTTAGACTTACTCAGAAATTTAAAAAAAAATTGATGAACTCTAATGTAAACTTATTAGTATTGTTTAAGTTAAAAATGACTAAATACTTCATGAGCGCATTAGTGCCATCTAGTGATGAAACTGATCTTTGTATCTCTAATGAAATAAAAAAATGCTTTGCCTTTCATCTTTTTTTTTTCCCGCTGCATTCCTGAGGAAATGCAGAAAATAAAAATTCTTCCAAGTATGTTTACTCTCTCTCAAATTCCAGTATCTTGAGTTGAATGAAATTTTCGAAGAAAACCATTTATCATACGAAAGAAGAGCTAGGTAAATATCTGAGAAATTAATAATTATCTAAATAAAACCGCTTTGAAGAATTTCGTTTGGGAGTTTTATTTACAAAAGGGCGTTTCTACAGAAATCTTCTGACATGAATTCAAAAAATCTGTTAGCTGGTTTAAAGAAGGAAAAAATCTTTCAAGAAGAGACAATCTCGTTTGATGTGTTCTCGAAAATAAGCAGTGGGGAATGCAACTGGTTTTTCCGTAATTTGTTTTCACTCCCAACAGGAAATCTTTTTCGTTTTTCAACTACACTCAGATTCACACCTTTAAATTTAAAGCAAAAGTTTGGATTAAATTATCGAAGTGGAAACGAGTAGGAAATATATTCAGCAGCATTTTCAAGTTAATATTGCAGAACTAAACTCTTGAGATTTGAGCTTGAAATTCCTTAAGAATAAAAACGTTTGTATTTTTAAAAATCACTGGAAATCCCAAGTATTTCATGTTATTTTGCATGGAAAGACAATGGGATGGTGTTGGCCATCGTTTTCCATATATAGCGATCGAAATAGTCTGCAAAAAATGAGCATCGAAACGAAAATTAAATATAGATTCTCTCTCTCTTTCTTTCTCTCTCTCTCTCTCTCTCTCTCTAGTTCTTTCTCTCTCTCTCTCTCTAGTTCTCTCTCTCTCTCTCTCTCTCTCTCTAGTTCTCTCTCTCTCTCTCTCTCTCTCTCGTTCTCTCTCTCTCTCTAGTTATCTCTCTCTCTTTCTTTCTCTCTCTTTAGTCCATCCACAAGAGGAAGGTAGCTTATAGTACAATTTCATTCCTGAAATAAATAAATATGAAGCAATTTTCGGGACCCTCACTCTGGAAGCTAAACATAGAACTAAGGACTTTCACAAAGACCTGCTTGCTAAACATTAACAAATACCTTTTATTTCATTATTTATGTTTTCTTTAAACCGTAAGCCTCTCTACGCAAAAAGTAGGGTGGGATTAGAGTTAAAAAGACAAATGTGGAGTAAATATGTTCTCATCAGGGTTAACCAATTTGTCCAAAAAAATTTAAATTATATCATAAATAAAATATTAATAAATATTGTACGGAATTAAAATCAAATGTCCAGATGTCTTTATACTTCACAGACTGCATTCTTTTAGTTCTAACATTTCCCTCTGTTCATGATTATTTATTAATGACAAACATATGAAATCCCCAAAAAACTTTAATGCTACAGACTGTTTACGGAAGAAGGAATACAGGTGCAATATGTATATCAGTTTGGAAAACAAAGCGGTATTTAAATGCAAAGATTTCTTCCCAAAGGGCTCTCTTATAAATACATAGTGAAAATATCAATAATTCAGCAGTCATCGTTGTGGTAGACAATCCTTCTCTTGTTATGATTTTATTATGAAGGATTACTTCAGCAACTGGCGGTAAGAACATTTAAAATATTCACTGCGTTTTAAACGGTGAGTAACAGTTATGCTACTTCCTCTTCCTTGACTATTTGTATATTTATTTTCCAAAACATTTTATACTGTATAATATATGGCACTGGTTACTAAATATAAAACGAAATAAAATTGCTATCTCTGAAGTTTTGCGAACATTTTTATCTATTAATATTTTTTCTTAATCTCTTTTCCGCCATCATATAAAAACACGGAATGAAACTTTTGTCATGCAAAACAGTATTTATTCTGTGCAGCTAATTTGTATAACGCATTTTATGCTCCAATTTATTCGGATAGTTCTCGGTAATGAGCTGAAATTAATTTGACTGCCAGGAGTTTTGTATAATATTTACCAGATGACAAACTGCGAATATAAAATAAAAATATTTAAATTAAGGGGATGTTAAATCCCACATTATTTCAAAACCAAATAAGAAACTCAAAGATAGAAATCAAATCAAAGAGTTTCATCCCGAATATAGCAAACTATAAAAGTTTCGGCGGATTGTAGCGTAAGCTAAAACACATGGTTCAATACTAGAGCAACTCGTAGCAAAGGTGGGTAAAGTTCTGATCACTATATTTAGTATTTTCCATGATGTCAAACACATCTCCTAGGAGATGTATGATGTTACACATTATGGTGGAAGGTAACTACCCAGACCGGTTTCGACCTTTTTTGAGGTCTCATCAGTGAGTAGGTAGACCTAAATGATACCGAGATTACAGTGAAGAGAACTTATATACTTTGCGATACGAGTTGTCAAAAAAATGGTACCAATAAATTACTAAAATAAAGATAAAGAGCCAAAACGCTTCATTTAGGCGATGTAAAAGTATAATATAAAATAGTATAATATAATATAATATAATATAATATAATAAAAATATTTTCCAAAAATTATTTGTAAAGTGAAATGCAGAATGTGTATATGTATATGTATATATATATATATATATATATATATATATATATTTTTTTTTTTTCTCCTTTTCCTGTCACGAATCTAGGACAGGTCTCAGTCTCAGCTCACCGCTTTATCGCTTTGCCTCAATGACCTTTGGCTTCTAGTTTATCACCTTCCTGAGTCGTATGCTATTCATTCTAGATGTTCTTTCCATTCAGTTATGTATTTTTCTGTGGTTTCCATTATTGATGTTTGGTTTAGTTATTTCAGTATGTCTTCATTTCACTTTTTATCTAGTCTTGTATAATCTGCTGTTCTTCTCATATATTTCATTTTTGCTGCAATGATTCCTTCGGTATCTCTCATACTTCATTGTTCATACTTCACTGAATAATATTGGTTTTGATAAAATATTATACATCCTTTATTCTGCTTTTTGGTGAATATATCTGGCTTTAATGTATTGTTTATTATTTCATTTACTTTGGAGAATTTCAAAATTTATTAGCAATGTCCAAATCTTCATTCTTACTTGATTTATAGTACAAATAATTAAAACTGTCGACTTGTTCGAAAACTTTATTATCAAATATTATTTTAGCCGAGATGAGTATTTTTATTTTTAATGCTATAGTTTTTGTTTTTTTCTTGACAGATTGATATATTATATTGTTTTATTATTAAATTCGGTTTGTATACTGCTTTTAAAAGAGTGTCCTCAGTTGTTCCAATTATCACTTGGTTTTGTGCAGAGAGAACGGTGAAAATATTTTCTACATGAATTCCTTATATTTTGGTTAACCTATTCTTTGAATATGTCATTCGCATATGTTCCAAATAATATTGGAGAAACGGGACATTCTTGCCTAAGACCTCCTGTTACTGCAAATATTAATATTTTGGTTCTCACTTCTTGTTAAGCTTATTATGCTTTCTCATATAGATTGAAGAGTAGTTTTAATAAATATATAGGCAAGTGATTTTATAGTATATCAAAGAGTTTATATTTGTCTATCTTGTGGAACGCTTCTTTATAATCTATGAATGCTAGATGAGTTTCTAAATTAAATTTTCTCCTTTTTTCAATTAGTAG
Organism: Typopeltis vanoorti; assembly: GCF_054136105.1. Lineage (NCBI taxonomy): Eukaryota > Metazoa > Arthropoda > Arachnida > Uropygi > Thelyphonidae > Typopeltis > Typopeltis vanoorti. The sequence continues at coordinate 85,230,914 of NC_143571.1, forward strand.
TTTCAGATTAAATATAGAATCTATTCAGGACCTTCCTTTCCTAATACAGTTCTGTTTTCTTCATTTATAATTTTCTGATATAGCGTTAATTCTGTTCTTCAGTATTTTGGCATATCTTTAACGTATATTATACCCAAGGTAAAAAACTTTCTAAACCTGTATAGTTTTCACGGCTATTCTTATTCCTTTTTAAAAGATGGGCATCACGGTTGCATGGTTACGGTCACTGATATTCATGCAATGTCATGTATTTTGTTTATTAAGCAAAATATGATAAATTACATTATTTATTTATTTTACATATTAAAATATATCAAATAATTAAAAAAAGAGAAGGATATTGAAATATATATCATTATTACAATAGACATCTAACTAGGTTGTTACTAACTATTTATTTATTTTATATGAAAAGTGGTGTGTTTCCATATATATTCTTGAAAGCATAAATAAAGTAGCAAGAATATTTATATATTATTTTATGCAAATATATTATAAGCTATATTTTATTTCTTCCTAAATATTATAGTAAATGAATAGTATTGTAGACTGAAACGAACTCCACAATGTTTAACGTGCAGTGTTGGATTACTACATAAAAAAAAAAAAAGGATAATTTATAAAGTCCATTTTCACGTACTTTCGTAATTGTTATACGCTGGCTTAAAGAACTAAGCAATTTTGTGTGGATGAATAAAACACATACTTTGCATAAATACAAAACAACAGGCTAATGAGACGTTCAAAAATTGTCGTGTCTGCAATGCTGGCAAAAAATGAGAAACATGTACTAATTTAAAATTAACATTTATGTGTTTTCTAGCAAATATATATTAGTAGTGAATATTTGTTTATGATACTTTTTAAATTTCAACAAGCCAAGGCAAATATTTGTCCTCTCTTTTTAACTGTGACGTCATGCCTCTTTTTCATTGAAGATTAGCACGTACAAATACTCTCTAGGTGCAATTAACTTATTACACATCGTTCTGTTTCTAAAGCATTGGTTTCGAGAAAATGCAATTGAAATTATCGAATAAATACTTTGTAGTTAGCGATTTTTTTCTGCTAATGAATCAGGTATTGGACGTTTTATATACCGCTGTACGTGTATGTGTTATAGTTTTTTTATTAATAAATTTTTTTGGTTAAAAGTAACATTTCCGGTTTATAGATTTAGACCAGCAGGTGGTAACGGACACTGTGCAGAAGAGAAAAGCCATTTTCCAAAGTAATATCTCAAGGTAACATTAAAATAACCTTATGGTGGGCATATCTTGGCTATTCATTCTGATCACGTAATTGGCAGACGGCTAGAAAAATATGTTCTCTGGGGGCCCTTGTAGTTGTGCCAAGGATTAAGTATTTATATCTCTATTCAATAGTTCTGAACTTTCCTGCAAATAACCAGTTCTTTTTCCCCCTTCGTGACTTCGATAAAACAGAACGCAATTCTTTGGATAAAGGAGAGTGTCTCTAAAGTGTGTAAGAAGTGAGGTTTTATTTATTTATTTTGGAAGTAAGCAGTCATAAGATACGAAACTAACCCTGCATTCTACCTTGGAGATGATTAATGGGCGATTTGTGTTTAGACCTGCTCTTGAATCTTTCATTACATGAGGTCAACGAGAAAATAAATGATGACCACACGCAGTGTCGTTTATACCGCCAAAAACACCAAATGGATGTTGAAATATAAATGATAGGCCGCTTGGAGGAGTGCGGCAAAGTTCTTGAGAACTTTATTATAATGAATGGAAAAGTTACTTGGCTCACACGAGAGCTTTCAGGAATGGAAATGGCTGCAAAACATTTCCAGGACTTCAGATATTTCCCATGGTTAAAGATGCCATTTGGGTGCGATGGATAATACAACTGGAAAGGTTGGTTAAAGTGAAAATGATAATCAAAAAGGACTCTCGTTTTTTTTTTTTCCAAGAAACTTTAGAAAGCTTCCAGCTTCAAATTACTATAGTCTACGGCTAGCGTCAAATGGCGTTAAAAAGTTGTAACATTTTTCAAATAATGTTTTTTTTCTCCTTAATTCTCCTTTTTTTTTTTACTTATGCACATATATACTATGTATCTAAAAGTTGAGAATATCTAAAGATAATTTATTGCACATGATATGCAATAAAAGTAGTGTGTACTACTATTAGACAATGGGCCTTCATAACACTCCTCCCCTCATTATTTTGCACTTAAAACGCCAGCAGGAGCGAAAAACTCAGCGATTACTATAAATAGATACTTAGGAAGGCACATTTAGATTCCAGTTAGACAGACTTTAAAAGCTGTCATCTTTTCAAAGACCTCTATACCGAAAAACCTACGCAAGTAGACAGCGAAGTATTAAACGGAAAACTTGGCCCACATAAATTTAATAAATGTGAATTTGAAAATAAATACATGGTTTCCAAAAATTCTCCGCATTGGTAAATTAGGAATTGTTCAGGAGGTCCAAAACCATACTAAGGTTAACCATATACATAGTGATTTCTTACCATGTTGTACTCAAAAACGAGTGATCGCACTTGTCAGTACTGAATAAGAGTTAACCACCTTACCGGCCAGTATGGATCAAATACGCATCCGCATACTCTTCGTATCCATCATATATTTCAATGTTATAACAATGGTATTAAAATTTTAATAAGCACTTCGCATCCATGATAACTTGAACGTCTATAGAAGTCTTGGCCGGTAGCGTGGTTTAAGGGTACCGTGTCTTCAGAAACTGAAATTTGGTTAAGTGGAAACACTTTCTTTTTTATTTCTTTTTTTGAAACCGAAAGGAAGAACTTCATTATATTCTTTCCAAATGCTAGTTGATTATTTAGGTTACGCGATGTCCTAACCTTGTTCTCAATCTGTTTTGCTTTAAGGAGGAAAAAATCTGCCCCAGTCGATGCCATCCGATAGAAGAGTGTTCATCTCGCGATAACTTGATGAGCTCTTCAAACAAAATTGCAGATCTAACTGTAAACTTTGATGAAGAAAGTGTCATTTAGCATCTACAACTGCATGAAAAAAAAGTTTTTTTCCAATCAGATGGGAAGAGCCTTACTCGTCTCAATAGGGAAATGATATTTTATTATTATTATTATTATTATTATTATTATTATTATTATTATTACTACTACTACTACTACTGCTACTACTACTTTATTCACATAATTGATACACAGTCAAAACAAGATATCATTTAAACATCAATTTGACGGGTGTTACAGAACAATTCAGATTCTACCCAAGAATCTAAGAATAGTCCGTCAGGTAGCGTCGTAAAATATGGACTGTTCCAAGTAATGCTGTTTTTGTAGGTCATATGGGGTCACTTCATTGATTTTTAAATGCTGTAAATAGCTGGACAGCTTCTTTGAAGTTGCACCAAGTGCACCGATCACTATTGGAATGACTTTGGTGTGTTTAAGCCACAGCCGGCCAACTTCGATTGCCAGATCTCGATATTTAGTATTTTTTTCCAGTTCTTTGTTGTTGATGTTGTTATCACTGGGTACTGCGATATCGATAATCCAAACCTGTCGACGTTTTATAATTGTGATGTCAGGTCTATTGTGTTTCAAATGCCGATCCGTTTGTATTCTAAAGTCCCAGATACTTTTTGCTGTTTCGTTTTCCAATACAGTCTCTATTTTATGCTGCCACCAGTTATTAGAAGTAGGAAAGCCATATTTTTTGCATACACGCCAATGAATCATTTTGGCCACTCGATCATAGAAGTATTTATAGCCAGTTTCAGCTATTTTACTGCGGGCTCTGATTAGATGTTCTACAGTCTTATCTTTCTGATCGCATAATCTGCATTTGCTGTTATTATTGATGTTTAAAAGTTTTGCTTTGATTGCATTAGTTCGTAATGCCTGTTCTTGAGCTGCTAGAATAAATCATTCTGTTTCTTTTTTAATGTATCCGTGTTGAAGCCATTGCCATATCTTGTTCACGTCAATTTTATCCTCAGTATCTCGAAGAAATTGCCCATGCAAAGGTTTATTTTTCCATCGGACATATCGGATATTTTGTTGTTCCTTTTTGTAATCGGATTTTTCCTGTTGCTTTTAGAAGGCCCTGTTGAGTAATTGCTTGAAGAATTGGCTCAGAGCTATTGTCGATGTAACTTTTTAAACTAATTTCTTCTTCTTCCACAGTCTGTCTGGCAGCAGACCCCGTTCTCCTATTCTCCTCGGTAGGTACAACCGGTCGACATCACTTCTTGAATGTAATGCATGATACATAGTCAGTTTTCTAGTTTTGCGGTCTAGTTTGTCCAGATCTTCTTTTGTCCAATCTATTATGCCGCTGTGTATCGGATCACTGGTATAGTCCAAGAATTCATTGCTCTAATTGTGTTTAATCCATTTACTTTTGTTTTCAGAATATTTCTAACTCGTTTGATGTATTCTGATGCTGCCTGTTGTTTAACTTTCGATTGGAGAATATCATTGGCTTGTAATATTCTTAGGTATTTATAGTGTTAGTCAGATGAAATTGCTTTTATATATTTCTCTTGATTAAAATTAAAATTGCTAGTGTCGTTAATTTTCCTCGTTTAATAGATAAAATTGCTCATTTATCTAAACCAAATTTCATTTTGATGTCCTGACTGAAAATACGAACTGTGTTCAATAAAGAATCTATTTGCTGGGCCGATTTTCCATATAACTTCAAGTCATCCATATACAACAGATGGGAATCATAGACAAAGGTATCAAAGAAATGTTGAAGAGCAATGGTGACAAGGAATCACCTTGGAAAATTCCACGTTTAATGTTGATATCTCCGATTCGTTCATTATTGACTATTAAAGTTGTTTTCCATAATTTCATAGCATATATGTGTTTGCTAATTCCAAATATTATTTTTGTGATTTTACGATCCAGGAGTGTGGGAGGGAATCGAATGCTTTCTTGTAGTCTATCCATGCCATGTTTAAGTTAGTTTTTCGTCTTTTTGAATTTCTGAGAATCATTTTATTAATAAGGATTCTAGTCTTTTGTTCCTCTAGATTTTTAAAAATTGCCTTTTTGTTCAATCGGATAAATTTGATTATCTGATAAGTAGTGGTATATGGAATTTGCTATGATTGCAGTGAACAGGTTAAGCATAATTGGTATGCATGTTATTGGAGACGATAGTTACTTGGGTCTGCACCCTTATTCTTATCTTTCAAGAAGAGAAAGGTGCTCCGAGATATCATCCTGTCTTCAACAGAGCCTGACTGCAACAAATAATTAAATTGTTCTGCCATTCGATCATGTAGACTGGTTAGATCTTTTAACCAAAATTCATGTAGTTCGTCTTTGCCAGATGCACTCCAGTTTTTTAATTTTTTAGCTTGAGAACTGACTATTTCATTAGTGATAATGACATATTGCATTTGTTTTTGTTTCATTCCTGACTCTATTTCCTTAATCCATGAGGCATCTTTGTTGTGTTCAATAGGATTATCCCAGATTGACTTCAAAAACTTGAGTGTTTCTTCTTTTTCTGGAGAATGATTGTTTGTATTTCTCTGGAGAGACTGAAAGAACAGACGTTGGTTCTGTCGAAATTGCATATTTTGTACATATTCGTTTATTATTGATTCATATCTTTTAATTTTTTGTGCAGTTGCTATAATTCTGTTTCAGATCTTCAATAACTTCAGCAATTGTTTTGTGCCAAAGTATATGTGTTAATCAGTTTGTTTTTGATGTTATTATTTTTCAGCTGTCCTTTAAAAATCTTTAAGTTTGCTCAGATCAGTTCGAAGTTTCTTGACTTTTCGTTCTAACCGGATTTTCATGGTGCTGATTGTTTCATCCTCGGCTTTTGCTCTTTCTTTTGCAACCAAGCTTCACTGAAATGGTATAGGCTGTACTGTATAGGAGCTGATTTGTTTCCTTTATACTGTTGGTTGTGGTGGTTTCAATTACAGCATTTGCATCTAAGAGGAGCTGTTTTAACTTAGATTTCTGTAAAACGTTTAATGGTGGTAGTCTTATACGGTCATTTATGGAGTTCATATGTTCCAATATCCCTTCATTTTACACTGCACCTCTGTCAAAACATTCTGAGGTATGTCGTCAGCTTGATATTTACTGAGTTGAATTCCAAAGTTTGGTATAGCTACCTCCTGATGATTTGCTGTTACTGGGGTTATTGGTTTATTACGTAACTCTTGCAGATCAAGTTCAGTAAATATTTTGTTACGGAAAATGAAATTCTTTGGTACATAAGTATTTGTTCTGTTATTGCAGCTTCTGGGAATTTTTGTTTCCAAATTAAATGCATACACTTTCTGAAACCTCGTTTTTCTGGTGTTGATCTGTAAAAACATTTCATAACTTCTCATAACAGTCCATTTTTTTAGGTTTGGTTTCTTCCAGTTGCTTTTCAGCTTCCTGCCCATATTGTCCAGCAAGGAGAGCTGGGTCCTGTAGCCCACTTGTCGCCTGATGCCCAGGATCCAAACATCTGACGTAGTCCTTGATGACCCGGGCGTTGACTGATCCGGTATGGATCGCTTCTTCCTTTCCACCATTAAGATGGGGGATGGAACACTGTTAGTCTGGCTCCTCAGTTGAGACCTGTCTGACAGGGGTGCGCTGGTAGCTATGCTACCGCCAGAATAGCTCTCAACATCACTGAAAAACGCAAGCCCCACCGCTACGACAAGGCCGTGTTCTTTCGGGGGATTATTATTATTGTTATTATTATTATTATTATTATTATCTGAGACATAGAGGTACTCAAGGACTCATTGAGGGAGGTTATAAATCACCCAAACCAGCTATCATACCTTCCTTTATATTCATTTACACTAGATGCACTCACTACCCCTAAAGGCAAATTATTCCACTCACTCACCTCTCTGTGAGAAAAACCTAGCTCTTACCCCATTTTTAACTGAGAACAACCTCAACTTCCATAGATGCCCCCGTGCTCTCTCCCCGCCTTCCATATAACGAAAAATTTCATCAGCTGAAATGCTATAACACCCATTCAAAAGTTTATAGACCTCTATTATATCACCCCTCTTTCTCCTCTTAACCAGAGTCTGCAATCTACATACTCGCAATCTGTCTTCATAATCTAAATCCCATATAAATAAGATTTATATGGGATTACATTTTCTTATAAATATAGATGTGTAAGGAGTATATTTGGAAGATAACAACATAACTTAATATATGAGTGAAAATGAATCTCTATATTCAGCAGAACATTTTGATTGGCCAACTATGTGTGGACTGTGGAAAGTTTTTTTTTGTTTTTTTTTTGAGTGTTAAACATGTTCTACATTTGGGGGAGGAGGAGAGATTAGCAAAAAATGTCAACTAAAAACTATCATAAACTTCAGGTAACTATGTCACTGGTATATGCGATAAAATAATTGTATTAATATTTAACTATGCAATATTTAAATTATTATTTAAATCTTATTATTGCAATATTATTCCACATTAAGTAATATTACTGTAAACAGTTTAGACATATTGTAAACTCTCACAACATAATTTTAAACATAAATTACTTCTTTCCCTTTAACACTTGCCCACACATGGCACAATATTGTTATATGTCCTTATCATGTCATAATAAATAAATAAATAAATAAAAACAATATTACAATATTGTAAACATTAAGGTATTAATAATATTATAATATTATAAAATTTATATTATTTTAAGAAATATATCAATAGTAGTAAATAATATTAAAATATACTATATTTATAATTTAGCATATGCTAAGCATGTAAGCCAGATGTGGACACGTCATTAAAATGAAATGGTTACGTACATATTAAAATATGCATGGAACATTTCTATTTTTGTACCAGATTAAAAACTGGAATTTCTCTTAATCTATTTCCGTGTTAATTTGTATTAATCCCTGGACATGTTTGTTTTTATATAAATTTATTAGTCTTATTTTCGTTGTATGTTCTCTCTGCATTATCTTTCATCTCTCTCTCTCTCTCTCTCTCTCTCTGTGCATTTGTATCTATCTATCTATCCATCTGTCTTTGTTTCTGTCCACACGTCATCACCAACCGCATAGAGAGTTTCTCTCTTATTACTGGCTAAATTTCCGTTCTTCTGCTAGAGTGATTCTTCTATCTGAAATTATCCGTTCAGAGGTCTCGTGCGTTATTATCATATTTTCAATTTTTCCACTTCTGCGAACATCCCTTAAAGATCTTCTATCCTCTCTAAACCGCATAATTGAGTTTTTTTAATAAAGTTATGGTGGGTTTTTAATACAATATAGATGTGATCGTGGAGTGCAAAGGATGTCTCGGCGCACATCTTACATTATAGAAGTAATTTTGTTCGCCATGCTAGTTATTTGCATATAATTCTCATTCCAACATATTAAGCGGATAGATAAACACAAAACTTACAGACTTGCTTTGGTATTTCCATTACATCATTCTTGCTACACTATTAAATTCAATTAATAGGAAAATTGCATTTTTACATTAATTCTGAACTTAGGAAGACGAAAGTGCTAGGTCGTGAATATTGGAGGTGGATCATTTATGCAAATTCTTACTGCACTACCATCGACATCAATTTAGCTACCCCCTACCCTGCTTATCGTCGCGAATTTAACGCATCATCACCTGTCGACAGCCTACAATATGAAAACAAAATAAAATATTTCGTAATCTTTTCGTCTGACATCGACTATTTTTAATGCATGCAGCTATTCGATGTATATCAATCTATTACAATCTCGTATTAAGGATAATATGCGATGAAAAATTTTCCTTCGCTTCGATGTCTGATTGCGTAGGCATTTCTCGTGTGCATTTTCGATAGCATATGCAAAACAGGAACACGAATTTTCCATTAAAAATGGAGAAAACTAAAAATAAGCGATGAACCATCGCCATGATTCGAGCACACACTTGTGCAATATATAAGCAGATTAAACTGCATGATCAGTGTATTAATACTAACAGATGACCGATGCGTAATGCTGCTTCTTTATGGAGGTATTTTAAGCTCTAAAATGATGTGAAAGGCTCGTTTAAGATCGTACTTCAGCGTATTTATTAATCTCCATCATTGTTTAACAAGAATGGCTTGTTGAAAGTTCTCTAGGAAAATCACAGAAGTGATTAACTTGGTGATTTAAGTCACCGATGACCATGATTTAATGGGGTTATAATTTTACTTGGAGGTCGTGCAGATAAACATCAGAATTCTAAATACTTACTGATTAATGCGATTTTATAACTATGCGTATAAATAGCTGAAGTTAATCTCAAAATGGATGATTGTGTTTTCTATGATACTTGTGTGGCGATTAGCATTCATGTTTTTCTTTTGCTGCCAATTATCTCGCATAACGTTTTACTATAATATTTTATGGATCTCCTCAGCTGCTTGGACTTTTAGTCGTAAATCATCCGCCTCTTATTGCGCTTTAATTAGACAGCTTCCCCTTGTATGCTTCCCCGAAAGAAAAGCCATAGAACAGGTTTTGATTATCTAAACACCTGGTTATAGGCTCATTTCAAAGCGGTGTTCTTAAACAGAGGTTTAATAACTGGTTTTGCGATATCGCTGTTTCTTAAATTGACCTCTAACACGTTTCCCTCAGAGGGGAAAAATAAGCGTGTTGAATTTTATTTCGCTTTCTTCCCCCGCCCCTTTTTATAAATATTTTGAGTCATCGTGCTTAGATAATCACTAAATATAGAGTGCAGCAAGAAATTGACACCAGCCCATTCATTAAAGAAGTATTTTTTTAAAAAAATTTGATTACTTAAATTCGCCCCAAGACAGACTAAGATACTCTCTCTCTCTCTCTCTGTGTGTGTGTGTGTGTGTGTGTGTGTGTGTGGTTTAATTGGTATTATTACCAAATCATTTAAGTGTATGGGGCAAGTATAAGGAGAGAAGCTCAGATTTCTCTCATTATTGAGCAGGCCTCTCTCCTCCTCCTGATGGTGACCTAGTCCATCTTGGGAGAGTCTATATTTGTACAATGAATGAATGAAGGATATCACAAACATGCATGCCCAAGGCAGGAATGGAACTCGCAGCCCTTTGAGTGAAGAGAGAAAACGCATCTCAGGCATTAGGCTAGTGTATAAATACTAGTTCGCAATTTATAGACTTGTCTATAAATTGCGAACATTCTCCAGCGGTATTTATTATTATTATTATGGTTATTATTTTTATTATCAGAATTTCATTGAGCGACCTACTCAGTCTATGGTAACCAAAGTATTTCATCCTACGGTTTTGCCGTTTAAAACCTGCTTTCTACAGAGATCTTTTATAGGATCCTCACATCCCAACGAGATTCAAACTCAGGTGTTCATATTGAATGACAGCCCTCTTTGGGATGTTGCTATCAAGACGGATTCATTAAGTAGAAACTACATAAAAATGCATCAATTTATAGGAAATATTGTGCACAGTTGCACAAACAATACGTGCTCAGGAATATGAACTGTAAAAGGAAATTAGCTGCTAAGGAGATTATAGACAAAAAAAAAGTATAGTAGGGGATTCTTTCGTTATACTCGAAGAAAGACTGGGGGTATTATGGAACTAAAACTTGATGGAACGCAGAGGGTTAAAAATGATTGAAATATGACAATCGATCGGATTATCATACTCCATAGAATAGTGGATTAACTGGAATCAAGATACTCCCGGAATGAACGATATTGCAAATTTCTCCATAAAACAGACAGGTTGGCCGAGTGGTTAGAGAATCAGCTGTCTGTCCAACAAATTGCGCTGTGAGTTGGAATCTGGCCGTTAGCACAGATGTTTTTGATTCTTTTTAGGTGAGGTGAATTTTAACGCTGGGTGCTAAACCACAATTCTGCTTATTGAAGACCTGAAGAAGCTTAAAGTTCCATGATTGGCCCCTAGAGAAGGATTTCCAGACGAGGTAAAAAATAAATAAAAATAAAAAAAACATAAAAGTTAATAAAAAATATATAATGAAATTAAATTAAATACAGCAAAGGGATTAAATGAGATACCGTATTAGCGAGTGAGTTAAAGCAATTTGCGAAGGTGGTACCTGTGAGGTAGTTGTGTACTTGGAATCTTAACTCAAGAAACTTTGGTCCACTACTGCAATATACAGCTTTCCTGTCATTTGTCAAACCTGCCTTCTCGTGGTGTGGCTTTGTTTCCACAGAAGGAACTCCCTCTACCTTAATCTGAGTTCATTCCCGCTGCAAAAGGATATCTTCTAGTTTGGAGGAAAATACCATCTAGGCATACCAGCTGGTATATGATCTTCATCGCTTCTGAGCCGAAAAGAGGAAAGGTTTCGATTTTTGTACACCCACTCCGCGCAGTGTAAGTGTTACCGTTCAAGGACATGCCACACATACACCCTCTGTCCAAAAAGAAACTGAACTGTTCGAAAATAAAAGAAACTAGTGGCGTCACATGTTATCTTTTTGCTGTCGAAAGCGGCAACCTTCATTAGTGTTGTGTCAACTGTTTATGACATTTGTTTCATTAGAAGCCGAGTTATTGTGCCAAGAGTGACAGTGCGTTTTGACGAACGGTCGGTCGTCACGATTTTCATGTCGTACGCGATGAATTCTCGCTATCAGTCGCTTCAAAACTTCGAGATAAAACTCAACATTGACCGTTTGGCCAGGCGGAACGAATTATTTGTAGATAATGCCCTTGGAATCGTAGAAACAAATCAGCATTGTCTTTACTTTTAACTTCTCCAAGCGACTTTTTTTTGGATGCCCCTCTTCTGGTGGTCTCCACTTAGCACTCTGAAACTTTGTTTAGTGCTCATACTCAACACACCACGTTTCGTCACCAATAACTACCGTTTCAAGGAAGTTTCAATCCTTACAAGCGGTTTCAATGTGGTCCTTGGAGTGTTCGATTCGATACATTTTTTTGGTCGTCGGTCAACTTGTGGGGAACAAATCGCGAATTCAATTTACGAATGCCCAAACTCTCGGTCAAAATGTTGTGCTCAATTGATTTTGGAATCTCCAATTCATCTTCAATCAATCTCACTGACGATTTCGGGTTTTCTTTGACGAAATCACGCACTTTTTGGATGTTAACTTCGCTCAGTTCAGTTTTTGGACGGCTCGACTTTTCGTCACCCTCAAGCGTCTCACGACCACTTTGAAATCACTTAAACCACTCGTAAACTTGGATGCGGGATAAGCATTCACCACCGTGAGTTTCGGTGAAACTTTTACCAAGTTTAACACAAAAGTCAATCGCAACTTTCTGTTTGAAACTCATTTTCCGACCGTTCGTCAAAACACACTGTCACTCTAACTCGGCTTCTAATGAAACAAATGTCATAAACAGTTGACACAACACTAATGAAGGTTGCCGTTTTCGATAACAAAAAAAAGATACAACAGGTGGCGCCACTGGTTTCTTCAGATGTCCTTTCTAAGGACAGATGGTGTACTTAGAAAGCCAAAAACGTTTTTCCTTTTCAACGGTAGAGCATGGTACCGCAGGCCTGATACTACGCCTGGAAATAATGAGCCAGGAGGCTTCCCAGTTATCTGGCGCGTAATTCCTAATCCGCATTCTCTACTAGGTTGTGACTGGAGGGGGCAGTAGGAGTAGTGGTATGTGGGAGGTGCAATCGAAGGCACGTTAAGGGAAGGAGATTCTCTATTTGGGCATCACGTCCTAGAGTCTACTTTCTCTCACTGCTTGTCGCCACTTTCTTTCTGCGGTTTCTTCATGAAAAATAAAATGTACACTAAAAGTGCAACTTCAACAAAAATGACAAATGAAACAACATACGCAAAACATACCAAAATCTCGATAAAAAGCATTCCCACATTCACTATTTCAACATTTTGTTATAAACGTTGACATAAGTGGCCTACACCATCACTTACAGATATTTCGAACAGAAATCAATAACTTCGTAAGGACATGGATTTCCACCACTCTCGATCAACAGCTGATCTCTTGGTCTGCATCTTCTAATGGACGCCTTTGTGTTTTATATGGTACATTTAAGAAAGGTTTGCTGGAACATTCGCTGGCGCACTTGGCGTAAAATGTCATTCTTCGGTCGGCCCTCACACTTTGTAACCGAATAGTCAGATTTTTCTGTAATCATTCACTACGTGTAATCTCGGAGGCCTCCCTCTCTTTGAGTTTCTACACAAATGCAGAAGTTCCTCAGTGCTTTGTTAAATCACTTATCCCCTTTGTACTATAGTATACATTCCTCCCGTTTCGTCATGACGAGAGGAATCTTTATGTGGACTTTTTCAATCGAAGGTGAGTTAGCCGATCTCATACGGAGGTAGCAGGGTTTTCATTCCCAGAAACTCGGGATTTTTATCTCGTATACAGACAAATCGGCCCTTCAGGAACACACGCAATTTACAGACAAAAATTATTAGCAGTGGTGGTGGTGATGGTCAGTAGATGGCGTTGATGTTGATGATGGGTAGTAGAGGTTCGGTGTAGTGGTGGAAACGGAGAGTTGTACAATAAGTGTCCTCCCTCGATGAGTCCCCGGACTCCTTGGAAGTGTCAAGAGTAGTAATAATAATAATAATAATAAATTACAGTTATTAATAATAAAAAGTACACTTTATTGATCCTACTGATTTTACAAACTATGGAGTGTTAAAACATTCGAAGCTTCAAGAACGTCTGGAACCGAGCCATAAACACTGAACTCCATATGTGATCCTTCTATGAGACGACGAGGATGACCTTGTCACCTTCAACCATACCAAAACGTAATGTTGCCTTTTTTCTCCCCAAAAGGATCCCAACTCACACACTTTTATCCTCGATAATGCATAAATCACCAGGATCAGCTCTCAATCTCTCTTCTTGGATTAATGTTTACTTCAGCCTCTCCTGATATCAAAACCTCACATCAGTAGCTTTCTAGGCCTTAAAAAAAGTTTTCCCTGTAGCTCAAGACTACTTTTTACCCATTTGATCTGTACAAGCACAAATGCTACCATTCCTAGAATATTCTTCAGATTTTTTTTCTTGGGAGTGGGGGAGGGTCTGGACGATGTACCTATCCAAAAATTCTTGATACTGTCCAGAGATGAGCGATACCGCTATAGATGATCCCTCCCTCCCTGACTCGATTCAACCACTATCACAGATGATGTCTCACAGGTCACTGGACTGCATCCCTCATTCATTCGCGTCCTGTTGGACCTGTTATTGTAAGGAGCATCAGCAGGAGCATGCGCAACGGTCTTTTTCAGTCCAACTGCAAACAATACCGAATCTGACTTTTCCTCTTATATTCTCTATCCTTTCTTTCACTACTCCCAACGACACTGATATATAAGATCACAGGGTTCTAAAATCAGTAGGAATTACATATAGTTAGTTGTTGTGATTGATCAGCAGTAAATTCAGAGGATATACATGTATTTCAGACATCGTAAAGGCAAAGGAAAGGATAATTGCAATATTGAGAAGGATACCCACTATATACAGATCTGGTCATTTGGGAAGGGAGATATAAACAAGATGGAAAACTCTCTGAGATAAGTAATTAAAGTAACGTCAGTACCCTAGAAGTTTGGTGCTAACCGTAATGATAATAATAATATGTAAAACAACTACAATAATATATAAAACATCACTACATCATAAATATAACCAGTTTGATATAAAAACATTACCTTTTTTTTAGATCGTACGTTCTATGTTCTCAATGTGAGAAATCGTTAGTGTTTATATTCAATGCGAGTTCATATTCAGATTTGATGTGCATGCACAGCGTATACGACTGCATACGTCACTAAAAGAGAAAGAAAGAGAGAGAAAAATAATAATAATTATGGAATTATTTAATAAAGTATAGAAATCAGCACTCGCAGAATCACTGAATATTTGAATTCAGGATCAATTTCTCAATCCAAATAGCAATATCGTTATTTCGGGTGATGAGAGATTGTCAAAATACATTCCACGGTGATGTTTATCTGAAGGGAGAGTTCATCTGTACAATGCTGATGGTGAAAGCCGCTCTGCTTCGGAAGAATTTGCATATTCGAGTAGTTTGTGTCATCCATGAAAGACATAAACTTGGTGATAATTAGCGGAAATGGATTAGAGCTTCCAGATAGTGCCTCATTGTAGTCAGGCGTGCTACACAAAGAAATATTGCTCGGTATAAAACAAAGGAACCTTATCAAAGAACTTCGGAGATTACTAAAACTTAGTTACTTCGACACTAAGTAGGAATAACCATGCATATTGTCTCCTGTTATTATTCGCACAACAAGCCCGAGAGTTGAATTAGGCAATTTCTTGAGAAATTGCTGGCATTTTCTTTGTACACTGCCCTGCCAAAATTTTCTAAACTCTCTGAATGTTTTGGAATTATTTCCATAACCTATACTTGCACGCAGTTGTAATGATTTTAGTGAGTCACTGTCAGGCTAAACCATTAATGCTTAAATAGAATATGTCCGAAAACGCAGCTCAAGGGGAAAAAGTTCTCCTATGAAATTAAAATTACAAGTTCAATTTCAATATCGAACAGAGAGGATTTTTTTCTTGTAAGATTATAGGTTTATTTATTAAAATTGTCCGAAAATGCAAATTTTTCATAACAAAACGTTTTCCTTTTGACGTTATGCCGGAGTATTTCTTCGACGGCACATTTATTTATTCATTTAATTATTTTATTTGCAATAAAAAAAGTTTCGTTCACAAAAACGTAGTCTCGTGAAAATAATATTTCCTTTCTATACCCATATCTTTTGGTGCTAATGCAAGAAAAGGATTAAATTGCGAATGGGGTGCTGCTATCACAGAGCGATGTTCCCTTCCACTGATGAAGACACGCTTTGCTGAATATTGCAGTGCACAATTTAATTTTTCAAAAGATGAAATCTCAGAAAGTAATGTACGATGTGAATAGTGGGCGTTGCAATCACATTCATATTACTGTAAATTTTCTTGCTTTTCTCTTTTTTTCCCCAGAAGGTAGGATTTTGATATGAAATGTGCGCCACACACATCATGTATGTATGTAGCAACACCGCATCTCTGGAAACTCCCGTGTGTGTGTGTGTGTGTGTGTGTGTGTGTGTGTGTGTGTGTGTGTGTGTGTGTGTGTGTGTGTGTGTGTGTGTGTGTGTGTGTGTGTGTGTGTGTGTGCGCGCGCGCGTGTGCATATTTCGGTCCTTAGACCGAGTTACAGAGCCTACCAAAACATTCACCATGATGAGGATATGTCGTCTGTGTACACCGACTAACTTTTCTTCATCATCATCATCATCATAACACTAATTACGGGTATAGACCATAATTAGTGTTATGGTCTGTTCCGGTCTCATTATCCATCCAATATTCTTTTTTGAGATCTACCCTTCTCTTTCCAATGGGCTTATATTTTAGTATTTTAATTAGGATGTCGGGTGTTGGCCATTCGGTTTACGTGTTCAATTCATTTTCGTTTATAATTGTTTAGTTTTTCTTCTATTGATTTTGTTTTTAATTCTTTTAAAATGTCTTCGTTCCTTTTTTGATCTAATAATGTGTATTTTGCAGTTCTTCTCATAAATCTCATTTCACTTGTTTTTATTCTTTGTTTATCTAGTTTGTTTATTTTCCAAATTTCACTGCCATATAATAATGTGGGCACTGATAAAGTATTGTATATTTTCAACTTTTCATATTTTTTTAACTATATTTTTTTTTATATTTTTCAACATATATTTCAACTAACTTTTCATTTTTTTTTAATGTTAGATTTGTTCTAAAAGGTGAAGTGTTGTTTATCTCATCACCTGGCCTTCTTCAAAACGTGGCAATTATTTTAAAATAGAGACACGAATTTTAATAGAACTTTCATGGTATATTTCATTATTTTGTAACATTTCTTTGGTGAATTGCGTTTAACATAGAATTACGAATTATGAATATGCAGTCAGTTCGGAATAATAAAAAAGTACAATAAGGAGAAAAAATGGTATATCTGATGACTACGTGATTTTCTTAAGCTGACCTAAGCTAAGTTAAAATGGACAACTAAACAAAAGAATTAGCTATTAGCTTAAAATTTAAGAAAACAATGAGGGGATTAAAGTTTCAGTACACCAAGATTTGGATAGGCTTTGGAATGCAAATGTCTTCACTAGTTTTATTGTTAATGAATGAAATATTCGCCATCAGCTCAAAATGTGGATCTCCAAGGGATCGTTTGAAAGAGAAGAGAATGATGGGTAAAGTTTTTTCGCTGTTACAAAACAAAACACACGAAATTATATTCTTGTTTTAATCCTTTACCAAAGCATCAGCAAAGAAAATTTTCTTTTTTAAATATCTCCACAACCGCATTTCTTATATATGGAGATAGGATTTCATATCAATATCATAATAAGACAATTTTATGTAATCTACTTCTGTATACGGGAAATGCAATACTCAGGAGGATACTTCAAGTGAAAACTTTAGTTTAAGCTCTTTATCAAGTATAATTTACTTTGTAAATTTGGTAAAAAAAATGAAAATCTCTCTTTTTATTCCAGATTATTTCAGTAATATGATAATACTTTTTTAATCCCTTATATAGGAAAACTATAATTTGTATTGTTTATACTTCAGTTTCTTCCTCCCCTGGTGGAAGAAACTGAAGTATAAACAGTTGATCAATCGCTCAGACATTTCAAGTATTCATTCATGTCATACTACTTTTTTTTTTTTCAAAAAACATGTCCCTCCCCTCTTACTGTTTTGAGAAATCCACCTTCCACCCTTCTGCATGCCCAAGATGTTTCAACTTTCTTCTGTCAATGATAGCAAGGAGTCTTAACGTTCTACCAATCCTTTCTAGCACCCATTCGTTTGATGCTTTTCAGTTTGTATGAGATCCTCAACAGTCTCCTGAAACAGAGCATCTCAAAGCACTATCCATTTCATACCAGACTTAATATAGGTTCCAAGTTTCACATTCATAGGCAGCTACTGAAAAAAAAATCCTCAGCTGATGTCGTATTGATCGTTGTATTCCAGTGTATGTTAATCTATGGTCTAGCTCTTACTGACGCGACCTTGATCAAAGAGTCTTCCGGTGGTCACTTGCTCCAGGAGTAGAGCCAATCCTGCTTGTTAAAGCAAGTTAGTTTCAGTAATGATTTTTACTTGCTGTTGAGCAGGACTAAGATTTATTCCAGTGTTCTCTGGAGTACAATAAGCAGTAGAGTGGCCACTGCTTATTATTCTGAGTTATGAGCTTGGAGTGATCACTAATCGAGTTTTTGGAGACCTTCTATACTTTTATATAAATGCGAAATCGGCCTGTATATTGACCTTGACCGCGCAATGATATCCATGTCTGAATGGAATTGTGCTGTGAATTATGGAATACTTAGGCAGCTTGATGTGAAGTTTATATTTACATAGTTTGATGTGAAGTCATCTGCCTTCGTATACAAATAGTCTAGTCATAAAGATAACATCTCCAAAAGCTTTATTTGCTGAGGCTTGAGTTAAGTAAGGATCAGAACAAGAATATCATTTATTGTTTAGTATAATTTCAATTTATAATTTATAGTATAATTTCTAACATCATTTATAGTGCAATTTTTAAAAATTCATATTATAATGTATAATTAATTTAGCATGTGTTCCAAAAAATAGAACGTGGTTGTCTATGCGTGCTAAATATGATGGCTGTTGATCATGGTTTTTAGCGATTTGGGGATAAAGTTATGAGAATTGGCTTAAAAATTAAACCACTTAAGATTAGCTTAAGGTAATTATACATTCCAATTTCTAAATGTGACTCGTTAGTATAGTTATCAATGCTATCTAATAAATCATGATGCATAACGAAAAACGACTTACAGAAAAAAAATAATAAATGCAGCAAGGCAGAGGCGCTATAAAAGAAAAAAATATATATTTTCGTATCAATTTAGATTCATTATTTTATTAGCAATTGCCATAATTCAATGAAACTGCATTTATGAATCAGCTAATCGCAAGTAAGCTATGCCAGTATTTCAGGATATATCAATTAATATATCGTTAACCGCTATCCAGTTCTTAATTACTACAGCTGTGAGATAACAAACATTAATAAAAAAAAATTGTAAGGCTTTCAGGCGTATATTTTTGTATTAAAAGAGAATCGAAAATCATTTGCCCAGTTTCTAGTTGCATTCTGCATCCCATGTGTGGCGGTGCAGGACATGTCAGTATGAATCAGGATATTTAAGAACGGAAATGAGTTTTTCATCGTGTTCATTGCTAAAATACGAGAGTATATACGCATTTCCGTTCTTAAAAATGAAGAAACTGTAAGAAATCACCCAACAACCCTACAAAGAAAGGAAAATACCAGAAGGTATGAAGCAAAGATGGAGCCTGTTTGGTCAGGCAGGATCATTCAAGTCCAATGCAAGCAATGCATTGGACTTGAATGCATTTTTTCTCATATATGCTTTTGTTCTGAAACTTCTCTCGAGGCAGGATAATTTTTTTACCGACATATAGGAGGAATTTTCCAATTCAAGTTCATGACAGTGAAAATATCCACTTGTAAATTTAGAGAAATGGCGTGTGGAATTCTGAAAATGATGCCCTTTTCGAATTCTAACTGAAGACAATTCAAGATTCTCATTTAGGAAAACCAGTAAATCCGAGGAAATTGAAACTGCATTATAACTGGAGAAAAATGTGCGTGAAAAATTGTAACTTCACGTGAAAGGTTATATTACAGGAGGGAAAAAAAACGGCTTGATGGGGTATGAGACCAAGGAAAAAGGAAGAAGCAGCCAGTCATAAAGTTAGCATCACAATAGCCTGTACTCTGCGCAAGATAGTGAATTTTATATGAAATCGATGAGGCAAACTCGTAATTTCAAACTGAGGAAATTATCCCATCAAAAATATCCCTTTCTAGATATCAAGAAGGAAGTGTGCCAAAGTCGATAGCGGTGAAGGAGCGGATTTATTTTAAAAAATGAAAAAAAAAAAAACAAAAAAAAAACTGAATAAATGCTGTATTGTCTTCCTTATATAGTGCCCGTGTGTTACGCTATTGTGCATTAAAGTATGTTCCCTAATTGGAATTTCTGAAAACGTTGTGGGATTTAAAATTTATACAGGACAAACAAACGCACCTGCACAATAATCTAATGTTGCGTGAGTAGCGTTTAAACATCTGCACACGATTAAACTGCTCTTTCCAAAGCTCCTAAGGTGGAACAAGTAATTGGAATATGTCTAAACATGAAGGTGTTTCGTCCTGGAAGCTCCGAAATACCTTAATTAAAAGGCAAATGTTCATAATGATCGGTAGTAATGGTGCGATGATGATGTATAATAATTATATTTCATAATAATGCCAGATATGTGGTAATTAATTAATTATTAATTGTGCGAGGCAACGATTACCTTTTCAATTAAACTCACACTTGAGTGGTTTAGCAGACGACAACTTTGCTGAGTGAAATAATGACGTCACGTCCGTTTCCTCAATTGTTCACTAGCTAATGTTTATGGACTAATAAGGCAGAAAGTCTTGACATTATATATTAAAATATGTCAAGATTTTATTCTTGCTACAAGAAGATTCGTTTGATTTTCTTTTTACATTATTGATTAATGTACTAGGTTTTCTTTTCATCTCTAAGATATTAAAATATTGTCGACCCTTGAAATGCAAAGCAATTACTGGTATTGGTAGTTTTGTTGTCATTGCTGTTAAACGACTACTAAAATTTCCGAGAAAATTTATATTCTCACCAATTTATGGGGCAAACGATATTCACAGCCCACAGTGAGATCACCTCCTTGCTTAGTGAAGGCCAAACTTGCTTGGCAGGGATGACTTAATCCAATGAAATTTTGGAAAAATTTGCTGATTAAAATATATGTATAATTAGCATCTTTTCTATAAAAGATTAATGCATTCTTTTTTGTAATATATGACATTAATATTGTTTAAAACTATATACTACCGATACCTATTTATCATAAATCAAGGGCGTCCAAAATGATTCCAGTTAGGCCTTGTATTTGCTACGGCCGAGACAGCATTCTGATCTCTGCAGCAGAACAATCGGATTAACTTATCTTAACCCACTGACAGCAGCCATGTGTGATTGATTATATAATCTGTAATAGTTAGGGTCAGTGGCGGCTCGTGGCTTGAAATCGTGGGGGGTGCTGCAACTTTCGAAATATACATACACACTGTAAGTACAGTGTATATGTTTGGATAAAATATCAAAATTATGGTAAAAATCTAAAAAAAATTAAACATGAAGAAATATTGTTTATTATCGATAAAATTATACAGTTGGATATAATTCAAAATTACTTAAAAATAAAATCCATTCCTTTAATTGTAATTAAAGAAATGGATTTACAATTTTTCGACATTACAATTAAATCCTTTAATTGCAATGTTCAAATATTTAAAGAGATGAAAGTAAACACGATAAGCACTACGAACACTCCACTACTGTCGCAAACTGCATATAAACAACAGTGGAACTGCTCGACGGACAGTGCCGCATTACGCTAATAGCTCACATCTCACTCTTCTTCCTCTGCGCGTTTTTCCCGCTTCCATTGCAGGGTCCACGTGTTACGTAGATACAACGTTTGCTAGTACAACCCCCAGCTAACCTGCCGCTGAGAGGGAAATTTTTTTTTTGACTGTACCAGCGTGTGTTCACGGGGCCGGTTTGCCTGTTTGAGGGATGAAAATCCCAGATAAACTGGGGAAAAACCCTGCTGTCCACGCGCAAGACCGACTAACTTGGCTATGGCTGAGAAAGATCCTTAAGCTTCTCACGTCGTCGACAGAAATCGAATCTAGGACACTCCTTCCTTAGGCATATGGTTGCGAAGAGCATAGCCACTAGGCTAATCGCGCGGACCTAAGCTCGCATCTTCACTATGATGTGCATATGCTTGCGCGCGTAGCAATACGACAACACTGTGGTAAACACAGTGCTGCTAGTGTCCTTCGCCCTTCTAAGTGCTACAAGATGGATTTTTATTATTTTTTACACAAAATAAGAGAATTGTATAGGATTGTTGATGATAAAGTTAAATATGACAAGCAAATATAAATAAATTAATAAATATATTTATATATCGAGAAAAATTGGGGGTGCTGCAGTTCCGTAGTACCTATGCACGAGTCGCCCCTGGTTAGGGTTCATATGTAGTTTCGCACTTGTAATGGAATCTTGAATGCAAGAACTTCCTTGATTTTAAGTTCCCTTAAGAAATTTTTCTAAACTAAGTAAGAAAGAGTTATATCTGAATTTTTGTCCAAATTAATTAAACAGTTAAGGTTCACATTTAGCAGGCTGTGCATCGTTAATACTCGTGTCGAACCAACAATATTTCACTGGACCAAAGTTACACGAGGTCCCAATTTGGGTCCTCCTAATGATTCTTTATAATACGAGTAGTCACGCGACTTGGCTCAAGCATCACCACCTTTTCAGTTCTTTCTTCAGTTTAAGCTTATATGTTAAAGACGGTAATAAATCATAAATTCCCGTTTGTGAGTTTTAAAGGATGACATAAAACGGTGAAAGTGTTTCTGATGGATCTTTCAGTTGAATCTTTTTTTTGCAAGTCAGTATTCTAAATTCGAATGCAAATAACCGTTTGAGAGGTACATTTTGGAAGTTACCTTACTCCCCCCCCCCTTCCCCCATTTCAATACGGTCAATGAAATAGGACACAACGCATATCTGTAGATGAAAATCGACTTCATAAAATTGCAAAGAGTCGCTCGTTTTAGACACGAAATCTCGTTATATCTGAACCATGCAAAATGGGGTCCACTAATGGGGTCCTTTATGTCACTTGAAACAACATCATCCATTGCAAATGCTCACATGAGTGCATACAAGATGTTGCTAAACTATGTTAACCTTCGAAATTAGAAAAGACTCTTGTCGTTGCACAACCAACTACTGCTATAACACGTTTCGGTGGCAAATCACGACATCGTTTGGGAAGTTCTATGCTCCCCCCCCCCCCATTCCCACTGTTCTACT
The DNA here is from genome assembly GCF_054136105.1 of Typopeltis vanoorti. NCBI lineage: Eukaryota > Metazoa > Arthropoda > Arachnida > Uropygi > Thelyphonidae > Typopeltis > Typopeltis vanoorti. The sequence continues at coordinate 85,253,947 of NC_143571.1, forward strand.
GCTCCTTCGTATGAAAAATGCTTCGGTAAGTGCAGTATTTTGATGCAGCGAAGTAACTAAATGATAAACATTTATAATAATAAAGTGAACGCGAAACTGCTTAAAGAATGTATTTCAGGATAATCATAATAATGGTTGTTTCTTTGATGGATCTGAAATGTTACATTTTAATCAATTTTCTAACTTAAAAATAAAAAAATCTTGCATATGCACAGTAAACTGAATATCTAACACACAGAGTGAGGTGAATGACTTTATACCGCGGATGACTACCTTCACTCAAAGTGTGACCACTTACTGCTTATTGGAGGCATGAATTGGCTTTAAAATTTTAGTGCTGGACTACCGGGCCTATTAGTCTTGTAACAGATTCATTTAAAAATCGTATTTTTTGTTATTTAATATAATGTGTCTGTGCTATTGCTGCATCCTAAAAAAAAAAAAACTCATACTACGTAGAGTTTAAATGTATTCTAAAACTTATATAACCTTAAACTACTCTTTAAACTACTAACCTAACCTAACGTAATGTAAATTTTAAATAACTCTATACTCAATCTAAACATAAAACAATTTAACCAAACGTAATTTAACTATTTACTAACATAAAATTACTTTAATTTGCTCTGCAAACTAACAAAACGAATTATACTAAGTCCAACATAAAAGCTAAACCAAAGCCCTTTCATGGTGGTAGTGGGAAAAAGAATAAACGCGATATGACCCACATGGCGGATTCATTGAAGTATGGCGTATGAAGAACAAACACGCAATAGGGTATCCGCTCCTCAACCAATGTTATAGGTTTGGATCCCGCCACGAACAACAGATGCTTGTAAATGTGTTTAGGTGGTAGATCACAGACCATTGGAGTCCTTAAATAGTAACACCGTCCATTATCACAATAGTGGAAGAACCATTTTCAAAAACGGTTCTGAAGATATAATTTTTCCCTAATTTCGTCAGTAAAATTGCCCTATTGATTGCAAGAGAACCGTTTTAATCGCAAACGTTCATAAATTTTAATAGAAATCTTAACCACCAAATCTCATCCTTAAGACTTCGAATCGAATCGTTTAAAAATAAATAAATGAAATAAGATTAGCTGGTGAACAACTTAGCGTCATGAAAACCTAGTTAATAGTCAAGATTTATATTTCAATACTCTGATATGACGATTAATCTTATGTGCATAGTATACTAAGTTCCTCATTTGCATATATTCTCTGGTCGTCTGTTATATAGGATGAAAAGTCCTGCGACTTTCACATGAGAATAGATTACACATCTACAGATGAAAATTCATTAAGATTGATCGTTTCGCTAACGTAATAAAAATATCTAATAGAAACTGAATCATGCAGACGTATTCTAGTATACAACTTGAATGCCAAAATTCGAGCTACGAATATGTATATGATGTCCATATACATATTCACATTTCCCCTGCATCATCCACTACAAATGTACAACTGAGGCATGCTGAGATTGTATAACAAGAATTGTGTAAGAATTCCAAATGGGATTTGTGTAAAGGAATAAAAATGATTTTAATAGTAGGATATATCAGCATATATTACATCTATATGAAGATATCAAATCTGCATATATATATATATAATTTATCTACATATATAGCATGGCGATGTCAATCATAGCAAAGGTCAATAATTTCTTATTTGCTTTAAATTTATTGGACAAAATGATGATAGACGCAATTTTGTAAGTATAACTTTGTATAAGAACCTAAAATAATTCCCCAGGACAAGATCTATATTTCATTTCGTAATGTCATTCAATTTCGCACAAGGTTGAAAAATTTTATTTTCCATAATGATTTATTCAGGTTGGAAAAAGAAAAGTGTCTCAATCAAGTTTGTAAATACAAGCCTAACTTGTATTGTAAAAAAGTAATGTCCTAAAATTAATTATATTTTTCAATATACTTTAAGTAAATGTTTGAACCACACGCGTGAAACTTATTACTACGAACAATCCTTTTATTTACGAGATTAGGAGTTTCTTTGTATACAAATGATCTGCTTTACTTTGTGACAGGAAAATAAATTATATCTGTAAATTATATTTTATAATGCAGAACGTGATATTTTGGTCTACCATATCCAAAAGCTTTCATCATGTAGCGCTTTATCTTCATTGGAGACTAAAGTTTAGAATAACGGCACCTTATTTTTATTTATTTCTGTATTTTCAAAAAGAGAAAGTAACTGCCTTTGGCAAGTTACGATGAATTGATCCAATGCTTCATTACGACCCCTTAACACACACACACACACACAGCAGAAGGGCTGGAATTTATCAAAAAGGTGGGTTATTTGGAGGGAAAAAAAATTAATTATATTTCTGGTGACAGTTTCAGGAATTTTTGTGAGATGAAGAAAGAAAAGAGAATGTTCATTTTCTGTTCATCTTTACGATTCAAAACTCCACGCTGTGCTTTCTGGTGTGCTTTGTAAAGAAAAGTAGTTATTCTTCTCAATATTTACCTTATGCAAGAGGCGGCTGGTAAACATCTTTCGTTTATTGCTCTGCATTTTTCTATAGACCGTCTCCTTCCCCCTCCCCCCCCCAAAAAAAAAGCTTTTTTTTTGTTTCTTATCTGCTTCCGACAGCTACCTTTGTCACTTGAAAAAAAGATCAACAAACAAGAATTTCTCACGAGACTTATTTATGGTTCCCCTCATGGAAATGCAAACAGGCGAGCGTTATACGGAGAATCGTGTAGTAACAGCTGGAGGTCTTGCTTACCTCCAGTGATTTGGGGCACAAGATGAAAGACACAGAGAAAAAGGATGTAATAAGACGAATTCTAGATGTCCTTCGTATTTTGGGTATTACGGAAAAATCTTTAAATGGATGCAGTAAAAGAAACAAAAACAACAATTCAGACTGGAAAGGGAAGAATGGGTTTCAGAATTTTTTTTTCTCTCTATCCAGTAGCAAAGCTTTTAGAAAATGATTTATTTGTGTCATATTTTCTACGAAAGATTAAGATATAAAAACAAAATCATCCCAAATGTGTAAACAAACGCTTCATGATACTTACGTATCTAAAGGTACTCTGTACAGTATCCATAATGCATTACGCTATCCAAAACAAATATTTCCCAAGAGAATTTTAAATTAGTGTTTCAACAGTGGAGCGCTCCCAGCAAACTACATCACGAACACATTTTGCAACAAGCTGTAAAACTTCTAAACTGCTGTTTGATGCCCTTTATACTGTAGAATAAGAATTATTGAACTATAGATAATTCAAACTTGGAGATTTCATAAAAAAATAAAACAACAACAATACTAAAATGGCATTGGAATTGCTAAAAAAGACATTTTCATTAAATTATTGCCGTTTATAACATGATCTATTTTCAAATAGCACTTGTTCAAACAATTCAATTCAATTTGAAGTAGTTGGTCATAGGAGTTATATTACAGAAGAGAATCTGATTTAAAAATGGGTGTTTAAATCGAATTCTTGAGATCTAAAGAAAATAAATAAGGAACAAGCAAGCTGAGGTTTTCTCTAGAAGGTTCTACATGAGTTTATAAGATATTATATACTGAAAACTTTAAACTGTCCTCTCGGAACTACATCCCGGCTATCGAAAGATGGGGAGGAAATGAATTACAATTACGTACAGTTTCTCAAAGAAAACTTTACATTGAATACTCAGTTATACACATAAGAACCACTGAATTAGAACCCTTATGCAGACGTATTTAAATGTCACTTACGCAGTGTATATGAAAAATACTCGGTCACGCGCGTTACATGTTCTAATGATGCTGGTCAGTAATAATCGTCAATAGTGTCGATCACAATGGGAAAAACAAAGGATCTTTTTCGGAGTTCGATAAACGGCTAATTGTCTGTGCTTGTCTGGCTGGAGCCACGATTTTTGAAAACAGCAAATCTGACGGGTTTCTCAAAAGGCGAGGTATCCTGGGTGTTTAATCAGTGGAAAAATAACCCACATTGCTTGTCTAAGAAGAGTAATTGTAGTCCTAAGACAGTCTGTCAGGAACGAGATCGCTTTCTGAGGTGTACGGATAAACAGAACTTTCTGTGAACAGCAAATGAGCGAAGCGTTTAATGAAGGCAGTTCACGACCCATATCTCGCCGACTATTCGCAGGGAATTGAAGAGGATCGGATTGGCAGTCGCATGCCAACATGAAAACCACTGATTTCTGCGACGTTTCTAATTCAATGGCCGGGATGCGTAGTTAAAACAGAATAAACTTAATTTAGAATACTCGAACAACATTTCGTATTCTAGTTAATATCTGATGACACCAGCATAGTCAAGAAATTTTCTCATCTACTCATCGATTTATCAAACAAACAAAAACGTTCGCAGATCTTAGTGGCTTATTAAACTGTTTAGCGAAGTTCCAAAATAACCACGAAATATGTTCGTACTGTACATCTTTCTAGTGATAAAAAGTAACAAATTTATTATTTCAAGGCTTCGCATGGTCTAAAGGAAACTGGACTCAGTTCAAGAAATGTTTCATGAGATATCATGCGGATACTCCATTGCTAATCTTTTCATGACTAACTCATGTACGCTCTTGTTTCCTTCGCTACGTAGGGATCGCCTATACTTTCTGCTAAGTGATGAGATGCTGAATGGTAAATTCTCTGTGTTGAAATAAATATTGGAACAACAATAAATATCAGTGAAATCCACATTGCCGTCATCCGAATTTTACGAGTAGTTTATTACTGACGGATCTTTCTTTGGTCCTAATCACATTGTTTCCTTTCTAAAGATACTCTTCCCCAGATTATAATAATATGAACCTTATATTATGATGCATTCTTCATTCAGTGTGACCACCAGTCGATATGTTGGTATTTGTTTGATTTGATGTTCTGCTTTTGAGCAAAGATGTTCTTTGGCATTAAGATCGGAGCTTTGTTCAAGGTATCCTAGTTTTTTTTTTTCCCACTTCATGTTCTTTAAACTGTATCACAACAGCATCCATATTAAGAAATGTGATATCTTACTGTTCCATTAAGTTGCCACAATATAGGGAGCTTTGAATTATCTAGAAGTGCTGTACATTTGTAAGCCTTCATCGTTTCAGGCATTACACTGAAAGTGCTGAATCTACTCCAAAATAAAAAAATAAACCATTACGTTTTCACTAACTTCTCAGTCGGGATAAGTCACTTCAGAAGAAAGCACTTTCCTCGACCTCGTATATATACACACACACACACACACACACACACACACACACACACACACACACACACACATGTAGCTACCCTAAAAGTGGCTGGATTGCCGCGATTTGTTTTTTCCGTATCACAGACTTACAACGCTTCAAGAAGCAATTTTGGCTTATGTTCAGATCTTTGTGTAGCAATCTAGTAATAAGAAACCATGAAGACACTTTCAACTCCTGATTGATTTTTTTTTTTTTTCACATTGAACTGTCGAGATTCCAGCAAAACCCTTTCGAACATACTTTGACCGTTTACCGTAAGCTTTCGGTATTTTCTTGCTCATTTCTTGAGTAGGGTGATAAGCTCAAACCTCCATTAACTGATAATGCTCCTCATAGTTCATTTGAGATTCTTTCACCGTCATGAACAGATGGGCTGACGTGGTATCCTATAATACCACCTCTTTCGAAGCCACAAACTCCTCTCCACATGCCACCGTTTGTCGAGTATACAGATATTCAGTCGACCCTGTGGTGTGGTCTATCTTTTGCCTCACGTAGGAGTACAAGCCACGTGTAATGACAGGAATATACTGTACGCCTACAGATGCGAGATCCTTCTACACTTGTGCGCATGTCAGAAGGAGAATCCATTCCGATAATAGAACCGAGGCTGTAGGATGAGTTGTTTATTATTATTACACGTCGGAAAATTAACTTCTCTTTTATGATCATTGTAGTTTTTAAAGTGGTAACTATTTTGCTTGTATAACAGATTTTTACGTATAAAGCACGTGATTTCGCGTGTTGGTGACCAATTCGTACGTCCTTCATTTCTTTCTCCCCTTCACCATGAATTGACTATTCTTGGAAATCTGCCAGCCCCGGTTCTATGAACTGTGGACGAACTTTACATACTCATATATGTTCCTCTCTAAAACAGGAGGCGTGCTAATATACTTTTTCAACATAGTGTATCATCTTGAATAGACTGGAATGATTTAAATATTCCAAGTCCTTCAGCAACAGTGAAGACTAAACATGGAATACAACAAATTATTAACATTGCTGCAATAAGTTTATTAAAACTACTTAAAATTTTCATTTTTATCATTATATTTTTTTCACTGCTGATTTTGCTCACTTTAAAATCGGCTCTATTCCGGGAGCTGTTAAGTTTGTAGAATTTCATTTTTTTTTTTTTTTCAGATATTGAGGTCCTACATTATAATTTTACTGCATTCATTGCAATGACTTTGATATCTCAAATATGACTCTTTTGTTGTTGTTTTTGGAATAATTAGAATGTGCAGAAGGAAAATCAGAAAGGGTATTGTAAACATGTAGCAATTACCGCACATGTTATAGTTTCCTGCTTTGGTTAATTTTTTAGCAACATTCGAAAAATTGGTGGGCAAAGAAGCCTGGCAACATCTACATGGAACACTAAACAACGATGGCAGTTCTGTCTTACAGTGGCGGCTCGTGGCTTCAAATCGTTGGGGGTGCTGCAACTTTTGAAATATACATACACACTGTAAGTACAGTGTATACGTGTTTGGATAAAATATCAAAATTATGGTAAAAATTTTTAAAAAAAATTAAACATGAAAAAATATTGTTTATTATCGATAAAATTATACAGTTTAGTATAATTCAAAATTACTTAAAAATAAAATCCATTCCTTTAATTGTAATTAAAGAAATGGATTTACAATTTTTGGACATTACAACTAAATCCTCTCATCTCATCTCATCTTCCTTTTACCCTCTTTTACCTTACGGTGTCGAGGGTTAGTTAATCATCGGACTCAAACCATTCACATGATAAGGTGGTGAGCCCCGGTGTATCATATGTCGGTAGTGTTGAGTTTTCAAGGCCGGTTTGCGGAATGAAAAACCCCAGGATAAACTGGGGGGAAAAATCGAGCCATAACCAAGTTAGCCGGTCCACGCCCAAGACCGGCTAACTTGGTTATGGCTGAGGAAGATCCTTCAGCTTCTCACCTCACCGACGGGAATCGAACCTAGGACACTGCTTCCCCAGGCATGTGGTTGCGAAGCGCACAGCCACTAGCCTAACCGCGGGGACTTTAATGTCCAAATATTTAAAGAGACGGAGTAAACACGATAAGCACTACAAACGCTGTACAACTGGCTCGAACTGCATATAAACAACAGTGGAACTGCGCGACGGACAGTGCCGCATTACGCTAATTGCCCTCATCGTGGGCAAGCATATTCATTATGACGTGCATATGCTTGCCCACGTAGGAATATGACACTGTGGAAAACACAGTGCTGCTAGCGCCCTCCGAAGTGCTACAAGATGGATTTTTATTATTTTTTTTTACAAAATAAGAGAATTGTATTGTATTGTTGATGATAAAATTAAATATTACAAGCAAATATAAATAAATTAATGAATATATTTATATATCGAGAAAAATTGGGGGTGCTGCAGTTCTGCAGTGCCTATGCACCAGTCACCCCTTATCTTCTAGCAAAAAAAAAAAAAAAAAAATCGATCATCTGAGTTCGTTCTTCATTTAAAAACATGAAAAGTCGTTCTTTCCTGATATAAACTTTAAATCCTTCCCGGTCTTTAAAACAAAACCACTTGAAAATAGATTTTGGGATCACAGTTATATCTGCTTGATTTATCATTATTTCGATAAAATTTTACATTCGCATACAATTTGATATTCTTGACTGTAGTTGCGTTAAAAGACATTACGGAAAGCCTAACAAATATAAACGTAATGTCGGAAGTGCAAAACAAGTGCATTTCAGTATTTACAGATATTCCTCTAAAGGTAAAGCCTAGTCACTTCAGCATTTCGTATAAATAAATAAATAATCAACAGGCTTCCATTTTCTACTTTCACTTCTTTACCTGTTCTTCTTTTCACCTCAACCTTACGGTTGATGGGTAGCGACACAATGTAGCTTCTCATCGCCTGATATTAATTATGTATTAATGTATATTCTGTAGGTATGTGTGTGAGTGTGTGTTCACAGGGACGGTTTGCCTGTTTGCTGGCAAACATAATATAATGTTAATAAAATATAATGATAATAATGTAAAATCCTAGTTTTCGGATGAAAAAATCCTCCCAATCCCGTATGAGACGATCTAATTCACTTCCGGTTGAAAAGCCCTGATAAAGATTCTTCGCGTCATAGACAAGATTCAAATCCGAGTCCTTGCACTGAAAGGGCTTCGTTCTACAGTTACTGAGCTCAACTACATTCAATGGAGAAAACATCAGAAAGAGGGGGTGATGGGAAGTTGACACTGGCATCCCCAGCACAGAGTGAAACGTATCCAAACTGAACGCAGACGGTAAATAAGCAGACATCAGGGTTTCCCAACATCGCAATCGACGAACATAGGTAAATGTAGCGATCTTACCGACTTTTATCGTAGATAGACATATTATCCGGGCAATACTGAGCGGTCATTCTACCGCTCAAGTAGTAAGAACCCTAAGGTTCTCAGGGCAACCTTATCAAGGATCTACCGCGAGAATGTCATCAACGGACGTACAAGTGCCCAGTGAGCGAGTGGTGGCCGACCACACGTCATACATGACCGGGGTCAACGTAGACTCTTTAGGCTCGTGCAGACCAACCGCAGGACAACGACGGTACAAATCACACCTATTTTCAATATCGGAAGTCCAAGCAGCGTCAACTAGCGAACGGCACAGAGTACCCTTGCATACCATGGGCTACGAGAGTCAACGCCCTAAGTGTTTATTACTGTCGACAGCTTATCATCGGGCACTGAGCGTTGCCTGGTGTCGGGACCATCAAAACTGGACCTCTGCAGAATGAATCAGAGTTGTGTGGTCTGATGAATCCCGTTATCAGTTGTACCGAGATGACAGGTGGGTGCGGATGTGGCGTCGACAGCATGAAGTCATTGCCCCCGTCGTGCCAGGTCAACTCTGTTCAAGGAAGTGGTGGCTCTGTGATGGTTTGGGGAGACTTCTCATGTGACACATTAGATCTCTTAGTGTGTCTGGAGGTCCTTAAATGCTGTTACCAGAATGTGCTGGCCTTCGCGCATCCTGCATCCGATTGTCTGTTTCAACAGGAAAATGCGCCTCCCCACATGGCCAAAACCACCCAATCATAGCTTGAGGAACACTCCTCAAGTTTGGATGATCACAAACTGGCCCAAGGGTCCCGGATTTAAATCCGATCGAATCTCTCTGGGATTCTGTAGAGCGAGACATCAGATCCATGTATCCAGGACCGACCTCAAAGGCGCAGTTATGGACAATGCTGCAACAGGAATGGCTGGAATTACCTCAGGCAACCCTCTGGCATCTGATGGAGTCAATCTCGAGGAGTAGAGGCTATTATTCCGCTAAAGGCGGACCGACATGCTATTAGATAAGTATTTATAATGTTTGTCCATTGAGTACATTTCTCTATAATACAAAATTAACAATAACTACAGTTCCATTACTGTCATCTCTTGTGAAAGGAGAAAACCATCCTTATTTTCAGTTTATTATTTATTTATTTATTTTTATTTATTAATTGTAAGTTCCAAAAATGAATATGTTTTCGGAAGTTGACGAAATACTTTTATCACTCGACTTACATAAAGAAACGTTATAAGCGTGTTTTTTACTTCATTCGCCCCCTAAATCTCCCACTTTCGTTTATTATCTGATTACGAGCAAACTAAAAGAAGAACATTCTGTTTTCACTTCTTTCCAAATCTTTTTTGTGTTTCATCCCAGACATTAATAACACTTTCCTGCAGGTACCGTCTGCTAAACGAGGTGTCGCATAGACACTTTTATCTACGTCCCACCTATTACAGTCTAGCTACCGATAATTTTCTATTGCAAGTGGCCAAGATGTCGCTAAAACACCTAAGGCATTGTCGCCTTGTGGCGACATTAACGTCCACTCAAATTACTGAAACGCCTTTGCAAAGTTTACGTGTGTAAGTCTCATTTCCTCGCAACACCTTTCTTCTGTACGAACAACATTAGTAATAAATAAAATAATAATAAAAAAAAAGAGTTAGCGTGACTGTACCTTGCTTTTGCTACTCGGAATATCGGAGAGAAATTGTTATTACCCATACTGTGTGTTTAACGGGTGGTTCTTAAAAACGAATAGGAAAAAAAAAAAGCTTTTCTGGTAACCGACTGATATTTTTGTCAATATGCATCCTATTACGGGGCGGTAGAGGCATTAGAGCTTATCTCATTCTTTGTTTGAAAAACGGTAGCTCGTAGCGGAGTGTATTATCTAGTCGACGCACAAACGTCACATTGTGTGTTTGTGTGCGTGCGTGTGGGGCACGTGTTAATATAAAACTTTTCTCTTATAATCGAATGCAAATCTCCAGTGCATGCGTCTGTCGACGAAGGTGTAGATTCACCTTGACGAACTTCATTTTACGTGTCGCAGTATCAGATGAAATGTTTGGAAACACCCAGCAATTAAGCTGTCATTGATGTAATTTTCCTGATGGTTTTCTTTGTGAATGTTTCGGGTTACATGCGACTTGACTTGTTTCGATGAGTTGGACAGGGACCGCCTTTCTGCACGAGAATAACGAGAACAATTCTGTCACCGTATTGAAATCGTTTCCATTCCTGGAACTAACGCTTAGAAAAGCGGCAAAACGCTAGCGGTAATTTCTGCTTCAGTTCATGAAGAAATATTAATTATGTTCGGGTTTAAAGAAATGGAAAATGTTTATCGCAGAATCATTTTCGTTGGCAGTTTACGTTTCAAATGTGATTTTATTGTTGAGTCATCGAATTTTCAACTCTGGATCCTTTTAACAATGCTTCTTAATTAGTTCTGCTGTCATTTTTTAAAAAAATGCAATTCGCTAATTCAGTAGAATAAATGCACCACTGTTCCCTAAGCTCCTCATCGCTCTCTCTCTCTCTCTCTCTCAAGTTCCACCGTGAAGGGTTTGTCGCCCACACCCGTACGACTCTCTCGCTCCGTTTCAGTGTTTAGTTCTCTGCATCACCGCTTGTCTGAATGGCACCACTTGTACATCATCCCTCTATTCTGTATGCTTTTTATTCCACGGAGAGACGAAGTTAGTATAGAAAACAATAAACAACAACGTTGATATAACTATGAATTGAAAGATTAGATAGTAATTGTATCCAAGAATTCAAGAAGTTTGATCAAAATGTACTGGGACTGGAGTGTACTGTTATCGGAAACGAAATTCCAGACAATAGTTCGTCTCAATATCTTGCGAATATAAACTTCCCTCAAACAAAGAACGTAATATAAAAACAAATATATATATATATATAGGAGCAGTTAAGAAAGTCTAACATCAAAGTTTCTTCTAAATAGTGTATAATTTATTTTTTAATATACTGTAATAAATGATTAAACTGAATCATTTAAATATTTTAAAATAAATATTGTATACATATTCGGCAGGAATCCAAGAAAATGATACTGCAAATTTTAGAAGATGGCATTCTGGGGTATAGGTAAGGATGGAAAGATGGACCTTGAATGCAAGGAAGAAGATTCGTACAATTGCTATGGAGATGGTCTGCGACCGAGTAAATCTCACCTTCGGAGAGTTCCGATTGAGACCATCACGGAGCGTATGTTTGAGAGAAAATGTGGTGGACCGCTTGGAGAGTAGGTCTTTACGGTGATATGAACTCGTTCAACGATTCCCCAAGAGAAAAAGAGAGAGTGGATCTAAGACAAAGTGATGAAGTGGTCACCACCTAGGAAAGCAGAAGAAAGGCTCTCATTAGCTTACGTAGACCAGAGAAGTTGTAGATACAATGCGAGCCAGGTTTCAAGAGAGCTTCAGAGATCACCGTTCGCAATCAAAAAGGAAATTACAAGTGAACTGCTTAGGTGGAGATGCTTTTAAAAGTTAAAAGTAAGCAAATAAATTATATGTGATGACTAAATAATAATTTCATTTTCTTTTGTAATTGAGACAAATGATCGTTAAAATTTTAATGCATAAACTGTGCATTAAACTGACCTAGGGTTCAAGGGGGGGGGGGGAGAATCCCAATAATTAGTAGATAGCTCCAGAGACTCAGTGAGCTACCGGCCGTTGGTCGTACAGTAGCAAAAGTCAAAAGAAAGCTGAAGGTTTCATTCAACTCAAAATTTTTATAAAATCCGAAAACGCTGCTATAAAGCACTTTTCGAACGATAAAAAAGTATGATAAAAGTTGGACAGACTTAAAACCAATGGATTTCAGCAAAGAATAAAGAGAGAGAGATTCATTTTTTTTTTTTTTTTTACTTTTGGAGTTTTCGAAACTGGAATTAGATATGTCCCAACTTGTTAGTCATTGTCGTGAACTTCATTAAGGTCCAGAGGAAGTGGATACCCTTAGCTCCAATGACCAAACATCTTCATAATACATCTGGCTTCCAGTAAGCAAGATAGGGCCCTCGACCAGCGAAGAAGAACACTTGCATCTACAGTCACTCATATCAATGATGCCAATAGAGAGATTTCAACAGGAATCTTTGTTTGGGCAACCGACTCATTCTTAAAGAATAATGTGAAATGGAATATTTTTCTGCAGGAATCATTTTGGTAACATAAACAAGGCATCAATAAATAAAAATAAATAAATCCTCTAATGCTTTTTATTCCCAACAGGGAATCGGTATGCAATCAGAGATAGCTGGTCCAAGACTATCACTAATTACAAACGGCATCCCATGAAGAGGGCAGCTAAATGCCACCTTCTCATGGTCCATAAACCTAAACACAGTATGCTATTCTCTGAAATAGTATAGGTTCTAAAGTCGATTTTCTGATATTTACGAAACGAAAAACCTGAGTTTCTAAGAGAAAAATTTCGCGTGCCAGTTCCAGAGATCGAATAACTCGGGAACCAATCGAGGAAAGAATTAGAAAAAGTTCCTCTGATCTATGACCGGACTGAAATCTAGAATGGCTTTCATCGAGTGATCTAATGCTGTGGACACAGACGCCAACTTCAACTGGACTACACAGACAAAAAACTACAATAAATATTTCAAAAAGAAATAAAGAAAGAAAGAATTAAAATGTATTCTACTCTTAGGAACATTTTGAGAAATGCTTGCATATTGGAATGCGCAACAATGATAGATTATCTTGTAAGTGCATTACTTGTGCCATCATTACTAATTAATAAATGCTCCAGCAATGCTCTTAACTCATGCAATACGATTATAAAAAAAGGAAGGGATTAAGGAATCCAAAATAAACTCAGAGAGACAAAGTAGTTCTTCTTTCACAGTAAATTAGTCAGGAAAGGGTCACGTTTATATTGATCAACTTAGGGCAGAATCTTTTCAATTATCACATCCTCATATCCGGGATGTCTTGTATAGGCTGCTGCTAACAATGTGCATATTGTTTCACAATATAAAGACTTTATATGAAGAGGAAAAAAGTTATTCATAGAATGCGAAGAATTCATCGCATGTGCACGTGTGTTTTCGCAGAGAATGATCTGTTTCCCGAAGATTGATTTCCATCGAACGTGAGATAGTCAAGAATTCTATACAGGTAGTCGCTTGGAGTTTCGTGAGAGGATTCTTTCAACGGCAAACACCACATGGGTGTTCATAGGACTCGCGACATGCATGCAGTTATCTAAAATGTTTACATCTCTGGTTTCGAAGTCATTCGCGTATGGAATATTAAACTGTTGGTGAGTCTTTATTTAATAGAACGTCAGCCCTACTTCCTCTGGAAGTGACAGGCGTCAGTTCTTCTGTCAATTAATGTCGGAAAGATGTTTTCCTTGCACTAGCAGGTAGCACTGAAACGAAAGTTCTCGTATAAGACTTCTGTGGGCGTACACCGACTGTCGAATATTATCTTGGGGGTGTTGACTCCCAAATATTTGTTAATTCATTTCGTGGATGTTACATATTGCACTGAAATTCTTCTGAGACTGGATCTAGGCTGATACAACTGGAAGCGTATTCGAATTAGAGGATTTTATCATCTTAACTTTAGGCTCGAAACATTAATATAGCGCCTAAAGAATCGCTTTTTTTTTGCTTCATGTTCTTACTACACTGCATCATGATCTTGTGTTAATACACGAGATACCAAAGCTAACGAAATTAAATTTATCTGAGTGCATTTATATTAATGGAAGTTATTCGTCATTCGTGATTCAAGAACTGTTTGAATCATAAACTAAAAATAATCAAAGTTTATATAAGGACCAATATGGTCTTACAATTCTGAGTGACCTGAGTATGCTGCTAATTTGACTTCTTATCGTTTGTGTTAAGAAGCTTAAAACGTACTCCTGTGTTTAAATATTTAGATGCTATTCTGAGAAAAGAGTGTGATTATAAGCATTTTCGCTACCCCAAAGCATTTTTTTCTAATATGCATATATCTAAAATCAACATAGAGCTCATATTATTCTTCTAAATTCTAATATTTTTCTAAATATAAACAGTACCTTAGTAAAAATGGCAGTCACGCTAACTTGTTATTGTATTAAATAGTGAAAAGCAAAGCAACTCCAATGTCGCGATAATATTCTCTCTGATAAATTTTGAATTTTTAAGTAATTTTTTTCTATATTTTGCTATTTGAGGATATCTATAATATCCTCAAATCCATATCTTACTCATGCTAAATTGACGTTTTTTAGTTCTACACCCTCTGTTCAAAAAGAAACCGAACTTTTCAAAAATAGAAGAAACTAGTGGCGCCACCTGTTGTATGTTTTTGTTGTCTAAAGCGGCAACTTTCATTAGTGTTATGTCAAATGTTTATGACATTTGTTTCATTAGAAGCCGAGTTATAATGCCAAGAATAACGGCGTGTTTTGACGAACGGTCGGAAAATGAGTTTCAGAGAGCTGCGATTGACTTTTGTGTTAAACTTGGTAAAATGCGTTTTACCGAAACGCATCAAATGCTTCAAAAAGCATACGGTGATGAATGCTTATCCCATACTCAAGTTGACGAGTGGTTTAAGCGATTTCAAAGTGGTCATGAGACGCTTGAGGACGACGAAAAGCCTGGCGGTTCAAAAACTGGACTAAGCGAAGTTAACATCCAAAAAGTGATTTCATCAAAGAAAACCCGAAATCGTCAGTGAGATTGATTGGAGATGAATTAGGGATTCCAAGCTCAACTGTGCACAACATTTTCACAGAGAGTTTGTGCCTTCGTAAATTGAATGCACGATTTGTTCCCCACAAGTTGACCGACGACCAAAAAATGTATCGAATTGAACAGTGCAAAGAGCTCATTAAAACCGCTTGTAAGGACAACTCAGATTTCTTTGAAACGATCGTTAGTGGTGACGAAACGTGGTGTTTTGAGTATGAGCCCGAAACAAAGCGCCAGAGTGCTGAGTGGAGACCACCAGAAGAGGGGCATCCGAAAAAAAGTCGCTTCGAAAAGTCAAAAGTAAAGACAATGGTGATTTGTTTCTACGATTCCAAGGGCATCATCCACAAAGAATTCGTCCTGCCTGGCCAACCAGTCAATGGTGAGTTTTATCTCGAAGTTTTGAAGCGATTGATAGCGAGAATTCGTCGCGTACGACATGAATATCGTGACGGCCGACCGTTCGTCAAAACACACTGTCACTCTTAGCACTATAATTCGGCTTCTAATGAAACAAATGTCATAAACAGTTGACACAACACTATTGAAGGTTGCCGCATTGAACAACAAAAATATACAACAAATGGCGCCACTAGTTTCTTCTATTTTTGAAAAGTTTGGTTTCCTTTTGGACAGAGGGTGTTTACTTTGTAATTATATGAGTACTAAGTATTGAACTAAAAGAGTTATTTGGCATAGATAAGATGTTAAAATGGAGAATATAGTATGAATTCATTCATTTTTTTTGTAGCGAAATATATAGCGGAAATAAGAAAAGTTTCTGAAATTTACCAGAGGCGTTATGAAATTATAATGTTCGGTTTCGGATTTGCCTTGTTTTTTACTTAAAAGACACAAGCTCCGCTCTGAAGCCAGTATGATCGCCTGTTATTTGTGCTTAAATTCAGTTTGTTTCAAAAATGTTTCTTAAAATTTATTTTATTTATATTTAACTATAAAATATGATTTAATAAAGGATATCTGTAATATCTTTTTATTAAATATTATATTATTTTTTATTAGCAAATTGTTTCACATATACTATGTGTAATAGAGCAAAAACCGAGAAAAAATATACTCTGTAAAATGTTTTTTTCTCTTACTGTGAACTTAAACACTCTCCTTTTTGCCGACGATCAAATAATAATTACAAATTCTGAAGATAACTTACAGAAAGCAATTTTAGATCTAAATGAGATAGCCAAAGATTATGGTATGATAATATCAACAGAAAATCGAAAACTATGGCCTTTAAAGGACAAGATCCAGCAAGAACTAAAATAGTAATAGATAGCAAAATCTTAGAACAGGTGAATTCATTTAACTACCTAGGATATACGATCACATATGAAAATGAAAAAGATATAAACGTAAAAATTGCAAAATATTTAAAAATAACAGGTATAATTAACTCTATATTTAAACCAAACCTAGTTCAAAAACAAACCAGACTAAAAGTATACAATACGTTAGCCCTAGTCTTAATGTATGGAAGCGAAATCTGGACAATAAAACAAAAAGACAAACAAAGATTAACAACAGCAGAAATGAAGTTTATGAGAATAATTGCAAAGTACACTCTATTCGATCACAAAAGAAATGAAGAAATTATGAAAGAATTAAACCAGGAATCAGTAATAGAAAAAATTAAAAAATATAAACATAAATGGATGGAACACGTTCAAAGAATGATAACAGAAAGATTAGCAAAACAAACCTTAAAGTACAAGCCATTAGGAAAAAGAAAACCAGGACGTCCTCTTAAACGATTCAACGATGACTTCTAAGGCAGGAACAGGCCATGCTAGGCCTAAATCTTTGATATGCATGATGATGATGATGAAAAAAAAAATGTTTTGTGAAACTTATTTCCATCGAATTTCAATACATATGTAATATTTCGAATTTTTAAATATATATTTACAAATTTTCTCCTTTCAATATTCATAACTAAAGTCTTCATAATTTGAAATTATCTAGAGATAATTAGATATTTAAATTCCAATACGCAAAATCAAAGATACGAAGCAATTGAATTTTTCTTTTCAATATTATAATTTGCAATAAATCTTGTATTTTCCCCTCCAAATATCAAGAAATTAAAAAAAAAAGTTTAATAATAGAAACATATCTATGCATCCTAATTTTTTATTGTTACATTTCATGTTGTTTATTTTTAACCAAGATATCAAGAATTTGTCACTTTCAATAAACAATCCACAGTTAAAAAAAAAAGAAAAGAAAAAAAGGAGACTTCTTCATCCGAGGAGTATATATATTGCCTTTCATTTTAGGCTGCTGAAGATTACAGTTATTGCTAATGATGTATTTAGATTCTTATTTGACTTCATTACGTATCAACCGGCAAGAATGCTGGTTGATAATATGACTGTGGAAACAATTTTCTTTTTTCTCGACATATGGAATACTGTGGAAGTGTTTTTTCGCTTGAAATTTTGATTTCATCCTTATGATACCCAAGCTAAAGAATGCGAAAGTATATACTACTGAAGTTTTGTTTGTACAGTGCAAGTTCTATAAGATTGAAATCTGGTTTACTTTAATGGGCGAAAATTTGACAAAACAGGTAAATAATGAAACTTTTCTGTTTCCTTTTTGTTCTTCAATAAGGCAATAAGGATTTTTTTAACTTCCAGTCTAAATAAAGATTTATCTTTCAACATAATCACGAACTTTCTAAATTATCATATCCTCAAATCGGGAAATTCTATTTGCAGAGAAGTGGGACCCGAATATTTAGAACATTACATCTTTTAAGCAGAAGCAGTCTATTGGCGACCTACTTGGGCGAATGGCCCTCGAACCCACACCATTGAAGAGAGGAGACCCATAAAAGGTTGAAACATATACATATAAAACAACAGCAATTTATTAGTCGTTACATTAAGTAAAATACACTTACTAGTTTCATCACACTTAAAATAGAACTTTGACTTCTTCAGGGTTAAAACATCAAAACACTATAAATGCAGTACATGAATCGGAAAATTGATTAAATGCTGAAAAACCGTACAATACAAATAGGTAAATTCATGCTAAAAATGAAACGACAGATCAGGCGAAGCCTGATCTGTCGAAGCTTTTGTGATCAGTCATCTGCAACATCTCAACATGTTCTTTCTTTCTTACCTCAAATCAACTGTTCGTCTGTCCAATGCGGGTTAAACCACAGGAGAATTGAATTCTTACTCCTAGGTATTTCTGAAAAAGTTTGTTATCTTCAGGGAACCTCAGGAGTGTTAAAGACATTCTTTTCTAGAAGAAGATTCGTACTCACATACTGAAGATAGGAAGGTATAGGAGATATTTACTTGGCCATTCATGCCTGCAAAGTCTATTTTTTTCTATTGTCTTTGCAGTGAATGAAGCAATATTTCATAAAATATTTTTTGTCTGGGAATAAACAAAATAAAAAATGAGATTTGAGAAACACTGCTTTATTTATTTATCTCTTTTTATTCTCCATTTGGGAAGTTTCAGATTCATTTGTTTCAAATTAAATTAAAACGAAAAGCATTTTCCAAGAACTACATTTATTATCAGTCAAATCATCATTTGGTGAATAGAAAATAACAATTTCTTACGAAGTGTGCAGTAAAGTTCGATGATGCATAAATGTAGTTTAGTTTTATTCACGTGTGCAATAAAGTTTCCCAATTTTTGCTAACATATTTTTTTGATCGCTTAATTTTAAAAACTTTTCATATCAGAATTTCTCTCGCGACGAACATCTTTGCATTGTTGCCACTCTCGCGATAAAATAAGCACTTCTCTAAACAACACTAGCAGTCCTAAGATGTAAATCGATGGTGGTATGTTTCGTGAGGCAATTATCTTAGCTGTACTTAAGAATTGGAAGTTTTTTTTTTTTTTTGTTCATCTCGGTTGGATTCAATAGACGCGCGCGCTCTCGGCCAGTCGTGGGAGGAAATAAGCAAAGTATTTCATTTTTGCGTCACACTTTAAGCCCTCTTGTTTCCCTTTCTAGACAAATTATCGAAATTTTATCGCAAAAATAATTTGAATTTAACAAAAGCCTTTTGCTTCTGCATCCATTCAATTGTGTTTGTTTAATTTCTCTCCGAACTTTCCTTTTTTTCGCTTCTCCTCCTCCTCTGTTACTGTAAAGGGCATGTGTTTCTATTGATTTTGGTGTCCCAGTCAAAGACAAATGTCAACGACCTTCTTAAACTACTCTGAACAATACTTTCTCTGTACCCATTATGTTGCAACAAACAAACATAGTTCAAGGAACGGATTAACTTATGTGAGCCGTGACAGGGCATTTAAAGACGGACTGAGAAAGCAATGAACAAAGGAATTCAATGAAACAAAACATTGCTACAGTTTGCCTGTGGATCTGTGGGATTCCAAAGCATTCTGTAAGCGTATTGACAAAAAAAAAAAAAAAAAAACGATAAAGTCTTCTTTTACCAAAAAAAAAAAATTCTGTCTAAAGATAATTTCTAAATAAGTTCGGGAAAGTCCTCTGCACTAAGAATATCTTAAGCGTACGACTCCTATAAAATATGGGGTACACAAAACACTTAATTTTAAGGTTACTGCAGATTAAATAGATAAAGACACAAATGCCGTTTGCAAGTTCAGCATAAGCCTGCCTGTTATTATTATTCTATCGTATTTTTACTTTTCATGAAATAAGTTTGAAATCAGTAATCTTTTTATATATCTGTTATACATACGTGATGAGAATGATTCATTTTTTTTTATAATAGTTGTGTTCAAGGCGCTTCTGGGACGCAGTTCTCAGGACGACGCGATATTTTCCCTTCAGTTGGAAAGACTTGGTTCGAATCCCGTTACGGAATTTTCAACCTACGAACAAAAATTAAAGTCTAGTTTTCCATTCTGTAACTTAGACGAATCGATCGGAAGCCAAAGCAATTTTTTTCAAATATATGATTGGCTTCTTGACCTTTATACGATGTGTGTAATTGCAATGACAGCAAATCAAAGAACGGTCGGGAAGTTTTAATACAATAGTGTTCACCCGATAATGTTAGATTATCAAGGACCCCTACTCTGGAGTCCAAACGTCGAATTTTTCAAGCCAATTCTGAACTCCGGTAAGACAGGTGGTGGTTGTCTCACACTGGGAGACGAAATTCACTTGCTTCCTGCTTGCAATTGCAGTAACATTGGATCAATAATGGTTGTTCCAATCTCGTTTTTTTTTAATAGATAAAAAATGTTTTCTCGAAACAGAGAAAATGATAATGATGACCCAGCTTCATAGACATATAACAGTGATACATTGTGTTGAAAATTATGAAAAAAGTGAGACCTGTGAGCCGAAACG
This sequence comes from Typopeltis vanoorti, assembly GCF_054136105.1. Classification (NCBI taxonomy): domain Eukaryota; kingdom Metazoa; phylum Arthropoda; class Arachnida; order Uropygi; family Thelyphonidae; genus Typopeltis; species Typopeltis vanoorti. The sequence continues at coordinate 85,274,620 of NC_143571.1, forward strand.
ATAAGACAACTAATGACTGCTCAAAAAATAGGCCGCAAGATTAATTTTTAGTAGAAAATTGGCAGGAAAAAAAATGTGCAAAAACAGTTCTAAAAATCTCATAGAAAAGCTGAGTTGCGTGACGATTAATTGAACAGCTCCAAGGAGGAGTCAACACATTCAGCGAAATCATTAACGGAAACGTTTAAGAGAGAAAAGAAAAAGCATAGCATGCAACTGAAAACCCGTAAAGTCAAAATGAAAAAATAAATAAAAAAAGCAGTATTGTGGTCAAAAGCAAACACAGTAGGGATGAAAAATGGGATGAATATCGGGCTCTCCATGTATTACTACACAGTCATCAAAGGATGTCGCTGTTTTTTTTTGTTTTTTTTAAAGATTACTTCTTTTTTTTTTCCTTTTTTTTTATGCCATCGTCTTTTCAATCGTAAGATGTCACTTTCTATTTTTAAATATTCTAAATTCTGTTTTCTATTTGAATTAAAGAAAAAAATATACTGAGCATACTTAAGACGGGCATCGCTGTTTTGCGGTTGGATGTGACCTTTTCTGGGAGAAAAACAGGTATTATTTGTGGTGCAGAAATAAATTTTGGACTCGAAAATCAGTAGCCACATAATCATACTTAGGTTCAATCATTTTTTCCAATACAGAGATCGCAGTCTAGAACATTTGCAATATTCAAATACACCCATAACTGCTATGGCATCCGAACCTTCATAACTCAGTCGTCAACAACGATGCCATTCGTTTAAAAACACCTGAGTTCGAATTTCCAAAACAAGAGAACAATGACTTCTGCTGCCACAGGGTGAGTTACCTGGTCTCAGACAGCAGCAACTGTGTTTTTCATCCAATAGCACTGTCCAACACAATTTTTGCTGACTTTTATATGAGACTTGTTTTTTACTAATTTGGGTGCGCTGATTTAAAATATCAAACCCATTTTTCTCTATCACGTCAGGTTTTCCCTCTATGGCATTTTCTTTTTGCTAATTTGTAAGTTTTTGATAGTTTTAAGGAGGCAGTACTATTTAGAGGATCAAAAAAATTGATTTTTTAATATTATTTTCTGAAAGTATGTACTTTTAAAAATCTGTTCCTAACTTTTTATCAAGAAATTCGAAAAAATTCCCGAAGATATAGCCTATTATTCAAAACGGTGCGCAGATCAGAATCGGAGCTCTCACCGCTCTCGCTTGTTAGTAAACGAATAAATGAGTAAGAACCTGCAACGGCACGTACTGGCGCTTTGAATGCGAGAGAGGCCGATAATTAGATACATAACTACTTAACAATATTCATTAAAAATTAAAGAATATTCTTTGTCCGCTATGACGCATATAGCATTCATTTGTTTTAGGCAGTTGTCATCGCCTACTTTTCATCACCTAAATGTATTAGGTCGCCTATCTCTCGCATTCAAAGCGCCAAATGTACCGTTGCAGGTTCTTGCGCATTTATTCGTTTACTAACAAGCGAGAGCGGTGAGCGCTCCGATTCTGATCTGCGCACCGCTTTGAATAATAGGCCATATCTTCGGGAATTTTTCGAATTTTTTGATAAAAAGTTAGGAACAGATTTTTAAAAGTACATACTTTCAGGAAATAATATTAAAAAATCAATTTTTTTTGATCCTCTAAATAGTACTGCCTCCTTAAAACTATCAAAAACTTACAAATTAGCAAAAAGAAAATGGCATAGAGGAAAAACCTGACGTGAAGAGAAAAATAGGTTTGATATTTGAAATCAGCGCACCCAAATTAGTAAAAAACAAGTTTCAGATCATAATCAGCAGAATTTTTTTTTTTTTTTTTGTTGGCCAGTGTAATTAATATTAATAGTCTTAACATACTGTTCTCCTTGCTTTAGATGCTTCGTCCAAAATTCAAAACAATAACAACAGTTGTAGTAATAAATAAATAAATAAATAAATAAATATATATATATACTCATTTATCATATATTTATTTATTCATACTCATTTATTATATATTTATTTATTCATCAGTGATATTTATTTTTTCTTCATTATCGCGATTGTGTTTGTGAGAGATATATTCATTTAATTGAGAAACTTTCCCAGAAAAGAACAGGAGATTTGCAAAAAGAACACGCATTATTTCCCCAGTAATCCTCCCCCACGTTCGTTGTTTGTACAAAATATGCAACTGCTTCGTCAAACAGGTATTTTATGAAGATTATGTGGCCTTCCACGCTTACCAGGAAACCACGCGTGACCTCTTAACTAGTACGGCGATGATAGCAGCTCGTGCAATATGACACCACAGTAATGGTCTCAACTCGAACAATTAAAGGCGAACTTTTAAGATATAGGAATTAAGATTCTCGACCGTGCTTCGTTGCCTCGAAGACAATTCCAATTTATAGAAACGGCGCCGAAGAAACACTAGAGACAAAACTATTTGCACGGAAGTTAATTGAACTTTTGTATGTAGGCAAAATATAAAAACAGATCAGCAGATAATAACATCTTTGCGCATAGCATTTGGCTTGCTTTATTATGGTGCAGCCAAGTTTATCTGACTGCCAAACATTACTATTAATTGTCTAGTATGAATGTGCTCCATATGAAGGCTCATATCGTTAAAATCAAAGAAAAAGCTATGATCAGATAAAACTAACATACCACATCATTACAATTAAACAGGAAGGAATTTTAATAATGGTAATTTTAATTGTTAAATTTGTGCGAAAGTTGTCTATTTTTAAGTAACACTGAATTTAAAAACTAACAATATGCCAATAACAATCGATCATCACTAACACAAACATTTTTTGAACAATACCTTATTACCATTGTTGCACTATCATTGTTATCGGCTGTGATTTGTCCAATTTAATTCAAACTTTTATGCGA